>NW_006399926.1:6391695-6402491 GCF_000299155.1 Elephantulus edwardii
TTGGCACAGGATAGAAGAACATATAGAGCTCTTGTACATAGGGGCGCTACAAGTCGCAAGTGACTCGATGGCACATAACAACAACTTCATCCACCAGTAATGTGTCACTGACAGTCCAAAGACATGACATCTTGACTGTTGGCCATGTCAACAAATGTGACTTTGTAAATATTTATTTTTCCCATTAATTGTAACAAGTTTCTAAGGAGAAAAACGGAACACTTTCCTCTACATCTTCCCTGCAAAGTAATGTTTCACTGTTCCACTCACCTCCAGTCATGACAACATCAACAATTACAACTAATAAGATATTAATGCCACCACAGAAAAATGGATTAATGTAAAAAAATAACTCAGAAATAGATGCACAAAACTATAGTCAACTGCTTTTTGGCAAAGATGCAAAGGAAATTCTGTGAAGAAAGGACAATCTTTTCAACAAATATGCTAAAACAAACAGGAAATCAAAAGACCAATTGCATTAAAGAAGTCTGCTGTCAGAGACCTCTACAAAGGGCTCAGAAGTAGTGATGCCAGTCTAGGAACTAAGGTGTGCCTTATTTAGGTCATGGTTTTTGAAATTACTTGCTGTGGATCAGATAGCTGCATAATGACTACGGAAAACAGAAAAAAATTGACGCCTTTGCATTGTGGTGCTGGCGATGTGTCTAGAACATACTATGGAGTGTCAAGAAAACAAATAGATCTTTCTTGGAGAGGGTGAATCTTTCTCCCTAAGGCTAGGATTTTGAAGCTCCATCTCACATACTTTGGGCACGTGGCCACGAGGGACCAGTCCTTGGAGAAGGACATCATGCTTGGAAGGGTGGAGGGACAGCACAGGAGAGGAAGACCCCAGATGAGATGGATTGATACAGTCACTGGGGTCGTGGGGGTAGGTGTGTCAGAGTCAGTAGTGAGACTAGCTAAAGATAAGGAAGGGTTCAGAGCAATTGTACATAGGGTCACCATGAGTTGCAAACAACTCAATGACACATAACAACAACCACCTGTAAAAACAAACAAAAAAAAATCTCTGTCAATGCCTGTCACCATATATAAAATTTACCACAAATAGTTCATAGTCATGAATATTATGTGCTATCGAGTCAGAACTGACACATAACTGACCCTTTAGTGAGTTTTTAGAGTTTGTAAATCCCTCTGTTTGAGGACTAAGGTGCATCTGATTCAGACCATAGTCTTCCCAATTATTAGCTATGCATCTGAATAAGGATGGCAGAAAAAGAATTGACGCCTTTGAGCTGTGGTGTTGGAGAAGAGCACTGAACATCTCATGTATGGAGAGGGTGCACCTGGAGTGCTCTTTGGAAGCAAGAATGATGAGGCTTCGTCCCATATACTTTGGACATGTTTCTAGGAGACGCTATTCCTTGGAGAGGGACATGATGTTGGGAAGGGTGGAGGATCGAAGAAGGAGAAGAAGACCCTCAACCAGGTGGATTGACACGGTGACTGCTGCAATGGGCTCTTGTGTGTCAAGAAGTGTGAGGGTGGCACAGAACAAGACTAGGTTCAGACCTTTTGCTCATGGGGTCGCTATGAGTCGTACTCAATGGCACTAATAACAACAAACGATTGGGATTGCCCATTTACTTCTTCAGAGCAACAAGTGGATTCAAACTGCTTTCCTTATGTTAGTAAGGCAACTCCTTAATACTAAGCCATCAAAGCTCTTTAAATGTAAGGGCTGGAAACAAACAAACAAAAAAAACAACTAAAGAAAACTTAGGAGAAAGATCTTTGTGTGTTGGAATTAGAGAAAAGCTTCTTAGATATACTATCAAAAGTAAGTTTCATAAAAGAGAAAAGATGATTAATCATACTTTAATAAAGTTAAAAACCTCTTCCTTTTTAAAGAAACTATTAAGAAAATGAAAAGCACAGAGATATGTTTAATAGATAAGATCATTAAAATAATTATTATAAATGCATTCCATATATTCCAAATTAGTTATATGGTAAAAGGACTTATGTCAAAATATATAAAAAGCACTAAAAATAAGCAGTAAAAAATAAAATAGTTCCGTAAAATAAGAAGCAATATTTGAACAGATAATGTATCAGAGAAGATATAAAGCTCATTGCTCTTGAGTTGATTTTTACTCATAGCAACCCTCTAAGGCTGAGTGGAACTGACCCATAAGATTTTCAAGGCTGCCTTCCTTACAGAAGCAGATCACCACAAATTTCTTCTTTGCTGTGGTCAGTGGGTTCAAACCACTGACTTTTCAGTTAGCAGGTAAATTGTTAACTAGCTCAACATCATTAGTCATGATGTAAATACAAATTAAAACCCCATAAAATAGCACTACATATCAATTAGAATATCTTTAAGAAATGGACAGACAAAATGTTGATGAGTCCATGCACTTACAATTCTCATATACCTCTAGGAATGTAGAGGTGTAAAATAATTACTGATTTTTTATTTATAATAAAATAAAACCTATACCTAATATGTAACGTGGTTATTCTACTTACGGGTATTTAACCAAGAGAAAGAAAAATATTTATGTCCAAACAAAACATATAAACAAATATTTGTAATAGCTTTATTTATAATAGCTTAAAGCTAAGAGCAAACCAAATGTTCACCAGCAGATTAATGGAAAAAGAAAAAGTTCCATACAGTAGAATATTTATTGTTGTTATTAAGTGCCGTCGAGTCACAGGCGACTCTTAGTGACCCTATGAAGGAGAGTCCTCAACAATGTGTGTCTCTCATCCTCTCTCCAGGTTCATAGGGTTTCCAGAGGCAAGCTATTACGGAAGTGGATGCTACTCCTGCTTCCAGAATATTTATTACTCAGCAATAAAAAGGAATGAACTGTGATACAAAGTTTCATGATGGAAGGCATAGCAAAACAAATCTAGCATAAGATTGTCATCGTTGTTTTGTTGTCCTGTGCCACTGAGTTGACTACAACTCATAGCAACCCTCCCTATGAACAATAGCTCTGAACCCTGTCCTATCCTGAGCCAGTCTTACCATCTCTGATACACCTACCCCAACTTCTCCAGTTACTGAGTCACTTGATCTCATCCAAGATCATCTTCTCCTGCACTGTCCCTCCACCCATTCAAGCATGATGTCCTTCTCCAAGGACTGATCCCTTCTGGCATTATGTCCAAAGTTTTATAAGCTTTAAAATCCTTGCCTCCAAGGAGCAACCTCACTTCACCCTCTGCAGGACAGGCCTTTTGTTCTCTTGGCAGTCCATGGTATGCCTAATACTCTTCTCTAGCACCACAATTTTTTAAGGGCATAATTTCATCTTCTGTCATCCTTAGTCATCCAGTTATCTGGTGCATAGCAATTAATTGTGAAGACCATGGCCTGGTTCAGGTGCATCTTAATCTCCACATTGACATCGTTGCTCTTCAGCTTTCTGGAGAGGTCCCTGACAGCTGACTTTTGCAATGCAATTTGTCTTTTGATTTCCTGACTACTAGTAACAAGAGTGCTGATTGTGGATTCAAGCAAGATGAAATTGTTAACAACCTCAATCTCTTCTCCAGCTATCATGATGCTGTCAATTAGTCAGGTGGTAAGAGTATCTGTTTTCTTGATGTTGAGCTTCAATCTATATTGAAAACTGTAGTTCTTGACTTTCTTTTGTGTCCTCCTCAGCTTCAACAAGCAAGGTTGTGCCATTTGCATAATGTAAGTTCTTCATAAGTCTTCTGCCAATCATGATGTCACATTCCTCCTTGTAAAGTCCAGCTTCCCAAATGATCTCTTCTGCTTACAAATTGAAAAAATATGGAGACAGGATTCATCCCTGTTTCACTTCTTTCTTGCATTTGAACCATCAGTGTTTTCTTGCTCTGTTCTGACTGCTTCTTGTTCTAAGCATAAAATAAATTGTCAAAATTGCACTTATACAAAATACTTGAAAATTCAAATTTATTTATAAGGACAAAAATATAGACCAGTAGTTTCCTAGTACTGCTAGGTAGAGGAGGCTAAAGGATAGTTACAAATGAAAATTAGGAAAAATTTACAGTTAAGGTATATGGTAATTATACACCAAGAAAGCAGTAAAAGTTGAAGTGGACAAATATCATGAGTGAGGCTGACTTCTTTATCTGTATTTGCCCACCTAGACAACTGTGGATGATTTTGGGATAAATCATTGTAGCATGATGATTTCTTTAGAGGAAGATACAGGAAACTGAAGGTGGGGAAAGAAATTTGAGGAAAACTGTGGTTTGGATACATCATTTGATTTCTTGATGCTTCCATGGATGTTGACTAGGTTGTTGTATGTGCCATTGAGTCAACTGTGACTCATAACAACCCCATGGACAACAGCTCTGAACTCCGCTGTATCTTGAGCCAATTTCATTGTCCTCAACAGACCTATCCCCATTACCCTAGTCAGAGAGTCAATCCATCTCAGACAGGATCTTCCTCTCTTGTGCCTGTCCTTCCACCCTTCCAAGCATGATGTCCTTGTCCAAGGATTGGTTCCTCTTGGTAACATACCAAAGTCTAAGAGACAGAGCTTCAAAATCCTTACCTCCAAGGAGCAGCCTGGCTTCACCCTCTTCAAGACAGACCTGGTTGTATTCTTTGCAGTCTATGATGTGTTCAATACACTTCTCCAGTACTACGTCTCAAATGCATCAATTCTTCTGTCATCTTTAGTCATTGTCCAGCTCACTGCTGCATGGCAAGTAACAGCAAAGAGCATGGCTTGGATCAGGCACACCGTTGTCTCTAGACTGAAATGATGGCTCTTCAGTACTCTGAAGAGGTCCCTGGCAGTAGATTTTCCCAATGCAAATCATCTTTTGATTTCCTGGCTGCTGGTACCAAGAATGTTGATTATGGACTAAGTAAGTATGTATCTAAGTAACATGAAATAGTTGACAATTTTAAGTTATTCTCCATCTAGATGGCACTGTCTGTTGGTCCACTTGTAAGGGTTTTAATTTTTTCATGTTGAGATATAATCCATATTGAAAGTTTTACCCTTTGATCTTCTTCAGTAATTGCTTGAAGTCTCTTCACGTTCAGCAAGCAAGGTTGTATCATCTGCATAATGCATGTTGTTGATGAGTCTTCTTTTAAGTCTGTTAATGCATTCTTCATCATATAGTACAACTTCTCAAATTATTTGCTCAGCATGCACATTAGACAAACATGATGAAAATATATAATCCTAAAAACATATTTTTCCTGATTTTAAATCACATAGTATACCCTTATTCTGTTTGAAAAATTGCTTCTTTGCTAATGCATAGGTTTTGTATGAGTGCAGTTAAGTGTTCTGGAATGCAATTATTTGCAGTATTATTGAAAATTTATTAAGTTGAATACCTTTGCATAGTCACTAAAACACAAGTATGCAAGTTTCTGATATTCTTTGGTTTCAGATAAAATCAACTTAATATTAGCAATGATGTCCCTTATTACATGACTTCTTCTGAATACAGGTTGAATTTTTTGAAGTTTCTGGCCAATATTTGGTCAAGCTCTGGTCAGCATTTCAAATACAAGCACATGCATGGTGGACAGGTTTCACTAGTGCTTCCAGACTAAGACAGACCAAGAAGCAGAACTGGCCATCCATTTCTGAAATAACAGGCCTTTGAAAGTCCTACGAATAACCGAAGATTAGAATGTCAAAAGAGGAGCTACTTAAGTCAGAAGTTCTCAGAACACAAGTGAGGAAGAGGTACATCCTCAAGGTAGAGTCTACCTTAACAACACAGATGGAACATAGTTTTTACCCAATGAAGGACCTACATTTGCTGATGTGGCTAGACTCAAAATGAGGAGAAACACCTACTAACAATTGGAATGTAGAATATGTGAAGTATTAATTCTCAGAAATTTCAAGTTGTCAAAAATGAAATGGAACTCATACAAGTTAGCATCCTAGTGAGCTGAGTCAGACTGGTATTTACCATTTTAAATAAGAGAATCATATGATCTACTATACTGGAAATGAAAAATTGAAGAAAAATAGTGTCATGTTCATCCTCAAAAAAGAATATTTCAGGTTATATCCTGAAGTACAATACCATAAATAATAGGAAATGATAGACATGTACTAGGAAGACCTCTTTTTTATTTTTATTTTTTAAATGTTTTATTTTTTTATTTTAATGAACGTTTAAATAGACTTTGGATTTCCATTTATTCATTGTTGCGTTTTTCTCCCTGCTCACCCCTCATCCCAAGTTCACTCTTCTCTTGAAAAGTAAAGGAAAAAATCTTTCATTGGTATTCAATCCTATCCCCCTGCCCCCTGAGTACACTCCACTATGCAACCTTCATTCTGGACTCTTGTCATAGCCATAATACCCAATCATATATCACTTTTAAACTGTTAATGCAACTGTAAGTAAAATATATGCACCAACCACCAAAGTCAAAGATTAATAATTAAATGAAGATTTCTGCCACTTTTTTCAATGTGAAATGGATTAAACTTGCTGTCAAGATACATTAATAATATAACTAGTGACTAGAATGTAAAAGTTATAAACAAAAGAAGAACAGTAGTTAGAAAATAAAGGCTTAACAGCAAGTAACAAATGCAGGCGAGATTGTGGAGAAACTGGAACTCTTATTCACTGTTGGTGGGAGTGTAAAATGGTGCAACCACTGTGGAAGGCAGTATGGCGCTTTTTCAAAAAGTTGCAAATACACTATATGACCCAGCAATTCCACTACTGGGAATATACCCCAAAGAAACCATAACTGACATCCAAGCAGATATATGCACACCCGTGTTTATTGTGGCTTTGTTCACAATAGCAAGGAGTTGGAAACAACCTATGTGTCCATCAACAAATGAATGGCTAGAGAAGCTGTGGTATATTCGCACAATGGAATACTACGCTGTATTGAAAAACAAGGAACTCATGCAATACTATTCAAAATGGGTGACCCTGGAGGACATTATGTTGAATGAAGTATCTCAGTCACAAAAGGACAAATACCGCATGGTGCCACTGTTGTAAAACAGGACTGACCTCGGGGTTGGGGAGAGACTGAGAAAGATGGGTTCAATAATGTATACTGCATTGAAACAGATAAGGGAGAAAACTATATAAGAGGGATATGTTGTTAGGTATTTTTGTATGACAGGAGTCTAAGTCTAGAGCTAAGGCTGTATAGTGGAGTGGACCTGGGGGAGGGTTTGTAAAACAGTGAAAGACTTTTACTTTTCCAAGAGGGTAGTGTAGTAGGAAGGAGAGTTGGGAGGGAAGAAAAGTGCAACAATGAATGAATGGAAACCTAAAGTCTCTGTAAATTTTCATTGAAACTAGTAATAAATTTAAAAAAAAACAATTGAAAAAGGAAAATAAAGGCTTAGTGACAGAAATGAGGCTGGAGGTCAAATCGTAGAATTTTATGTAAACAATGATTTATTCATTGCAGATACTTTTTGGGGGGGGAAATGTGACTATACACGTGGACAACTCCTGATAAACTGCACAAGAATCTGATTAACAACATCAGGGGCAAGACACAATGGCAAAGCTCAGTATTAGCAGTCAAAACCGTATAAAAAGAGCTAGAGCAGTGTGGGTATGGCCAAGTCTGATCTCCGCTAATCCACAAGGGGGCACTGTTCCCATCAACAATATCCACAGTACAAAACGGATAGCTTCAATGTCAGGCATGATATACTTCATGTTCCTGGGTACAAAAACCAACCGAATATAATCATTAATCATACAATCCCTCAACCTAGATAATGCTAATAGGCTATACAGGTTGGCAAAAAAATATAATAACCATACAATCCCTCAGTCTTCCAGCAACCTTGGTTGAAGGAAGGAGTCTTGTTCTGGTTCCATGGAACAGCAGTCCCAAGTCAGATATGTGCAAGTTAACCAGTTGCCTGATCAGAACAAGGGAACACTGCAGGATTTAAAATCAGGAAAACTGAACATCAGGGGTATTGAGGACTTTCCTTCATAGGGTCACTAGGAGTCGCCTGCGACTCGACTGCACTTAAAAACAATAAGATCAACATAGAGAGTGATCAGTTGGCCCAGTGGACAGAAAGCGATGCTACCAAGTCAAACGGGGGTGACTTTTTAATCTGCGGCCCTCAGGCCTGTCTTTCCTTGTTTTTGTTTAAACATTCCTCTAGGTCGTATAGCCCTGGTGTGTCCATTGGCCATACAGCGGTAACTTGTGGTTACTGTGAGGCTGAACTCTGAAACTGATGTGTCAAATGTGTTAATGATTGGTTATCCATGGTGGACAGTGTTGGGTGAAACTCCCCGATTAAAACAAGCTTAGAAGCAAGAGTGGCATCCACTTCCATAATAGCTTGCTTCTGGAAACCCTACGAACCTGGAGAGAGGATGAAAGACACACAAGTGTTGAGGACTTTCCTTCATAAGGTCGCTATGAGTTGCTGCGACTTCACGGCACTTACCAGCAACATACAATTGCTTGGAAGCAGGAGGAGCATAACATGCCTCTGGAATCTCTATGAACTTTGATAAATGATAGTTATAGAAAGGCTTCAGGCCTTTTGTTGATAGGGTTGCTATGGGTCTTGATTAACTCGACAGCAATCAACCTAAACAACAACATTCAATCTATAGGCTGAGCAAATAATTTAAGAAGCTTGACTATGTGAAGAAGAATATGACATCAAGTTTAGAGGAACAATCATTAATACTAATACATCTACTTGGGACAGATAACACAAATTTGCTTTCAGAAAATGAAGAAGACTTGATACTCTTACTGCAGAAGATCAAAGACTACAGCCTTCAATATGGATTGCATATGGACATTAAGAAAACAAAACTTGTCACCTTTATCTTTTATGGTGATTTTCATTCTTAAGTCTATTTTACCAGAGATTAGTATTGCCACTCCTGCTTTTTTATGGATGCCATTTGATTGGTATATTTTTCCCGCCAGCCTTTAATTTTTCAGTGTATCTTTCTCTTTGTTTATTAGATGTATCTCTTGTAGACAACATATTGATGGGCTTTGTATTGTTATCCATTCTGATAATCTTTTCCTATTGATTGGTACATTTAGTCCATTCACATTAAGGGCGATTATTGAGAGGCCAGGTTTTATCATTGCCATTTTTTTATTTCTTATTTTTGTTGGTTCTTGTTACTCTGGTCCATCCTTTTTCCTTTAGTGTCTCTGTGTGAAAGAGTACCCTTAAGAATTCTTATAGATTTGGTCTTCTTTTCACAAATTCCTTAAGTTTTTTCTTTGATGCAAAGGATGTAATTTCTGCATCATATTTGATGGAGAGATTTGCTGAGTATAGGTACTTGATTAGCAATTGTTTTCTTTCAACTTTCTGAATATGCCATCCAATTGTCTTCTTACATGGTTTCTGCTGAAAAAAATATGAAATTAATCTAATTGCTTTTGGTTTCTAGATGACTGTTTGTTTTTCTCGTGCTGCTTCCAGTATTCTATCCTTTTATTTTGAAGAATTCGGCTATGATATGTCTTGATGTCTTCCTTCTTGGGTCTAGTTTATATGGTGTTTGTTGAACTTCCTGAATGTGGATTTCCTCATTCTTCGCAATACCTGGGAAATTTTCTCCTGGTATCTGTTCCACAATTTTCTCAGTGATTTCCATATCCCTCTCATATTCTGAAATTCCAATCATGTGTATCTTATTCCTTTTGATGTCAGACATAACATTGGTTAACATCAACACACCAAATGAGAGACTTGCTAAATATGTAAAACAACTGTTAACAGAATTGAAGAAAGAAATAGATAACACCACTATAGTGGTAGGTGAATTTAGCACACCACTCTTATCAAAAGATGGGTCAACTAAAAAGAAACTTCACAAAGATGCAGAAGACTAAACTACTAGGCCAGTAAACTTGACCTTGTGGATGTATTCTGAGTACTGTACCCACCTAATAATCAATTCACTTTCTTCTCAAGTGCACATGTATATTCTCCAGAGTTGATCACATATTAGGACACAAAGCAAGTCTCAACAAATTAAAAAAAAAGAGAAAGAATACAAAGTATTGCCTTAAACCACAATGCCAAACAACAACAACAACAACAACAACAAACACCTAGAAATTAACCACAAGAGGATAAAGCGTATAAAGCCACTAACGAGGAAACTAAACAATACCTGCTAGAACACAATTGGGTTCTAGAAGAAATAAAGAATGGAAAAAAGTTCCTAGAGACATATGATAATGAAAACACAATGTTCCAAAAACTCTGGGATGCAGTTAAGGCAGTCCTCAGGGGCAGTTTATAGCAATAGGCAAAAACATAAAAGGGAAGAAAGCGGTAAAATTCAACACCTTCATAAAATAGAAAAAAAAAACACCAAACAAAAATCTAACCCTACAGCCTCCGAAAGAAAGGAAATTTAAGAACAAGAGCTGAAATCCATGAAATAGAAAACAGAAAACCAGTGAAAACCATCAATAAGACCAGGAACTGGTTTTTTTAAAAGGGTCAATAAAATTGACAAACTATTGGCAATTTTGAAAAAGAAAAAAAAGAAGACACAAATAACTCACAAGAGAACCAGAGGAATTAATATGTATAATATTGGAATATATGAAAAGCTATGGGGTTGCTTTCATAGTTAAAAAAGTAATTTCTAGATCCATCTTGAAGTACAACATTGTGGGTGATAGGATTATATCCATACACTTACAAGGAAGTCCAGTGAATACCACTATCATTCAAATACATGCACCAACAACCAAAGCCAAAGAAGGAGAAATAGATGATTTCTACCAACTTTTACAGTCGGAGATAGATCGAACA
>NW_006399926.1:6402971-6403708 GCF_000299155.1 Elephantulus edwardii
AAATTAGCACAATTAAATATTCTGGTATTCCCATTCTTCTCAGAATTAAAAAAGAATAATAGTCAAAGTGTTTTCAACAGATTTAAAAAACACATAGAAAATATAGGATAAAAAAATAAGATCAAACCAACAATAAATGGAAAATTAAAAACCATACAAAACCCACAAACTGAATTGAGAATCAACTTACCTAATTTCATTGCCAGAGAGTCGGAATAGAAGCTTAATTGACTCTTTTTTGAATTTCAAGACTGTAAACCATTTGGGACAGAATGCCCATTTTCCCTGTAAGAAGCCACTGATGAATTCAAGGTAAAAGGTGTGGCTTTGGTATTAGAAGTAAGACTCCCTCTAGACTGTCATGAAAGCTCCCGGAAATTTAGATTATTAAAACTGAAATTACAGTGTATTAACATTACAATGTAAGGTCCAAAAAGCACAAATGACACAGATTTGTAACTTTTAGATAAATCCTTACTGAGATTTTGAGTGAAACCAGAAAATGTAAAGTATGGAAAATTTATATTTGCATGCTTATTTTTTATGAGATTGCATTAAAAGTAAGGGGAAGTTGACTTGTCAGGCAATTGTATTTAAAATTGAAGTTGAATAAAAATAGAAAGAATATGCATGCTCTTTGATAGGAAAACTGATAATAAAAATGTCAGTACTACCAAAAGGGTGATGAAGGCAGAAGTTCAAGCTGCTTTGAAGGAAACAGCAAAAAATAAGGCCCC
>NW_006399926.1:6404197-6409805 GCF_000299155.1 Elephantulus edwardii
AAAGTACTCAAGAGCAACGGTGTCTCTCTGGAGACTAAGGTGCACCTGATACAGGCCATGGTCTTTGCAATCACTTGTTATGCATGAGAGAGTTGGACAATGACTAGGGAGGATAGAAGGAGAATTGATGCCTTTGAGCTGTCGTGCTGGAGAAGAGTATTGAATGTACCATGGACTACCAAGAAAACAGATTCATCCGGGAGAGGGTTAAACCAGGCTACTCTTTGGAGGCAAGAATTCTGGGGCTTTGTCTGACATACTTTGGACATGTTGTAAGGAGGGAGAGGTTCTTGGAGATGGACATCATACTTGGGAGGGTGGAGGGGATAGCCCAAGAGTGGAAGGTCCTCTATGAGGTGGATTGATTCAGTGACTGGGTAATCAGGATGGGTGTGTCAGAGGCAATGTGATTGGCACAGGATAGAGCAGCGTTTAGGGCTATTGTACATAGGGTCTCTATGAGTTGCAAACGACTTGACGACACATAACAACAACCACATATTCTGATAAATTTGAAAACTTAGATGAAATGGCAAATTCCTTGAAACTTATCCCCTACCTAGAAAGACATAGTCAGATGAGGAACACTTGAACAGACCCATCACAAAAGAAGAAACTGATCAAGTCATAAAATTACTCCCCTACAAAAATGTCCTGGACCAGATGACTTCACAGCAGAATTCTACCAAGCATTCAGAGAAGATTTATAACCAATTCTACCTAAGTTATTTCAAAGAATAGAAAAAGAAGGAATGCTTCCAGAGACATTCTATGAAACAAGTATTACTCTAATACCAAAACCAGGCAGATATTACAAAGAAAGCAAGCTACAGACCAATATCTCTCATGAACAGAGACACAAAATTCTTTTACAAAGTCCTAGTCAATAATTAAAAAAAAATCATCATGCTGGTTAAACATAAGAAAAACGATCAATATTATTCTCCACATTGTTGTTGTTATGGTTGTTATGTGCCATCATGTTGCTTGCGACTCATAGTGACCTTATGTACCAGAGCCCTAAACCCTGCTCTATCTTGTGCCAGCCTCACTGTCTCTAACCCATCTACTACCATTACCCCAACCACTGAATCAATCCATCTCATTAAGGATCTTCTTCTCTTTCACTGTCCCTCCACCCTCCCAAGCATGATGTCTCTCTCCAAGGACAGGTCCCTCTTTGTAACATGTCCAAAGTATGCCAGATGAAACTTCAGAATCCTTGACTCCAAGGAGCAGCCTGGTTTCACCCTTTCTAGGATGAACGTTTGTTCTCCAAGCAGACCATCATATTTTCAATGCTTTTCTCCAGCACCACAGCTCAAAGGCATCAATTCTCCTATCATCCCATGTCATTGTCCAGCTTTCTGATGCATAGCAAGCAATTGCAAAGACTATAGCCTGGATCCGGTGCACCTTAGTCTCCAGAATGATGTCATTGCTCTTCAGTACTCTGGAGAACTCCCTGAGCCTACTTTCCCAATACAATTTGTCTTTTAATTTCCTGGCTGCTTGTACCAGTGTTGATTGTGGAGCCAAGCAAACTAAAGCTTTTAACAATCTTAATCTCTTTACCTTCACTATACATAATGATGCTGTCAATTGGCCCAGTGGTGGGGAGAATCTTTGTTTTCTTGATGTTGAGCTTCAATCCATATTGAAAGCTGCAGTTCTTGGTCTTTTGCAGCAAACACTTCAGGTCCTCCTCAGTTTCAGCAAGCAGGGTTATGTCATCTGCATAATTCAGGCTGTTGAATCTTCCTCCACTCCTGATGTCACATTGCTCCTCATACAGCCCATCCTTCTGGATGATCTGTTCTTCATATAGATTGAAAGGGTATGGAGACAGAATACATCCCTGGTAGACACTGTTTCCAATTTTGAGCCATGCAGTATCTTCTTGCTCTGTTCTGACAACTGCCTCCTGGTCCAAGTATAGTTTTCGCATTAGCATGATCAAGTGTTCTGGGATTCCCACTCTTTTCAGGGTCAGCCACAGTTTGTTATGATCCACACAGTCAAAAGCCTTAGCATAGTCAATGAAACACAGATAGACATTCCTCTGGTCCTCTCTGCTTTCAGTCAAGAAAGGGAACAGATCCAGTGTGATAAGCAATGTAGAGGAACTTTGTAACTAAGCAGGTTTTTTTGTGTTATGTGCCGTCAAGTCACTTGGGACTCATAGTGACCTTACTTACAAGAGCCCTTAATGCTGCTCTATCCTGTGCCAACCTCATTGTCTCCCACACACCTACTCTCACTACCCCAATCACTAAATTAATCCATATCTCATCAAGGGTCTTTCTCTCCTGTGCTGTGCCTCCACTTTCCAAACATGATGTCCCTCTCCAAGGACTGGTCCCTCCTTGCAATGTGAATCAGAAGTATATCCAAAGTATATCAGAAGAAGTTTCAGAATCTTTGCCTCCAAGGAGCAGCCCAGTTTTACTCTCCCCAGGACAAATCTGTTCTCCTAGCAGTCCATGGTATATTCAACACTCTTCTCCAGAACCACAGCTTAAAGGCATCAATTCTTTTTCTATCATCCCTAGTCACCATCCAGCTCTCTGATGCATAGCACACAATTACAAAGGTTATAGCCTGGATCAGGTACACCTTAGTCTCCAGCCTGATGTCATTGCTCTTCAGTACTCTGGAGAGGTCCCTGACAGCTGGCTTTTCCAATGCAATTTGACTCTTGATTTCCTGGCTGCTGGTACCAAGAGTGTTGACTGTGGAGCCAAGCAAACTAAAACTGTTAACTATCTCAATCTCTTCACCATTCATACTGATGCTAGCAACTAGCCCAGTGGTGAAAATCTTTGTCCTTGATGTTGAGATTCAATCCATATTTAAGGCTGCAGTCCTTGACCTTCTGCACCAAGCACTTCAGGTCCTCCTCAGTTTCAGCAAACAAGGTTGTGTCATCTGCATAATGCAGGTTGTTGATGAATCTTCTTCCATTCCTGATGCCACATTCCTCCTTGTACAGCCCATCATCCCAGATGATCTGTTCTGTATATAGATTGAAAAGGTATGGAGACAGAATACATCCCTGGTGGACCCTCTTCTTGATTTTGAACCATGCAGTGTCTCCTTGCTCTGTTCGGATGACTGCCTCTTGGTCCAAGTATAGGTTTCGCATAAGCACAGTCAAATGTTCTGGGGTTCCCATTCTTCTCAGAGTCAGCCACAGCTTGTTGTGATCCACACAGTCAAAAGCCTTTACATAATCAGCCATTACTCAGATAGAAATTCCTCTGGTACCCTCCGCTTTCTGCCAAAATCCATCTAACATTAGCTTTAATAGCCCTAGTACCATGACCTCTTCTAAACCCAACCTGCACATCTGACAATTACCTGTTGATGCGTTGATACAGTCTTTATTTTTGTTTTATTATAATTATTATTAATGAAAATTTACAGAGATTTTGGATTTCCATTCATTCATTGTTGCACTTTTCTCCCTGCCCACCCCACCCCCAGTTAACTCTTCCAAATGCCTTCTTGTTGTTGGGGTTTTTTTTCGTTTGTTCTTTGGTTTTGGATTTCCATTCATTCTTTTTTGCACTTTTCTCCCCTTACAACCCTCCCCCCTAGTACACTACCCCCTTGGAAAAGTAAAATTCTTTCATTGTTTTACAAACCTTCCCCGAGGTCCACTCCACCATGTAGCTTTCACTCTAGACACCTGTCATGACAAAAAGGATCCAGTCATTTTTGGATGACTTTTGGCAGAATCTTGCTTGCATGTAATAGTTATGATATTGTTCAATAATTTCTGCACTTTCTTGGGCCACCTTTCTTTGGAATGGGAACAAACATCAATCTCGTCCAGTCAGTTGGCCACCTGTCTCTCCTCCAGATTTCCTGGCACAACTTAGTGAACACATCCAGGGCAGTGTCTGTTTGTTGAAATATGGCAATTGGTATGCCGTTAATTCCTGGAGTTTGTTTTCTGCCAATTCTTTCAGACCAACTTGAACTTCCTCATTCATCATCACAGGCTCTCGCTCATATGTTATTTCATGAAATTCTTCTGTGTCAGCCAATTCCTTCTGGTATAGTGACTCTGTATACTCCTTCCCTCTTCTTTTAATGCTTCTTGGATCATTTAACACTCTACCCAAAGCATCCTTAAGTATTGCCACTTGTGGTTTGAATTTGTTCTTCAATTCCTTCAGCTTAAGAAATGCTAAGCGAGTTCGGCCCTTTTGATTTTCTTCCTCCAGCTCTTTGCACATTTCATTACAGTATTTTGCTTTGTCATCCTGAGCTACCCTTTGAAATTTTCTGTCAAGCTCTTTAATTTTGATTTCTCTCTTTAGCTTGGGCTTCTCGTTATTGTAATGCATTATTCAGAGTTTCATCTGACATCCATCTTGGTCTTTTCTTCCCCTTCAGCCTTTGTAACAATCTTTAGCATTCTTCATGGACAATATTCTTGATATCCTCCCACAGCTCATTTGGTCTACGCTCATTGATGCTCAAGGCCTCAAAACCTGTTCCTGAGATGATTTTGAAATTCGAGTGGGATAGACTTAAGGTCAAATTTTGGTTCCTGTGGATTTGATTTAATTTTCTTCAACTTCAGCTTGAACTTGCATATGAATAGTTTGTGCTCTGTCCCATAATCAGCACCTGGGCTGGTTTTCACAGCGGAGACTGAGCTTCTCCAGTGATTCTTGTGTATAACCTGTGTTTGTGTTTCTTACAAAAGGTATTTGCAGTGAATAAATCATTGAATGTTCAGAATTCTATCATTCTATCTCCAGCCTCATTTCTGTCACCAATTTCATGTTTTCCAGCTACTGATCTTTCTTCCATGTTCCCAATTTTTGTATTACAATCTCCCATTATTATCAATGCATCTTGATTGCACATTCTATCAATCTCTGACTGCAAAAGTTGATAAAAATCTTCCATTTCCTTCTCTTTGGCTCTAGTTTTCAGTGCATATATTTGAATAATAGTGGTATTCACTGGACTTCCTTGTACGCATATGGATATTATCCTGTCACTTACCACATTGTGTTTCATGATGGCTCTAGATAGAAATTAATTTTTAAATTATGAAACCAACTCCATTTTTTCTCACCTTTTCAACCCCACAGTAGTAGATTGGATTCAAAATCTCCCATGCCAAGCCATCTCACTTTGCTAATACCTAGTATGTCAATATTTATGTGTTCCATTTCTTTCTTAACAATGTCCAATTTTCCTACATTCATGCTTCTCACACTCGACGTTCCAATCACTAATATCTGCTTACAGCTGTTACTTCTTCATGTTTCCATATCTGAGATCTCAGTCTCTATTGCCATGTCTGCTAGTCTAAGTGCTAATCTAAGTGTTCTCTATTGTACATAGGATAAAATAAAAATATTATATTTTTTAAAAAGCAGAATAAGATACCATGAAATAGAAACCAACATACAGAATCAGAAAATCTTTCGCTTAAAATAAGTTATTATAATAAAAGCTTCCTAAAAAGGAACTGTTGTTGTTATTGTTATGTGTCGTCCAGTCACTTGCGACTCATAGCGACCATATGTACAACAGCCCTAAACTCTGCTCTGTCCTGTGCCAATCGCACTGTTTCTGACAC
>NW_006399926.1:6414136-6428066 GCF_000299155.1 Elephantulus edwardii
GGATGGGTGTGTCAGAGGCAATGAGATTGGCACAGGATAGAGCAGTGTTTAGGGCTGTTGTACATAGGGTCGCTATGAGTCGCAAATGACTCGATGGCACATAACAACAACAACAACAACTACCAAAAGCAACCTATGGATCTAAAGTAATCCTGATTGGGATCTTTTATCTTTCTTCAAAGAGATGTAAGAAGTTAGCAATAATTTCATATGAGAAGGAAAATGATCTTGGATAAGCTTAACACTACTGAAAAAAAGAAAAACAAAATAGTTGGCCTTAAACTGCCTGATCTCAAAACCCACTTTACATGGTAATAAAAACATCATAGCACTGGTACAGTGACCGGTGCACAGACTCATGGGATAGAATTGAGAACTCTGAAGCAATCCACCTACAAATGGACAAGTAATCTTTTACAAGGAGTTTAAATATATTAAATGGACAGAAGAGGCCTCTTTAATAAGTGGTGCAGGAATAATTGTATATTTATTTGCTGAAAATGGAAAAAAGATTCAAATTTTATTTCATTTCATATACAAAAATTAACTCAGTCTAGATCAAAGTTTCAGTTGTGAAACCTAAAATTAAAAAGATCATTAAAAAGGAAAGTAAGGAAAATGTTAGAAGCCTGAATCTACGGCATAAATGAACTATCAGATATAACTGAAAATACATATTCTAGACACAGAGGATAAACTAGATGGCTGGGACCGTCTAAAAGTTAAATTCTTATGTGCGTCAAAATACTTCTTCAAAAGAGTAAAAAGAGAATATATAGATTTTGAAAATGTTTGGCAATGACATATTCAAAATGTAAAGAAAACTCCAATACTTCAACAAGAAAAAAGAAAAAAGAAAAACCCAAACCAAAAACCAAAACCCAATTACAAAAAGGAAAGAGGATATGTAAAAACATATCACTAGAGAAGACATTGAGATGCCCACAAAATATTCAAGATCATTATTACTAGATGCAAATTATCAGATACAAGATCATTATTACTAGATACAAAACAGCAGGGAGATATTCTCTTAACCTACAACAATAGGAAAATTCAGTCAAACAGCAAACGACAAATTCTGGTGAGGGTGTGGAAATATTGGAACTCTCATAAACTGCTGGTAGGACTATACACGGTACAACCACTATGGAAAGTGGTTTGGTTTCCCTAGAAATGTGGCAACAATAATACCATTTGATCCAGCAATCTCACTAATAGGTATACATCTTAAGGGGTGGGGAAAGGGGGATTACTTATGGAGTTGTACAATTTGATGGGGGGGGGTGATGGAAATGGAAAGAATTTGTTCTTGAAAACAATGTATTCGAATTTTGTAAAGAAACTGTAGAAAATTTTTAAAAAGGAAAAAAGAAGAGTGTGACATGAACAGATATAACCTATGCTCATTAAAACATTATTTACAATAATAAAGAGATAGGAACAACTCAAATGTTCCTCAATAGATGAATGGATAAAGAAACTATGGTGCATAACACACAATGGAGTACTATGCAACACTGAAAAACAAGGAATTCTCAAAACACTGAACACTGGATGAATCTATGAGTCGTTGTGCTAAGAGAAAGAAATCAATTACAAGATTTCCATTCTCAAAAGCTGAGGAAAGATTAGCAAACAGAACTATTCTTGGATGGTTTTTGGTGATAAGACAAGAGAAAGAGGGGGAAAAAGAGTTAAATTTAATAATAGAAAAATGAATTTGGTATCTGGATTAGGATTGTATTTGAACATGTAAATTGTTTTTGGTAGGACTGTCATTTTCGCAACACTGAGTATTCCTATCCATGAACAGGGCACATATTTTCACTTCTTTAGATCTGTGTGTGTGTGTGTGTGTGTGTCTTGCAGAAGTGTTCTGTCATTTTCTTTGTATAGGTCTTTTGTATCTCTAATCAGGTTCACTCCCAAGTATGTCAATTTGTGGTTAGCTATTGTAAATGGTATTGCTTTCCTCATTTCCTTGTCTGAGTTCTATGGAGAAGCAAGAGACCTCAAATAAACAAAACACTTCTGACAAAAAAAAATGGGAGGCATCACACTCCCTGACTGTGAAACCTACTATGACGGCACTTAAAAACAATGACAACAACAACAACAACAAAACAAACCAATGTAGGCATATTATTAAGAATTATTCTTTAATTTTTAAAACAAAAAATAAAATTGTTCAAAGGTTTAAAAAAAAAACAAACCCCAACCTACTACACAGTGGTAGTAACCAAGACAGCATGGTACTGGTACAATGACAGGCACACAGACCAATGGAACAGAACTGATAACCCAGAAATGGACCCATGTATCTATGGCCAACTGATATTTGACAAGAAAAATAAAACCTATCAAGTGGGGAAATGACAATCTCTTCAAAAATGATGCTGGCAAAACTGGACTGTTACATATAGAAAGCTGAAACAGGATTGACATCTCACACCATACACAAAAATCAACTCAAGGTGGATCAGAGACCTGGGAATAAAGCCCCAAGCCGTAAAGTTCATAAGAGACAACTGGGATCAAGCTTAGAATCCCTAGTCTATCGTATAAAGAGACTGCCAAATACAGCCAGAAATGCACAATCTGAAGAGGCTAAAATTGATGAATGGGACCGTGCTTCCTCAAAAAGCTAAACATAGACATTCCATATGTCCCAGCTATTCCACTACTTTGAATATACCCCAAGAAAATGAGAACTGAAGCACAAATAGAGACTTGTACACCAATGTTCCTAGCAGCATCATTCACCATCTCAAAAACATAGAAACAGCTTTTCTGAGAAAACACCAAACAGGGTGAGGCTGGTGCAGCGGGAGGGCCTGGAGGCCCTGGGATGGGAGCCCGCGGCGGTTTCCGCGGAGCTTGGCAGCGGTCTGCGGGGTCAGGCCGCGGCAGTGGGCGGGGCCGTGTGAGGGGCTGCGGAGCTCGAGGAGGCAAAGCCGAGGACAAGGAGTGGCTCCCCGTCACCAAACTGGGCCGTCTGGTGAAAGATATGAAGATTAAATCATTGGAGGAGATTTATCTCTTCTCCCTGCCCATCAAGGAATCTGAGATCATCGACTTCTTCCTGGGCATGTCCCTCAAGGATGAAGTGTTGAAAATCATGCCAGTGCAGAAGCAGACACGTGCTGGCCAGCGGACCAGGTTCAAGGCCTTTGTCTCCATGGGAGACTATAACGGCCATGTTGGCTTGGGCGTCAAGTGCTCCAAGGAGGTGGCTACTCCTATCCGTGGGCCATCATTGTAGCCAAGCTCTCCATTGTCCCTGTGCGGCGTGGCTATTGGGGGAACAAGATTGGCAAGCCTCACACCGTTCCCTGCAAGGTGACTGGGTGCTGTGGCTCTGTGTTGGTGCGTCTGATCCCTGCACCCCGAGGCACTGGAATCGTCTCGGCCCCTGTGCCTAAGAAGCTGTTGATGATGGCTGGAAGTGATGACTGTTACACCTCAGCCAGGGGCTGCACAGCTACCCTGGGCAACTTTGCTAAGGCCACCTTTGATGCCATCTCAAAGACCTACAGCTATCTGACCCCAGATCTCTGGAAAGAGACGGTGTTCACAAAGTCTCCCTACCGGGAATTCACAGATCATCTTGTAAAGACTCACACCAGAGTCTCCATGCAGAGGACTCAGGCTCCAGCTGTGGCCACCACCTAGTGGATTTTCTATGACAAATAAAGTGAATTATGTTCTAAAAAAAAAACACACAAAAAAACCCCATAGAAACAGCCTAAATGTCCAACTATAATCAAATGAACTGAGAAATTATGGTACATTCACACATTGGTATACTACGCAGCATGCAGAAGCAATGACTTTGTAAATTATTACCTAACTTGGAAGGGACTGGAGAGCATTATGTTAAGTGAACTCAGTCCCATAAGGAGAAATATTGTATAAAACCATTATTGTAGTATGAAGATGTTGCAAACCTGACTCAGAAAGAAAGCAGGGGCACAAGGAAATGAATTCTGAAAAAGAGGGAAGGCTAAGGCAGAGAGTTCCTCTCACAGCATGACATTGTGAAAAGGCCCCTTTCTTAGTCTATCGTTTTTATTTAGTTTAAACCAATTGTCTTCCAAAAGGTTCAATCTCTGGAGACTATATTTTTTTCTTAAAACTAAAGTGCTGCCAACATAACAATGAGTAAGCTTAAAAGCTCAGACATGACATCACTCGGGTGGGAGGCTGGATCGAAATCTCTGTTTGCAGAGGGCATCCAGTATCTCTTCTGGGGGCAGGAGGATGGGTGGAATTCTGTTTGCAGAGGGTGCTCAATCCTTGTCTGGACTCTGGCCTCAACTGTGGCCCTGCTGTCACTATGCTGGGGAATCTACATGAGGATCCAAGGGAGGGGAGGGTGGAAGCAGATGGCTGGAGTGTGGTGATAGAGGATTAATCATGGAGTCACACAATTTGAAGAGGGGGTGTGGTGAGAGAAATGGGAAGCAACTGGTGCAAAACCCAATGTATTTAAATGATGTAAATTAGCATAAAATAATATAAAATAGAATGTATAAGAATGATTGTATGAAGCACAATGTAAATGAAAAATTGTATGAAATACAATATATATGAATAAAGCATACTGTAAAGGTATTATTATATGAAAATCAATAAAAATATTTTAAAATTTAATAATATAATACAGACACATAGTAAGACAGGTGAAAGCAATTATTATATTCAATAAGAGGATGGTTAGTATAATATCATTAAAGAAAGAATTATAGAAGGATTAATGGAATTATAGGGAGAAAGTAGGATTGCATTTTGAATACTGAAATTAAAGATAATGGAACAAAATGTGAATGGATGGTTGAATGAAGAGGTAACTCCTCATAAAATTTCAAATCAAAATAAAAATAAAGCTGGAAAAAGAGTCAACATAACTCTAGATTAGCAGACACCATGTTCTCTGGGACTTTGGTTTATATCTGAAATAATCTTGAATTTTGAAATTGTTTCATAGGTAAGTTGAGAAGCAAAGGGGGGCAACTTTTTTTCAATTGCTCATTTATTTCCATGCATTCTAAGTCCAAATTCCCTGAGGAAATTATTCTGGCTGCTTCAAGCTTCCATTTCTAATTGAAGATCTTCCTAAGTGTAAAGGGTTCTGAATGGAAATAAGAGTCTCTGGCCTTAGGCAAGATGTCAATGAGACAAAAGTTTCCCTAAATGTAGATCTAATTTGACCCTCAGTGATCTCCAACCTACACAATCATGGATGTGTTCCCAGGGGCAACCTACTTGTATGATTTCTTCTTGTATGCTTGTGTACCTGAGTAGGGTGAATACTGTGGACTCTGCAAGGACCTCTCTTTAGTTTGGGATGGCCTGGCCTCACAGTCCACAGGACAGGAAATACACTCAAGCTTGGGCTCTGGACAACACGGTGGCTTAATGTAACACAGTGTTGGCTGCGGGCACGGGAGTGGCTGTGGACAACACGGATATGACAGTGGGCAGCATGAGCATGATTGTGGGTTGCATGGCCGTGTCAGTACGCAGCACAAATTTGATGGTAGGCCACATGGGGATGGCTGTGGACAACACTTGGGGTTGCATGGGCTTGTCAGTGTGCAACATCGACGAGCCAATGGAGAACGCACACAGCATGAACATGGAGATGGGCAGACTTGACATGGCTGTGGGCAGCACAGGCGTGACTGTGGGCAGCATAAGTTAGATTTTATTGGGTCACACATCTTCACAAAAATTAGAGATCCTGAATAAAAGAGAAGAACATTCTCATCAGAATGAAAGCTGGTTGCCTCCTTTCATTTCCCCTTCCTAGAATGATTCTATCTATTCGGATGATGACTCAAGTCAGGGTTAGAAAATCAGGGTCGGACCCCTCACTGTGTGGTAATTTTCCAGATACAAAATCAAATACTAAAACATGAAAGATGTTTGTCTAATGTTTTTCTTAGCTAATAAGGAGCAGTAGGACTTTTAGTCTACTACCCTATGTCGGACAGTTGACAAATGGCCTTAAAAACAATGATCACTACTAGATGAGGAGAATAGTGATCAATAGTGATTGAATTCTTTCCCTAAATACTTGACCTTGACTACCAGCTGATGAACCTCAGGCATATCCACCACCAGTCTTTCACTAGAAACCTGCGTGTTGTTACAACACTGAACAGGTTTTCAGCAGAGCTTGCGAGCTAAGATGCATTAGGAAGGAAGGTTTCATGATCTACTTGTGATGACTAGACAATGAAAACTTTAGGGATCACCGCAGGCAGATCCACACCGATTATGAAGATGACAAAGGAGAGGCAATTTCATTCTGTTATGCATAGGAGTCTTCAGGAATCAGAGATGGCAGATGACCCAAAGGCAGCTAACAGCAACCAGGCAGAGAAGCAGGCGTCTCCACTCTTTACTACATTCAAAAATTATTGTATTTAAGAACAGTTAAAATTTAGAGATTGACCTCATTTGCTTATAAATGGATTAAGCAAAGGCCCATCTACCCCAAACCACATCCTTATTGACACATATGTATTGAGAATGAACCACCTCATTCCATACACTTCAGCACACGTTAAGTCATCTGTCACTGAAGTGGTTATAGCTAGGTGAAATGGAGACGTCACAGAACCAAAGTTTCAGACCTGGTTCTAAAACTCCTGAACCCTAAAGCTTGGGTCGGGGGAGGGGGGTGGTTATTGTGTGCTGTCAAGTCAGAAGCAACCCATAGCTGATGCTCTAGTGAATTTTCGGAAAGAGTAAATCACACGGAAGATTGCCCATCCTTCTCTCACAGTATGGCTTGGGAAGCTCTCCTTATTTCTCTGAATTGTCCTTTCGTTTCTCCCACTACAAAGGGGCAGTGATGAAAATGAATTCAATCCTTTGGTGGTCTCGTAATTCTTTTGAGGCTAAGAAAAGCTGAAATGACTCTTTTCTTCTCTTAATCCATCTCTCCCCCTCCAGGAGATCCTGGTTATCTCTTAAAAAGTCTTTGGCCTAAGCCTAAATATCTGTCTTCTCTCTTCTCCCACCTTTGGAAGATAGATCAAAGTCATTAGACACAGCTTCTAGAGAGGCCAAAATCAACAGATAGAGAGGAAAGAAGTCATCTAACCTTGAGAGAGGTGTGAGAGGAGGAGAATTGAGTCTATGCCTCTAGCCAGGTTTATCAGACCCCTGTCACCTGGGTGGAGAAGGAGGACTGTGGGAACTGGAGTAACAGTTATTGAAGTCAAGTTGTCACCACCCTTTCTATAATACTCCTGGGTAAAGCCTCTGGCCCAGTTTGAGGTTTGTTCACTTTTAAAGGAACTCGTCACTTTTGTGGACCCTTAGCTAATCAAGTATATGTCAATATGTGTGTATGTGTGAGAGTGTGTGTGTGCACATGCAAAGCCACAAGCACAAGGAAGGAGAAACTTGAGGTTTTTGTGACATTGGCTGTTTAGCTGGATCCGATTGAGATCACTTTTAAACTTTTTGTACTTGGTCATTGAATTCGACAATTTGACTCTGTGAAAATAAGTCTTATTTGCTGCTTATTTCTGCTCCAGCCTCATTTTCTCCTATAATCATATCCCTGAGTTGGTCAGTCATCAGTGTTGGGTTGGAACTGACTCATGGCTGACACTCCAGCAGGTTTCTGAAACCAGGGTGTATAGAAGGAGATTGCCCATCTTTTTCCCTCAGAGCCTATGCTGGAATCAAACCACCAGAGAGATGAGCCCTTTGGGTTAGCAGGGCACTCTGCACACTCTACACCACGGGAGCTCCCTTCCCTCACACCAGATCTGGTGCTGACAAAGATAGGTCACTCCTTTATTTTTACCATGCCTTGTGCCTTGAAGATAGGAAGAATTCCAATGCACAAGAACTGTAAATCTCTCATCACTCTAAAGGTTCTCTCAGTGATGTCAGTGCGAAAGAAGATTCTCATTCTCCACTTGCTGCTAAAGGTAATGCTTGATTGTTGAAGATGCAAAGTTCTCACAGCAGACGGCTACTGCAGGATGCCTATCAGATGACCTACTTTGCTGCCTGAACCACGTGTGTGACTTGAAGACAGATGGAGGGTTTGGCTGCCTTGGATGTTTGTGTGTCAGTCTCTTATCCTCAACCCTTTGTCATCAGCAGAATGCAACTCATGCCGTACAAACTGGATCCCATTGAGCCAGGTGTGGTTGAACACTGTAACTTTCAAACTGATGAATGATGGCCCAGCCCAAGCCTAACCTCCCTTTGCCTCAAATTTTAAACTTTCAGTGCAGCCCAAAATCTCTCTGTGGGAGACAAAGTCTCTACTGTAAAGAGGGGGCCTTCTGCCTCTTTGGTGGTATATGAGGGCCTAGTGACCATAACTCTCCTTCTAAGGTCTCACCATGGTTTGAATCTTCTGAACTAGTGCATCAGGAAAGAGAGAAATTTAGAGAGGAAATGAGAGTGCAATTGATCTAATCCCCCACCCTCCCAATCCCTGACTGCATGGCTCCAGGCCTGAACTGGACCCTCTGTCTAGATCACTCTCTGTCTCCCATTCTACTTTACTTTAGCTCTTCAATTACATTGTTTACTTTTCTCTATCCTGAAGATGTGTCGTTGTTGAGTGGTAGGTGACTCATAATGACCCTATGAAGGAGAGTCCTCGACGCTTGGGTGTCCCTCATCCTTTCTCCAGGTTCATAGGGTTTCCAGAGGCAAACTATTAGGGAAGTGGATGTCACCCCTGCTTCCAAGCTTGTTTTAATTGGAAAGCTCCACCCAACACTGTCCGCCATAGGAAACCATTAACACATTTGACACATCAGTGTCACAGTGTTCAGCTTCACAGCAACCATAAGTTATCGCTGTATGGCAAGTGGACACACCAGGCCTATACGACCTAGAATTTAAAACATATTTAGCTCTTAAAATCTAGATATTTAGGGTCTTTCAAGTACAGGTGAGACTGTTTTCACAGAAGCAACTTTTATCCTAGTTACTGGAGTGCATGGAAGCTTCAGAGGGCACCCAGGGTTCCCTGCACAGGAGCTGACCTGTTGCTCACATAGAGAATAACCTCTGAGCATGTTGCTTGTGGTCAATAGTTGAAACTGGGCCTTGAATGCAGAGATGGTGCCACGTCAGTGATGCAATAGGTTACAAATTAGCCTTTTCCAATTGTGTCATTGCCTAGACACTGTGGTATAGGGAGGGAACGAAACCCAACAGGCTCCTCCACAGCCTCCCCACCCTAAACAGAACCTGTGGCTCTTGAGCCAGCATGTTCTCCATCATCTGCCCACTCAGTGAATCTGTGTCCCTTCAATCTGTAGATTTTCCTCACTAACCACCTTTTGACAGGTGATCTTCCATTAGCTCAACAATGGTTGTTCTGTACTGTCAAGTCAGAATTGACTCAGAGCTGACCAGTGAGTCTATTAGGCAGTAAATTGCGTGGGATGAGATTGCCTGTCTTCCTCCTGTGGAGCAGCTGGTGCTTCAGACCACATGCCTTTGGGTTGGCAGTGCAGCTTCTTACCACTAAGCCGCCAGAGCTCTCCTAACGCCCTCCAAGGTTAAACCACTGTCTGCTAACTGTAAAAATGTATTTGTTGAACCCACTAACCACTGGCAAGAAGCTGCACTGCAGCCGTGTATTCAGGCATATGGTTTGAGGCCACTGGCTACTCCACAGGAGGAGGACAGGCAATCTCCTCCCATGTGATTAACTGCCTTTGAAAACCTACCAGAGGGGCAGCTATAGATTGGTTCTAACTCTACAGCACAACAACAACAGCAGCCAATCCATGGGGAAAGATGCTGCAGTCAGCGTCTATAAAGATTATATCCTTGGAAACCTTTCAAAGTAAATTCTACTCTGCCCTCTAGCATTGGTGTGAGTCAGAATATACTCGACAGCCAATGACTTGGTTTGGTTTGGGTTTTGTAACCTTCCCACCTTTAGAACCAGGGCTCCTGCTCAACAACCTGCCTCCTGGACCACTTTGTCTCTTATAGGAAAATGTTTTCTTCTTAGGTGAGACAAACTTCTCCCCTAGCTCTATAACCCTTTCTTCCTAACTTAGAAAGTCAGACTGTTATAACCACCCTATCACAGAGTCAGGGTCATGTTCTTCAGTTTTCACACTACTCTGTTCAAGGAAGATCACTGTAGGGCCGAATCTAAGACCACATCCTGCTGCCCAGCCTCATCTCTGGCCACTATTCCTTTTGTGCTTTTCAGGATGGCTCAGAGCAGATTTATACTCAAGTATTACTCACCTTGGAATGCACATGTTCTTTTCCCAGCCTGGATACCTTTCTTTTGCCTCATTCCCACACTCTCACTGTATGTTATACAAACCTGAAATCTCGGTTTAGATCTTACTTCATTGAGGAAAGCTTTTTCATAGCATAGGAGTCCCCTGATCTACTTGCTTTCACCCTCCGTGCTTCTCACTGCATTAATGTACCGATTCTCTAATTTCCTTTAGTCTTAGCCTCATAAGACAAAGCATCCTCACTGTCTGCACTCTATTCTCAATATCTAAAACACTGTGTGCCATTGTAGGCCTTCATACCTACTGAATGAATGGGCAGATGGTTAAATAAAGGAATAAATTAGTTAGGAAGAGACCCCGAGGAGATAAGGCCTTTCGATATTACCTTGTCTGATCACTACTCTTCAGGCTCTTTTTATCAGTTTGTAATCTCCACGATTTGATGTTTTCCCTGTGCTGGTCCCAGCTGCTTGTTCTTCTTTAAGCTGCCCATCGGGCCCATACCCATCAGCAGCCCATGTCTTCTAAATGAGAGGTAGTCTTTGCCTCCTTCTAATGCAAGATTCTAAGCCTCTGTGACACTATAAATCTATCCTGTGAACACTCTATGGTATCTGGCTCACCAGCACCCTCTGCTGGTGGAATAGTCTAACTCCTCTGGGTTCCCTTGTCTTCTGAACAACAATGAAAGCACTCTTTTGCTGGTTCTCAAGGATTCAATCACCTAAAACATAAGTGTAAATTTATAATCTACTACTTACCAAGTTCTGTCATCAACATTTCCTGCTTAATAAGATAAAGTTGGTATCCTCTAAGGTCGTATAATTCAATATAGAGACAAGACAATAGACAACTCAGATTCTGTGTGATAGTACTGAGAAATGGGACTTATTGAAAAAGTTGAAAATAGAAAGAGCATTTGGCCCAGATATATCATTGATTTTACATGCAAGCAAGATTCTACTGAAGATTATAAAAAAATGACTGGAACAGCACATCAGCAGAGAACTGTCATAAGTAAAGGCTGGGCTTAGAAGGGGTTGTGGTACTAGGGATATTGTAGCTAATGTTAGATGGATCTTAGCTGAAAGCAGGGAGTACCACAGGAATGTATATCTGTGTTTCATTGACTATGCAAAGGTGTTTAACTGTGTGGACCATAAAAAACTGTGGCTGACTCTGAGAAGAAAGGGAATCCCAGGACACTTGATTGTGCTAATGTGAAACCTATACTCGGACCAAGAGGCAGTCGTCAGAACAGAGCAAGGAAACACCGCATGGTTCAAAATTGGGAAGGGTGTACGCCAGGGATGTGTCTTGTCTCCGTATATTTTCAACCTGTATGCAGAACAGTTTATCTGGGAGGCTGGGTTCCATGAGGAGAAATGTGGGGTGAGGATTGGTGGAAGATCTACCAACAATCTGCGTTAAGATGATGATACAAACCCTGTTTGCTGAAACTGAAGAGGACCTGAAGCACTTCCTGCAGAGGGTCAAGGACTGCAGCCTCCAATATGAATTGAGGCTCAATGTCAGGAAGACAAAGGTTCTCACCCCTGGGCTAATTGGCAGCATCAGGATGGATGGTGAAGAGACTGTGATTGTTCACAGCTTTAGTTTGCTTGTCTCCACAGGCAACACTCTTAGCACCAGTAGCCTGGAAATTAAAAGGCGTATTGCCATGGCAAAGTGCTGTTAGGAACTTCACCAAAGTTCTGAAGAGCAATGGTGTCTTTCTGGAGACTAAGGTGTGTCTGATACAGGCCATGGTCTTTACAATTACTTGTTATGCATCAGAGAGTTGGACAATGACTAGGGAGGATAGAAGGAGAATTGATGCCCTTGAGCTGTGGTGCTGGAGAAGAGTATTGAGAATACCATGGACTGCTAGGAAAACAAACAGATTCATCCTGGAGAGGGTTAAACCAAGCGGCTTCTTGGAGGCAAGTATTCTGAGGCTCCTTCTAACATACTTTGGATGTGTTGTCAGGAGAGACTGGTCCTTGGAGAAGGACATCATGCTTGGTAGGGTGGAGGGACAGCACAGGAGAGGAAAGCCCTCTGTGAGGTGGATTGATTGTGACTGGGGTAATGGGGATGGTTGTGTCAGAGACAGTGCAATTGGCACAGGGCAGAACAGAGTTTAGGGCTGTTGTACATAGGATTGCTCTGAGTTGCAAGCAACTCGATGGCACATAACAACAACAACAACAACATCCCACTACTGGGAATATACCTTAAGGAAAGCAGAGCTGTGACAAACACACCCACGTTTATTGCAACATTCCACATAATCAGAATCAAGTCTACTGGGATTTCTATTTTCCTCAGGATTATTTGTTGTGAACCACACAGTCTAATGCCTTTGCATAGTTAATGAAACACAAATAGACATTCCTCTGGTACTCTTTACTTTCTGCCAAGATCCATCTGACAATTGTAATCATGTTTCTAGTGCCATGGCCTCTTCTAAACCCAGCTTGTATTTTTGGTAGTTCTCTGCCAATATACTGTTCCAGCTATTTCTGGATAATCTAGCATGATTTCATTTGTGTGTGACTTTGTTAAATAATTTTGTTAAATAGTATTATTAGATAATTATTGTTAGATATTTTATTGTTAGATAATTTCCACACTCTGTCAGGTAACCTTTTTTTGGAATGGGAATAAATATGGATTTCTTCCAGTCATTTGGCCAGGTAGTTGTCCTCCAGATTTCTTGGCACAACCTAGTAAACATGTCCAGGATAGCATCTGTCTGTTGAAAGGTGTAAATATGTATTCCATCAATTCCTGGAGCTTTATTTTTTGCCAAGTCCTTCAGAGCAGCCTAAACTTCCTCCTTCATCACCACTGTCTTTTGATCATATGTTGTTGCTTGAAATTTTTCTATCAGCCAATTGTTTTAGGTAAGAATTGGGTTTAACAAAGCTTTTGATTAACTTATGACAGTGAACAGCTTTTAATGGATTTATGGTGACCCTTGGGTAGTGAGCTACCCCCTTTTTTGGATGAACTGGTTTCTTATATTACCACAGTCACACATCATTATCCAGAGCAGTTTCTCATTTACTTTGTTAGCACTTCCTGTGCTGTCCCCTATCAAGACTACAATAAATATTTATGTATAGATTTTTTTGAATATACAGATTTTCATTTCTCTAGGATGAACACCAGTGGAGAAGTGTTGAATAAACCACGGACTGCTAAGAGAACAAACAGGTTCATCCTGGACAGGGTGAAGCTGGGCTGCTCCTTAGAGGTAGAGATTCTGAAGCTTCATCTGACATACTTTGGACATGTTGCAAGGAGGGACTGTCTTTAAAGAGGGACATCATGTTTGGGAGCATGGAAGGACAGTACAGGAGAGGAAGACCCTGGTTGAGATGGATTGATTCAATAACTGGAATAATAGGGGTGGGTGTGTCAGAAACAATGAGATTGGCACAGGATAGAGCAGGGTTTAAGGCTGCTCTACATAGGATCACTATGAGTCACTGGCAACTTGACAGTACCTAACAACAACAACAACAACACACATCATGACCTAAGTTGTTTAAGAGGAAGAATCCCTATATTAATTGTTGTTGTTGTTGTTATATGCCGTTGAGTCGCTTGCGACTCAAAGCGACTCTATGTACAACAGCCCTAAACTCCGCTCTGTCCTG
>NW_006399926.1:6443661-6447452 GCF_000299155.1 Elephantulus edwardii
ACCGCTTTCCACAGGGGTTGCACCATTTTACACTCCCACCAACAGTGAATAAGGGTTCCAGTTTCTCCACAACCTCGCCAGCATTTGTTGCTTTAAATATTTATCATCCTGGGTTGAAAAAAATCACAATATTTGCCTGTTCATCCTTTACCCACAATATATGTATATTTCCTAACATTGTTAATGTTCTCCAGTTATTTGCTAAATTAATGAACAAGTGATTTATGCCTGAGGCAAAGTTTTTCACTCCTTGGGTCATTTTAGCAGTGGGCATATAGTCCATGATTGGGAGATGTCTTCTAGAGTCAAGTCAACAGGAAGAACATTGCATGGAAAATCAGATATGTTTTAGTCCTCCTAGGAGGAGCCAAATTTTCTATCTTTTCTACTTTATTCTTTCACTGGAACATGTTTTAACTAGAGATAAAGATGGTGAATGTGGTGAGGAGGGGACAGTTGATGGCAAGTGTGTAAATATGTCACTCAATGAGAGAGGTACTCTTTATAGTGCATTTGGCATTGCCTATGCTGTGAGTTGTACTTGACTTGATGGCTCCTAACCACAATTTCCTTGCACCAAGGCAGAATGTCATGTAGGTGACTCTGACCTAACTGTACAGCTACTAGACAAAATTGGAAATGACTCAAGTTCAAAATCAATAGAAGTGGGGGCAAAAAACCATGTCATTCCCTGTAAAGGATGTCATTAAAAATGCAATAAGGTACTAAAAGAAACAAGTTGTAAAACATTCTTTTGTTACTCGAATAAAAAATTGTTTATCCTAATAGAAACTTCTTTCCTGTTCAAACTTTGCAAAATATCATACTAAAAACATTCATTCTAGTTATCAAATGCCTATTATGTGCAGGTCTTGTGAATTTAAGTAAAATTAACCTACTTTCTTGCCTGTAGGGTCTGTTACAAGTGAGATAACATGAGGAAAGGATGGGGAAAAATTTGTCCTCAATCTACCATATGTCAAACATGTTGTTTATATTATTATAACAAAGGGCTCTGAGCTCTTGTCAATTCTGTTTTAAGGTTTAAAAATAAAACAAAACTAGGGCTTCAAAAGGTTAAATGGCATCCTCTAAGTTTAAATGTTGCTGCATAGAATCAGAGGTTCATATTCTTCCAGGTTCTATATTATATAAAGATACAGATGCAATGCAATAGGAAAGGCTTCATGCCAAGGAAAGGGTGAAGGACTGAGTAAAACATGTGGTCTAGAGCTATGTACCTCAAAAGTGGTAATAATTCAAAGTAAGTATTGGAAGATGAATGAAAAATTGTCAAAGGATAAGGGAGAAACTGTTATTCTAAAAAAGACATTTGAAAACTCATGGAGATGTGATAGTTCTGGAATGAAAAAGTTGCAGGGGAAGAGACTGCCTGAACATCCTTCTCCCATGGATTAGCTGGTGGATTCAAATTGTGCGCATTTGGGATTGCAGCACAGCTTCTTACCCCTAGGCCAGATGTGTTTGGTAGGTATTTGCTTGGTTTGGGTTGTTATGGCACAAGTAGGATATTATTATACTTGACTTTCATCTGCCTAGGCACTTCCTTATTATCCTGCCTGGCTGAGAATGCCAGGACATTGTGGATTCTTGCCTGACCTGGGTGGTACTCCTTAATAGGAGGGTGAGGTACCAGCCTGACAGGCAATGGCATGTGTAAGATTCTTATCATGTTAACTCCTAGGTGAATGATAGAAAGGAAAATAAGAATCTTTCTCCTGTCTGAGCATTCAGGTCTTTGAACAACTCTCCTGTGGGCCAGAATGCCAGTAGGTGGGTAGAATATCTCAGTAAACATCTCTTGGATGCCCTAAGGACAATATGATTAGTATTTGGATATTTGAGGGACTGGTGCTACTCGTGCTTCTCTTGGACAGAAGGAATATCCATGTTGAACAACCTGCTCTGACAGGCCTGTGCTCATCTCATTAATTAGTGAGTGACACTTGATAGCACCTTGTGTACATATTACACTTACACAATTCTGTCTTCAGAACCTTGCCCTATCATTTGCCATCCTCTTGCTCTCTGCCCATGTTCATATTCTCATATTCAAGCCCATTGTTGCAGTTGCTGTGTCAGTTGATCTCATTAATTTGCCCTACTGTGATGCCTTGCAAGTTGCTGTGATTCAGGAAGCTATATCACCAATGTTTCAAACATCAGAGGTACTTATGGTGGACAGATTTCAGGGGAACGTCCAGGAGAAGACAGACTAAAAAAAAAAAAAAAGACTGGCCATGCACTTCTGAACTAACAGGCACTCAAAAGCCCTATGAATAAAAGAACTGTTTTGTTGTTGTTGTTAGGTGTCATTGAGTTAAGCATGACTCATAGTGACCCTATGAACAGCCAACAAGAACCCTGCCATGTCCTGTGCCATCCTCATCATCTCTGATATACTAGAAATCATTGCTGACCTCACCAAGTCAATTCATCTCATTGGGGGATCTTATTCTCCATTGTTGACCCTTCATCTTTCCAAGCCTGATGTCCCTTTCAAAAAATAGCCTCACCTAGCAACATAACCAAAGTCTAAAAGAAAGCTTCACCATCCTTCTTCCAAGGAGTACTGTGACTGTGCTTTTCCCAACACATATTTATTTGTTCTTTTGGGAGTCCATGAGATACTCAGCACTCTTCTCCACCACCACAACTCAAAGGCACCAAATCTTCTTCCATTATTCTTATTCATTGTCCAGATCTCTGATGCACAGCAAATGATTGAGAAAACTATGCCTGGAATCAGGCACATCTTAGTCTTCAACCTTACATCATTACTCCTCAACATTCTCAAGAGATCCCCTAGACTGGACTTGTCCAGTGCAATCTATCTCCTGATTTCCTGACAACCAGTACCAAGCAAGATGAAAGTTTTGACAGCTTTAATTCTTTTTCCATCTATCATAATGTTGATTACATAATGTCAATTATTGGTCCTGTAGTGAGGACCTTTGACTACTTCTATAGATGACATCCAAAGTCAACCACTCTGATTTGTAGCAAAAACAGTCTCAGAATAGTAGCAAGGTCCAAACAGTGCAGCCTCTAAGTCTCAGTTGGTGCTAATGGCCAACTCACACACTATAGAACATGGAAGAATCTAGAGAGCATTATGCCAAGTGCACTAACTCAGTCTCTTAAGGACAAATACTGCATAAAACCATTATTGTGAAAATAGATAACTAGTAAGATATGTAAAAATATCCAAAAGGGGGAGAGGGGTAATAAGGAGGGGAGGGAAAGGGGAATCACTAAGATAACAGATTAATTTGTATGTATTGTGTTACAGTCATTCTCATACACTGTTGTTGTTGTTGTTGTTGTCATGTGCTGTCGAGTCATTTGCGTCTCATAGCAACCTTATGTACAACAGCCCTAAACCCTGCTCTATCCTGTACCAATCGCACTGCCTCTGACACACCCATCCCGATTACCCCAGTCACTGCATCAATCCATCTCACAGAGGGTCTTCCCCTCTTGCGCCGTCTCTCCACCTCCCCAAGCATGATGTCCCCCTCCAAGGATCTGTCCCTCCTTGCAACATGCCCAAAGTATATCAGACAAAGCCCCAGAATCCTTGCCTCCAAGGAATTGCTTGGTTTAATCCTCTCCAGGTTGAATCTGTTTGTTTTCCTAGCAGTCCATGGTACATTCAATACTCTTCACCAGCACCACAGCTCAAAGGCATCAATTCTCCTTCTATCCTCCCTAGTCATTGTCCAACTTTCTGATGCATAATAAGTGATTGCAAAGACCATGGCCTGTAT
>NW_006399926.1:6455537-6456406 GCF_000299155.1 Elephantulus edwardii
GCATACAGGTTGAAAAGGTATGGAGACAGGACACATCCCTGGCGTACACCCTTCCCAATTTTGAACCATGCAGTATTGCCCTGCTCTGTTCTGACTACTGCCTCTTGGTCCAAGTATAGGTTTCACATTAGCACGATTACTATTCTTTAAACAGCAAATGAGTGGGAGCCTCATATTAGGGAAGTTGTTGCTTAAACTGTGTGTCCACATGACAGAGTGTAACAGTGCAATTAATAATTATGAACATGATAAGGTACTGACAATTGCATCATGAAGTGAAAATTCAATTAGTAACATTCTGAAATGACTAATTTTGATAGTTTGGAAATATAGCATAGAATTAGCAGTAGTTATTTTTAGATGAGAAGATTTAAGATTGCTTTTGATTGCCTTTCTTTTGCTTACCTACATAAGCAAAACATTATACAAGTGTGCATCATTTATTTAATAAGAAAAATCACATGTATAAAATGATAATTATATATGCTTATGTTTACATATAAGGCAGAAAGGATGTAAAATCATATTCCATAAAAAAGATAGACAAGCTCTGGAAATGAGTGTCCCATGAATTGGAGGTGAAAGACAGGTGATAGTCTTCCCTGAGACTGGACAAAATTATTAAGTTGGATACTGGGTGGGAAAACATGACTGATGCCCTTCAGCAACTGCAGAGATGTTAAAAATATTTTCATGGAACTTTTATTCATATAAAACATGATTGTGTCTCAGCCTTCCTTAAAGCAAAACTGAGTTGCTATGGAGTTAATTCTGAGTCATGAAAGGGTGTTGGATTTTATCAAAGGCTTTTTCTGCATCAATTGATAGGACCATATGGTTCTTGTTCTTTGCCTTGTTGATGTGATGAA
>NW_006399926.1:6456506-6465810 GCF_000299155.1 Elephantulus edwardii
ACTTCCTGGATCATTTAATATTCTGCCTAAAGCATCCTTGATTACAGCAACTCGAGGTTTGAATTTGTTCTTCAGTTCCTTGAGCTTAAGAAATGTTGAACGAGTTCGGCCCTTTAGATTTTCCCACTCTAGCTCCTCGCACATTTCATTATAATATTTTGCTTTGTCATTCGAGCTGCCTTTTGGAATCTTCTGTTCAGCTCTTTAGTACCTTGAATTCTTCCTTGTGCTTTGGCTTCTCTACGCTCCAGTGCAATCTTCAGAGTTTCTTCTGACATCCATTTTGGTCTTTTCTTCTTCTTCTGTCTTTGTAAGGACCATTTGCACTCTTCCTGGATGATACATTTGACATCCTTCCACAACTCATCTGGTCTTCGCTCATTAGTGTTGAAGGCTTCAAACCTAATCCTGAGATGATTCTGAAATTCAGGTGGGATGAAATCAAGGTCATATTTTGGCTCCTGTGGATTTGGTTTAATTTTCCTCAGTTTCAGCTTGAACTTGCATATGAGTATTTGGTGGTCAGTTCCACAATCAGCTCCTGGCCTAGTTTTCACAGCTGATATTGAGCTTCTCCAGCGTTTTTTTTTCAGCAGATGTAATCGATCTGATTCCTATGCATACCATCAGGTGAAATCCTGCATTTATGTTTATAAACCTGCGTATAACCTGTGTATAACCTGCATTTATGTTTCTTATAAAACGTATTTGCAATGAATAAGTCAATGATTGTACAAAATTCTATCATTCTATCTCCAGCTTCATAGTGTTTTATAAAATTAGTTATCAGTGAACCAACCCTGTCTTGTCAGGTCCCTGCTAGATCTTTCTATTTCCTTTAACCCCTCCCTTTACTCACCAAATCACATGACCATGACCTTGTAATTCCCCCACCCACCCATTCTCACCCCTCTGCTACCTCTCTTTCTTCCCTTGGAATCCCACACACCTTTTACTAGTTACACTTTTCTTTTCACAGTAATGTTTTCATGCATTTTTCCCCTTATGAGACTGAGTTAGTTCACTCAGCATAATGCTTTCCAGTTTCTCCAAAATTACATAGTGTTTTTCAAAATTGTTGCTTCTGAGTTCTATATAGTATTCCATTTTGTGATTGTACTACAATTTCTCAATCCATTCCATTATGGTTCTTTCCATGTTCTTTTGATGGTGAATAACACTGCTGTGAACACTGGTGTACAAATCTTTTTTTGTTTCTCAGTTCTAATTTCCTTGGGGTATATTCCCAGCAGTGGAATAACTGGGTCATTTGGAGTTTCTATGTTCAGCTTTTTGAGGAAATGTCAAACTGCCTTCTGGAGTGGTTGTAGCATTTTCCATCCAACAGTTTATGAGAGTTCCAACCTCTTCATATCACCTCCCACATTTATTATTTGCTGTCCTGTTAAACTTTGCTACTGCTACTGGGGTGAGATGATATCTCATTGTGGCTTTGATTTGCATCTCTCTTGTTGCCTGTGATTTTGACCATTTCTTCATGTGTTTGTTGGCCATCTGAATGTCTTCCTCTGTGAAAAGTTTTTTTGTGTATTTTACCTATTCTGTAATTGGTTTATCAGTCTTTTTCTTGTGGAGGCCTTTTACTATTCTGTACACTTTTGTGATGAGACCATTGTCCGAGATGATATTACCAAATGTTTTTCTCCTAGCTGGTAGAGTTTCTTTTCATCCTACTGGAAAGTGTTTTGATGCACACAGGGATTTAATTTTTAAAAGGTTCCATTCAGTGCTCACTTCAGCAGCACATATACTAAAATTGGAATCATATAGAGAAGATTAGCTTGGCCCCTGTACCAGGAAAACATGCAAATTCATGAAGTATTTCATATTTATTTAAAAAAAGTTCCCATTTATTGATGGTATCTTCTCTTGGTTTTGCATTTCTGGCTGAACTTGTCAGACCTTTTATACCACAGGCTAAACCTTCTAAGTGTGATCCTGTTTTGTCACTTAATGGCCTGTATGGTTTTGATATTTGACTCCCAGGTCTCTGATCCATCTTGAGTTGAATTTTGTGTGTATTGTGTGAGATGTGGATCCTGTTTCAGCTTTCTGCAGGTGGCAGTTCAGTTATGTCAACACCATTTGTTGGAGAGATTGTTATTTTCCCATTTGGTTTTGTTTTTGTGTTGAGTATTAGTTGACCATAGATAGATGGGTCCATTTCTTGGTTCTCTATTCTGTTCCATTGGCCTATGTGCCTTCTACAGGATTTTTAATGGTTAACTTTTCAAAAACAGATTGTCATGCCTTTCTTCTGAGTCCACTGTGAGGTGAACTCCAACTGCCAACCTTTCAGATAGTAGCTAAACGTATAAACCACTTATATGATGCAGAGACTCTAGACATCCTATACACTTTCTTACCATTGAGTAAATTATGACTCACAGTTGTCCCACAAAACAGAATAGATCTGTCCCATAGAGTTTCTAAGACTGAATTATCTATAGAAGCAGACTGTACATCTTTTTCTCATGGAACACTTGGTGAGTTCAAACTGCTGACCTTTTAGTTAGCAGCTGAGTAAGAATCAATTGTGTTGTCAGGGCTCTTTGCATTCCATATAGTTGACTATAACAACCATGTGAACATAAGCCATAGCGACCATATGACCAACAGCTCTGGACCTTGGACTATCCTGAGCCAACCTCACCATCTCTGACTCACCTGAAAACCTGACCCCATTGCCACAGTCACTGTGCCAATCTTTCTCATCCAAGGTCTTCCTCTCTGACACACTGACCCTTGCATTTCCAAACATTGACGTCGTTCTTGAAGGACTCACCCCTCCTGACAATATACACAAAACATATGATATGGAGTTTCAAAGGCCTTGCTTTCAAGGAACAACCTAGTTTCATCTGTTCCAGCACAGAACTGTTCTCTTGACAGTCTATGGTAAGTTCAGTAACCCTCTCCAGCACCACAACTCAAAGAGATCAATTATTTTTCTGTCATCCTTAGACATTGTCCAGCTCATAGATACATGACAAACAATTGAGCAGACCATGGCTTGGATTAGGTGTACCACATCCATTGTTGTTGTTGTTGTTGTTAGGTGCCATTGAGTTGAGCCTAATTCATAGCGACCCTACAAACAAAAGATTTGAACCTGGTCCTGTCCTGGGACATCCTCATACTTCCTGACACACAGGAGCCCATTGCAGCAGTCACCTTGTCAATCCACCTGGTTGAGGGTCTTCTTCTCCTTTGCTGACCCTCCACTCTTCCCAACATCATGTCCCTCTTCAAGGAATAGAATCTCCTAGCAATATGTCCAAGGTATGTGAGGCAAAACCTCATCATTCTTGCCTCCAAAGAATACTCCGGCTACAACTTCTCCAAGATAAACCTATTTGTTCTCTTGGCCACCCATGGGGTGTTCAGTTCTCTTCTCCAACACCACACTCTGTCATCCTTATATATTGTCCAAGGCTTGGGTGTAAAGCTAGTAATCGGAAAGACCATGACCTAAATCAGATGCACCTTAGTCCTCAAACTGACATCACTACTCCTGAGTAATTTGGAAAGGTCCCTAATTGCAGATTTTCCCATTAGAATGTGGCTCCTTATTTTCTGACTGATCGTACCATGGATGTTAATTGTGGATCCAAGCAAGATGAATTTGTTGACAGTCTCTGATTAGCCATGTCCTATAGGATTGCTGTTCAGAAAAAAAATATAATGTTAGTTTGGTGTTAGGACCTTTGAAAATGGTTTTTTTTTAATCCGTTGCCTTAGACCTCTCTGATAGCATGATCTCCAGTTGCCTCAGCTGCAGACACATGGTTCATCCATTAATTAGTAACTTCAACACCATCAAGAGCTGTGGCACCAATATAAGAGAAAGAACTTATCTGACTGTAGAGAGCCTGTGGCAAGTCATAGCCTATTGAAGACCAGAACACAGAACCAGAGTTAAAGGTTCTGTTTGCTGGCCAATTAAATGAAGAGCTGGTTTATTACTGCTTTAAGATAAAACTTGCTGGACAACTGAGAAAACCAGAGGCTTCTTGCATTTGCATTGCTGGACTGAACCTGGACTTTCATTTGTTGACTGAGAAGCAGTCTGAACTAACTGAAGAATTGTATCTTGTTGTTAATCTGGCTTGAGACTGCTAGACTCAACCTGGACTTATACTATGTGATACCCTTGCCTTCTCCATTCCAACATATTTCTTTAATCAACCCCACAGCTGTGAATAAGGTAATATCTGTGAGTCAACTAATAAAATACTTGCCTTCATGGAGCTTAAAGTTACAGAAATAAAATAAAAAATATGGGGACACTGATGTTAATATTGAAAAAAGATATAAAATTATTTTTATTTGCAGCAGTTATGTTTATAGAACTTTTAAGAGACTAAAAGCTACAAAAATTTAATAAGGTGGCTGATAAAAGTGAAATGTTTACAGAATATTTTTTTGTTATAGCAACAGCCCACTTTAAATAATACTAAAATATCTAACTTTGGTGGCTTTGAAGTAGGGAGTTGCACTGCCAACCCAAATTCATTTGGTTCAAATTCCCCACCTTCTCCATAAAGATGAACAATCTCCTTCCATGCAGTTTTCTGCCTCTGAAGACCTTAGGGAATCAACTATAAGTCAGTTCCAACATGAAGACATACAACAAAAGTAGTAACAATTTATTGTAGTGTTTTAAGGAATCTTAAAGGCCTAGTGTGTTACCTGTACAACTGCTAAGTATAATGTTACTGGTTAGAATCCACAAAAAGCTCTTTAAGAGAGATATGAGCTGTCTTCTCCCACAAAAATTACAGCCTTGGAAGCCTGATGAAGAATCATTATGAATCAGAGTCAGAATTATAAGGCATTAAATTTAATTTTTGATGTTGTAGTATTTTATATTCACATTCAAAGATTAATTGGAGCCCTGGAAGTACAGTAGTGAAGCATGCTCCCCTTCTAGCAGGAAAATCAGTGATTCTAACTCATCAACTACTCTGTGAGGGAAAGATGTAGTAGTCTGCTTCTGTAAAGATTTGCAGCTTTGGGAAATTTATGAAGCTGTTCTATTATGCTTTGTTGAATCTACTCAACAGCAATGGGAATGTCTAAAGGAGCAGACAGGAGCAAGTGTTTTTATGTTTTTCCTGAACCACTTGGCCTGAGCCACCTCTTCTGGGATCCTTTCATACCAAGCATCCAGAAGAAAAACTCAGTTTATACACCTAATTTAATGCTTTCTGGTTTATTGGTTTTGCTTTTATGCCCCACTATAGAGTGTTTATTATATTGTATAACTCTAAGTTCTGCATTCTTGTTGTTCATATTATGTGTCATCGGGTCACATTTGACTCATAGTGTCCTCCCTGACTCCAACTTTCTCAACCCCATTACATTAGTTACTGTATCAATCTATCTCATCTAAGGTCTTCCTCTCTTGTGTTGTCCCTCCACCCTTCCATGCATGATGTTTTTCTCAAAGGACTGGTCCCTCCTGGCCTTGTTCAAAATCCTTGCCTCTGAGTAGTAACTTTGTTTCACTCTTTCTAATACAGACCTGTTTTGTTCCCTTGGCGGTCTATGATATATTCAATACTCTTTTCCACCATCACAAATCAAAGACATTAATTTTTCTTCTATCCTCCTTACTTATTGTTCAGCTCTCTGATGCATAGCAAGTAATTGCAAGGACCATGGCCTGGATAAGGGACACCTAAGTCTCTAGACTGATATCATTACTCTTTAACACTTTGTAGAGGGCCCTTCCTCAATTCAATTCATATTTTGTTCCTGACTGCTGGTGCCAAGAGTGTTGATTGTGGAGCTGAACAAGCTGTAATTGTTAGCAGCCTCAGTTTCTCCTCCTATCTACCAAAGTGCTGCCAATTGGCCCAGTGGTGAGAATCTTTGTCTTCTTGATGTTGAGTTTCAAACCATATTGAAGACTACAGTCCTTAACTTTCTAGAGTAAGTGCTTTGGGTCCTCCTCAGTTTCAGCAAGCAAGGTTGTGCCATTTGCATAACCTAGTTTGTACATGACTCTTGCTCCAATACTGATGCCACATTCCTACTCATAAAGCCTAGTCTCCTGTATTATTTTTTCTACATATAAATGGGAAAAAGTATGGAGGAAGGACGAAGGACGTAGTCCTGATACCCTACTTTTCTGATTTTGAACAATGCAGTGTTTCCTTGCTCTGTTCTGAGGACAGCTTCCTGGTCCAAGTATAGATTTCACATGAGCACAATCAAGTGTTCTGGGATTCCAACTCTTCTCAAGATTAGCCACAATATGCTGTGATCCAGACAGTCAAATGCCTTCGCATAGCCAATGAAACACATATAGATATTTCTCTGGTACTTTTTGCTTTCAGCCAAGATCCATCTGACATTGGCACTCTCTAGATTGGGTAGAAGAAATTTCATGTTCAATTGTCTCTTCCCTCCCCGATGAGTGAACTCTATCGGTTGAATCATGTTATATATCTCTATCTCTATATCATCTCTCTCTCTGTCTCTCTCTCTCTCTCTCAATATAACTCTGGTTATAATCTTTACTGGGAATGTTTTGACTTTTTGTGTTTGTTCTTGTAATGATAGCCAAAGCTTATGAATGTAGAGTATGATTTAAATCAATCTGTCTTGAGATATAAAAGAGCAGATTAGGCATAGAGAAACAAGCAGAAATGGGGAAGATAGACGTCATGTCCCATGAAGATCACCAGAATCCTAGGAACATAGAATTTAAAGAAACAAGGATCTTCCCCAGAACCAACAGACAGCAAGCCTGCTCCTAGAGATAGTACCTTGATTTTAGACGTCTAGTCTTCTATGAGAAAGTAAAGGTGGCATGACTTTTAAATCACTTGCTATACACCTGAGAGCTGGACAATGAATAAGGATGACAGAAGAAGAATTGAAGCCTTTGAGCTGTGGTGTTAGAGAAGAGTACTAAATATCCTGTAGATTGTCAAAAGAATAAACAGATATGCATATGTTGGAGAAAACATAGCCATTGTGCTCCTTGAAGGCAAGAATGGCAAAACTTCATTTTACATATTTTGGGCATGTTTTCAGGATGGTATATCATAACAAAACAAAAATTCTCACCACTGGGCCAAGTGACAGCATCATGATAGACTGTGAAGACACTGAGATTATTAACAGCTTCAACTTGCTTGGGCTCCATAATCAACACTCTTGGTACCAGTAGCCATGAAATCAAAGACAAATTATACTGGAAAGATCTGCTGTCAAGGACCTCTCCAGAGTACTGAAGAGCAATGATGTCAGTCTAGAGACTAAGGTGTGCCTGGTCCAGGCCATCGTCTTCTCAATTACTTGCTATTCATCAGAGAACTGGACAATGACTAAAGGTGATAGAAGAAGAATCAATGTCTTTGAGTTTTGGTGCTGCAGAAGAATATTGACTATATTGTGGATTGCTAAGAGAACAGATCTGTCCTGGAGAGGGTAAAACAAGAATGTTCCTCAGAAGCAAGGATTTTGAAGCTCCATCTGACGTACTTTGGACATGTTGCAAGGAGAGACCAATCCTTGGAGAGGGAAATCATGCTTGAAAGATGGAGAGTCAGTGTAGGAGAGAAAGGCCCTGGTTGAGATGGATTAACACAATGACTATGACAATGGAGTCATGAGATATCCAGCTCACAGTTCTAGGGCATTTTGAAGAGAGGAATAAAATAATGACTGAAAGAAAACACAGACACAATTTAATTTTTCAGAAAGGGATCAGGGCACTCAACTCCTCAAGAAGAAGAGAAGCCCAGATTGCCTTTAGCCATTTGTATTTATTAGCCTTCTCAAAGAGCAAGACAAACAACTTTGGCTTTTTAGTTCCTAAGCAAGCACCTAGTTCTGCAGATTTCCACTGTATCCGAGATCAAGCCTACAGTTCCAAGGACTTGTTTATCACTTCACCATATCTGGGAACATTGGTGTCAAGATAAATTTTTGGTCACATTAGCAGTCCCTCCATTTGCTGAGTTTCTGCTTATCATGTGTAAGTGGTCTGTCATCTTCACATGATCATGGCACAAGTCAAAATCTCAGCTCACAAGTCCCCCTCCATGGTTATCTTTAGTAGCTACAAGTGTAACAGAGACAGTGTGACTGGCTTAAGATAGGGCAGGGTTAAGAGCAATAGTTTATAGAGTCACTATGAATCATAGTGAACTTGAGGGAACATAACAACAACAATGACCTTTTATTTTCTGTTTAGTTCTTTTTTGATCTCTAACATTTATAGAAAAATGTTAATATCTCACCAACAAACGGCAAAAAAATATCATTGAAAAATATAGGTAGAATGGGTGACTCTGAAGGCCATTATGCTGAGTGAAACATCTTGGCACCAACAGGATAAATACTGCATGACACTGTTATAAAACAGGACTGGCATGGGAGTTGGGGAGAAACTAAGAAAAGAAGGCATAAATAATGTATATTGCATTGAAATAGATAAGGGGAAAAGACTGTTTAAAAGGAATATATGATCAGGTATTGTTTGCATGACAACAGTCCAGAATGTGAGGTGCACAGCAAACTGGACTGGAGTGTGAGGAGGAAGAAAATTGTGCAACAAGGAAAGAATTTTTTAGTATGTACAGGACGGCTGTAGCCATCATTTGTGGCAACGTGAGTAAAGCAAGCTGTGATGAGAGGGGGAGGAGGAGTAGGGAAGAAAATGTGAAACAATGAATGTATGGAAATCCAAGTTCTCAGTAAACTTTTGTTAAAATCTAAATAAAATATTAAAACATATTTTTAAAAGAGAAATATAGGTAGAAGGCATGAACAGACACTTTTCTCCAAAGAAGACATGCAATGCTTTTGAACTGATCTGAGTTGCAGCAGCTTATTGGTTATTATGATGACAGTGCAGTCTAAGTGCAAAGCGCCTAAAGGAGAAAAATTTAAAAACTGGGTAGGAACATGCTCTCCCCACCACTAGCCTACTGTGGACAGAAACTATAGTGATATCACTGGTTCAAGACACTAAGGAACAACAAACCAGGGATGTTCACATGTTTTTTTTCTAGGTCTTAACTTCCTTTTTAAAAAAACAAAAAATTTATTCATTGTTACACATTTTCTTCCTTTTCCCTCTTGGATGCTCATGTTTTATTTATTTACTTATGACACAGACACTCCCTTTTATAAATGAGTTGTGTTCCTAAGTTTACTACTTTAAGTTAAGTTTGTATGAACTCAGAACAATCAAGTACAGTTTATTTTTGTGTCAGTTAATCAGATGTCTGTCTTGGTATATATACTATACATTGTATGTATA
>NW_006399926.1:6467040-6468186 GCF_000299155.1 Elephantulus edwardii
TAGAGCAGGGTTTAGGGCTGTTGTGTTGTTTAGGGTCGCTATGAGTCGGAAACGACTCGACGGCACATAACAACAACAACAACAACATATATATTTTTCAAAAAATAATATTTTACTTTATTTTATTTTATTCTTTTTTGTGTGTACTGTCAAATCTAAAACAAGCTTGGAAGCAGGAGTGGCATCCACTTCCGTAATAGCTTGCCTCCAGAAACCCTATGAATCTGGAGAGAGGATGAAACGCACCCAAGTGTGGAGGACTCTCCTTCATGGGGTCGCTATGAGTCACCTGCGGCACTTAACAACAACAACGTCAAATCGGATCTGACTGGTACAGGAGGAGATTGCCCCTCCTCCAGCAGAGTATCTGGTGGATTCAAATTGCATACCTCTGGGATTGCACTGCAGCTTTTTGCCACTAGGCCACCAGAGTTCCCTTTTTTACATCAATAAAACTGAAGAAAAAAAAAGAGAAGGAACTACTTCTATGACACTAAAACATCTAACATAGTACAGTAGTAGTATTACTACTAATAAAATAATAATACTGAATATTCCACAATAAGAATGTCTGAAAACTTACCATCTAAAGACTTAAGTTCAAATGATGCTATATCACAATGTAAGAGACTATTTTACATGATATAATGTTGTTTTACACCACTTTCCCCTCAAAAGGAGAGCTATTTCAAATTTCTTTTTATTTATATATTTCATATGTGGTCAAGTTTCTTAGGAAGTGTTTCTTCTCACAAAGTAGATTCTTCAACTCTAAGCTGAGGCTTGCTCAGTCTCTTTAGAAAAAGAATATTTTCCCTCAAAACAATTTCCTTAAAAGGAAATATTTTAATTATCTAAAAAAAGCTATATTTCTGGATGAAAAACAATGCATAATTTTGAAGATTTTAGAATTCTAATTCTTAAAATTTATTCTAAGAAAATTACTAAGTATGATCACAATGACAAAGTTCATTTTGTTGTTGTTGTTGTTATGTGCCGTCGAGTCGCTTGCGACTCATAGTGAACCTATGTACAACAGCCCTAAACCGTGCTCTATCCTGTGCCAACCTCACTGCCTCTGATACATCCATCCTGATTACCCCAGTCACTGAATCAATCCACCTCATAGAGGGTCTTCCCCTCCTG
>NW_006399926.1:6470826-6485531 GCF_000299155.1 Elephantulus edwardii
TTGTGGCATTATGGTCTGAAAAGATGGTTTGTATTATTTCTACGTTTTTGAATCTACTGATGCTTGCCTTGTGACCTAGAATTTGATCTATTCTAGAGAATCAGTGAGACTGGTTCAAGATAGGGCAGGGTTCAGAGCTATTACACATAGGGTTGCTATTCAATAATGCTGAAGAATATTGAATATTTTCATAGACCGCCAAAAGAAAGAAAAAAACAACTGTTTGTAAGAAGTGTACCTGCATTGTTCCTTAGTGGCAAAAAAAAATTATATATATATATATATATCACTGAGTGTGTTTTTAGGAGAAATCAATCCTTAGAGAAGGATATCTTTCTTGCTGGGAAAGTAGAGGGTCAGTGAAAGAGAGGAAGACCTTCATGAAAACACAGTGACTACCATGATGGGCTTGAGGATGATGGAGAACATGAGAGTGATGTGGGATAGAGCAAGGCTCAGATCTGTTGTTCATAGGGTCACTGTGAGCCATGGTCAACTTGATGCCACCAAACAACGATGATTAAACTCTTGCAATTGCTGTAAATCTTAATAAGAAGAGATTGTCCATATTTCTTTGATGGAGCACCTGTTGTTGTTATTGTGTGCTGTGAAGTTGACACTAACTCATAGCTTACCCTCTAGAGGGTTTTCAGAGACAGTTAATCACGTGAGAGGAGATTGCCATTTACCTCGGAACAACTGGTAGATTTGAACTGCATACCTTTGTGATGACAGCACAGCTTCTAACCACTAGGCCAGTAGAGTCTCCTATACAACACCTAGTGAATTCAAACTACTGACATTTCTGTTAGCAGCACAACACTCTAAGTGCTATTCCACTTAGTCTCCTCTAAATTACATTAGTTCTTCCTATAATCCAAGCCTGTAGACCTTGGGCTTTGATCCAAACTTGCTTAGAGGTAACAATTTTTTGGTGAAATAAAAACAAAATCCACTGTCTGGCATGAATTCTGACTCCTAGTGACGCTATACGATAATGTAGAATCACCCCATAAGGTTTTCAAGGTTGCAATGTGTTACAGAAGCAGACTGTCATCTCTTTCTCCCACAAAATAGTTGATGGATTTGAATGTTTGACCTTTTGGTTAACAAATAAGATTTGTAGTCACTGAGCCACCATGGCTCCTGTACCCTTGATTTTATCCTGTAAGCCTGATAAACTCAGCAAGTTGAAACTATGTCTAGGAATTAGGATTACAGACTGTCCCAGATCTCACATCTCCAGCCAAATTAAAATTCGCACCATTGGCAAACACTACACTTTCCTGCTTCCACATGTTTGTTTTTGCTGCAACATCTACTTAGAGACTCTTCTTCCACAGTCCACTTCCCACCCTAATACAGCACCAAAGAGCTGGATTAAATACATGCTATTTATACCAGGAGCCTGCCTTTGGTTCCCTCAAGTGAATGTATTCTACTTTTTTGAACTCCCCTTCCAAGGCTTAGAATGCTATTCCTTGATCTGAACTGTGCAAATGAGTCTCTCCCTTCTCCCTGTGACCTTTTGCACTTTCATTCTGTTTCAAGTTTGCCTGTAAACAAACAAACAAAAAAAGTGAAAAGGAATCAAACCAATTTATGTTGAGTCTTGTTCATAGCAACCCAAAATGTGTCAAAGTAGAACTGACCATTAAGGGGATTTCAAGGCTGTCACTTTTGGTGGTACATTTCCAAACTTTGCTTTTCAGAAGCATCTGGGTCAGTTTATCAACTTTTTCAATCACTAAACTTTTTTTTAGTGGTGAAGCACTTAACCGTTTGTCCCTCTCAAAGCCTCCATTGTAAACTGTAAACAAGGTCAGAGGTAAATAAAAATAACCAACTAACCAGGTTAAAATTACACTTGTTCATCCACATGGTTCAATCGAACATATGCATTGCTCGGTCATGAAGCTGGAACAACTGACTCTTCTAGTCATATCTGAAAACACAGAGCCAAGGTTACAGTAAATACTCAATATAAAGTTTATTACACTGAGGTTTTCAACACTAGCATCATGAGATGTCATTGGTTAATGACAATGTTGTTGTTGAGTGCTGTTGAGTTGAACATGACTCATAGTGACACTTTGAACAGAAGATCTGAATACTATTCTATCCTGTGCCATCCTCACACTTTCTGATACACAGGAGCCCATTGCAGCAGTCATTATATCAATCCACATGGTTGAGGGTCATCTTCTCCTTTGCTGACCCTTCCCCCTTCTCAACATCATGTTCTTTTCCAAGGAATTGCCCCTCCTAGCAACATGTCCAAAGTATGTGAGGCGAAGCCTCATCATTCTTGCCTCCAAAGAGCACACTGGCTGCATCATCTCCAAGACATATCTGTTCGTTCTCTTGCCTTTCCATGGACGTTCAGTGCTCTTCTCCAACATCACAGCTCAAAGGCATCAATTCTTTCTCTGTTGAAAACTAAGACATTTCCAAAATATGTTCCTGGATGCGTTAGGGGAAACAAAAGAAGGAATAGGAACATCCATATGAGTTGGTCTCTATGTCTGACTGGAGACACCAAGGACTCTCCGAAGCTGTGGTTTAGAGTAGAGAAGCTTCATTACTGCTGACCTGAAGAGGCACGTGGAAGAGAGGAGCAAAGGGTGACTTAACTTAGTTATCTCAAGTGCTAGATGAAGAAGTATCTCTATCTTCTCTAAGCAAGAGAGGACCTAGGCTTCCAAGGAGAGTTAAGGTGGAAGATGGTGCCTGTGCCCTCTGCTCTGGGCCCCAGTCATCTTAGCATTCCTTCTCTCTGCAGTAGTAGACAGTGCCACCACGGAGGCAGCTGGGCTTCCAGAGAGTCCTCCTAGGGCCGGCTAGGCTCTGAGTTTGGGGTCTTTGGGTGTTAAGACAACAACCTCCTGAATTGGGGCTGCAGCAGGAGGCTTGACCAGGGCCTGAGCACTGGGGAGTGGTGCATTTGGGAGCATCTGGTGGTTCACAAGATCTCTGCTTCTGCTGTGACATTGCTGGACTGAAGGTTGAAGCTGGAAGGAAAAAGAGTAAGCAGTCAGACCAGGGACTCTGGAGGCTTGACTGGTTCTCTTCTCTGTGAGCTGGAGCTTCCTCAAATGGACACTCACATTTATGACCTGCTGAAATCCATAAAAACAACGTGGATCTGAAAGAGCTTAGTCATGTGGGGAATAAATCCTGATAAGAAATCCCAGGAGAGTAAACAACCTTACCCTAAAGAAATCAGAATTGCCACCTAACCAGATATATGCACACTCATGTTTATTGCTGTGTTGTTCACAATAACAAAGAGATAGAAACAATCCAAGTGTCCATCAACAAACAAATGGTATATTCAAACAAATGGTATATTCAACAAACTGTGGTATATTCACACAATGCAATACTATGCAGCAGTGAAAAACAAGGAACTCATAAATATGATACAAAATGGGTGACCCTGGAGGACACTTTGAAGAGTGAAATATCTCAATCACAAAAGGACAAATACTGAATAATGCCACTGTTATAAAACAGAACTGACAAGAGGGGAAGAATAAGAAAAGAAGGGATAAATAATGCGCACACCTTTGAAACAGATAAGGGAAAGAATTGCTTAAAAGGAATATATGATCAGATATTATTTGCATGACCGAAGTCCAGAGTAAGAACTGCATAGTAAAGTGGACTGGGGTGGGGAAATTGTATAACAATGAAAGAATTTTCTTTTCAAAGAGAAAAGCAAACTGGGGGGCGGGGTAGACAGGGAGGAAATTGTGCGACAATGAATAAATGGAAATCCAAATTCTCTATAAACTTTCATTAAAATCTCAATAAAAAAATAAAGAAAAATAAGAAGGAGGGTGGAAAGTAACACTTTACTGTCCCTTGTAAAGACCCTGGGTAGGGAAAATGATTAAGCAAAATGTTGGGGAAGAGAGCGAGAGAGAGAAACACCTTGAGAGAAAAGCTAGATGATCTGCCTTTTTTTTTAAAAAAAAAAGTTTCTTTTTAATTCAGATTTCCCCCACACTATCTTTCATTACATTTCATACAATCATTTCCACATATTGTGTTTTATAAAATTAATAACCATTGCACTGTGCCCACCATTACCTGATCTTTTCAAGTCACCAGGTCTTCCTATTTCCTTTACCCTTTTGCTTTTCCCACAAAATTGTGCTACCCTTACTCATCCTCACCCCACTGTTCCCACCCCTTCCTCCTTTGGATCCCCATGCACATTTTGCTACTTTTCTATTTTTACAATAATGGTCTTATGTAATATTTGTCCTTATGAGACTGACTTAGTTCACTCAGCATAATGCTCACCAGTCTCTCCCAGGTCACAGAATCATATTTTTTTTTTAAAATTGTTGCTCCTGAGTGCTGCATCATATTCCATTGTTGAATGTACCACAATGTCTCAATCCATTCAGTTGTGGTTGGACATCTGGGCTGTTTCCATGTTCTTGCAAAGGTGAATAACACTGCTATAAACTTTGGTGTACAAATCACCATTTGTGTCTCAGTTCTAATTTCCTTAAAGTATATTCCAAGTAGTGGAATAGCTGGATCATGGAGTTTCTATGTTCAGCTTTTTAAGAAAATCCCTAACTGTTTTCCACAGTGATTGTACAATTTTACAATCCCACCAAAAGTGTATGAGAGTTTCCGTCTCTCCAACATTTATTACTTGCTGTCCTGTTAAACTTTGCAAATGTTAATGAGGTCAGATGATATATCCTTGTGGTTTTGATGTGCATCTCTCTTATTTCTCAGTGATTTTGAGCATTATTTCTTCATGTGTCTGTTGGCTTTCTCTGTGAAAAGTCTTCCCATATCTTTTGCCTATTTTGAAATTGGGTTCTTAGTCTTTTTTCATAGAAGCTGTAATATTCTGTAAACTTTTGTTATGAGACTGTTGTCCAAGATAGTATTGCTAAGTTGGTTTGGGTTGAGTTTTTCGTTGGTTTTTTTTTCAGTCTATAGGTTTTCTTTTCACCCTATTAGAAAAAGTTTTCGATGCACACAGGGATATAATCTCTACAATGTCCCATTCATCAGTCTGCTTTTTAAGGATCAAAGACACTAAAAACTCTATAGAGGAATTACACTTTGCAACCATGAATTGCTTACCATATGTTTGAATCATTTTGAACTGAAACTGGTAGAATTTCTCTTCAAAAAGGATAACAAACTGCAACCTGACTGAGCTGATGGCTCACTTTTCCTGGGCCAGTGTCTGCCAAGGTCAAGTGTAAGGACAGCAGAGCTCCAGATCTGAAGACAAGGAGAGGCCACTCTCTGCTCTACCATCAATCTTAGTCTTACCTGAGGCTCCTGTGTTCTGAACCTCTGTATTCTGCGTCTCTAGCCTTAGTTCTTTGTGTAAAACCCCCTGAGTTCTTCTTTTCCTACCCTCCCCTTCTCCCTACCCTGAACATCTTCTATCTAGCTTCTCATCTTCCCAGGAAGAGAGAAGAAAAAGTTCAATTTGCCTTGGCAGCTCTGGAGTGAGAAGCATCCCAACATCTCCCTCTCCAGAAGTAGTCTTACCTACGAGAAGCCGTTCAGACAAGTCATCCCAGGAGGAATCCTGATGCCTTATGATGTTAGAAAGGGTGAGGCCTTTTTATATACTCCTACCACTGAAGCCTCCGGGCTGTGTTACTGAAAAGCAGTCGCAGAGTAGATAATATATCTGGATGTCGAAACAATTATGAACAATTCCAGGTCTAGATTCCACAGCTTGAATGGGAGTCAAAGGCATTTTCATGTGACTAACTGACCAGAGTGGTATCCACTTCCTAAGTAACATGCTTCCAGAAACTCTATGCACTTTGATAAATGTTGATAGTTGTACAGGGGCTTCAGGCCTTTTGTTCATAGGGTCACTATGAGTCTTGCTTGACTCAAAGGCAATCAACAACAACAAGTGACCAGAAAGTAAGGCCCTTCATATTTTCCTGATTTGTGATTGACCCAGTGACTTCAAGGATGGGTTTAAGTACAGAAGAGATTGTGAGTATGGCATGATTAGGTAAAAGTTTCATTCAGTTGGACATTGGATCACTGTGGGTTGGAGCTGGCAAGATGTTACCTAACAACAGCAACACACTGACCTATGCAACCACCCTAGGGACTGGATAGGGTTCAAAGTACTATTGAGTTCCATCTGGGGCTGGAAAGAGTGAGGGAGCATCAGAGACAATATAACCCAGGAAGGAGACCCTTTCTGTACAGCTCCTACTTATTCTTTGTTTTTGATCCCCAGAAAGACTTTCCTATTCCCCCAGGCATATCTGACTCCTCCCTCTTATGAATTTTAAATTATTAGAGGATTTATAGTTGCTCTAGGTCTTGATGACCTAGATACCTTATCATCTCAGTTAAAGTGTTCCTTGATGACAGGCTCAGTTAACTTTATCATTTCTGCATTCCTGGAGCCTGATATTGTGTCTGACACAAAAAGATGCTCAGCAATCTTTATTGAATGAGTAAGTGACTGACTATTTAGAATAAACTTGATGCTTTGGGAGATCAAGCATTATAAGAGAAATACAACCCAACCAATTTGCTTATTATGGATCAAATGTTGGCTTCTTCTTATTGTTATTTTAATTGAGATTTTATCAAATTTTATAGAAAACTTGCATTTCCATTCATTCATTGTTGCACATTTTCCTCCCTACTTCTGTCCCAGTTAGCTTTTCTCTTTAAAAAAAATAATGTTTTATTGTTGCACAATTTCCTCTCTCTCCACCCCCGCCCCTTAGTTCACTTTGCTATGCACCTCTTACTCTGGACTGTTGTAATGCAAATAATACCTAATCAAAAACTTTGTAAACACTCTCTTTTATGAATGCAGCTGAGCAATTTGTGGGTAGATTTCACCTTGCCAACATGTAAGGGTGGAGAACAAGATGTTTGTAAAACCTGCTATCTCTTAGGTGTAGAAATTGTTATTGTGGGCCATTGAATCAGAACTAACCCATAGCTGACCCTCAAGCAGTTTTTCAGAGGCAGCTAATCACATAGAAGGAAATTGCTCGTTTTCTCCTGCAGAGCAGCTGACGAATTTGAACCTCTGGTTTGGCAACATAATTTCTTACCAATAACCCACCAGGGGAGATATTTATAACTAATTGTCAAGGGAGCCCTCTGGAGGACACTTAAACAGTAGGAAAATGTTATATGCTTGTTTGTGGTTTATCTATTTTTATTTAAGCCTCTTCTTTAGAGTTTAAAAGACCTCACAGAGGGCCCTTGTATTTAAAGCCAGGCCCTTTTCTTTCTCCCTTTTGGAGACTGGGTGATGCAGCTGGACTCTGTTAGGCATTTTAGTTTTGGTTGGGGGTCATGTGGAGTGTCTGGTTGTTGTTTATTTAAGCCTCTTATTTAGAGTCTACAAGACAGCATGGAGGGCCCTTGTATTTAAAAGTCAGCTGGGCCCTTGGGCCTAATGTTATTACATTTTGGAAGAACATTCTTCTAAGTTGTACAGCACTCTTCTGAAAATTTGCTGTACTGAGGAAATATGAGTTTGCTGTGTTGATGAACCCCTTGGGGGGAAGGTGTCAAATGGCATAATGGCTGCCCATGGTGGACAGTGTTTGGTGGAGCTCCCAGTTTAAGACAGGTTTGGAAGCAGGAATGACATCCACTTTCTAAACCACATGCCTCTGGAAACTCTTTGAACTTGGAGAAACAACAATAGTTATAGAAAGACTTCAGGTCTTGTGTTCCTAAGGTTGTTATGAGTCGTGCTCAGTTTGATGAAAATCAGCAACAACAATAAGAACAAGGTAAAAAAACTAGGAAACTCTGGTGCCCTAAGGTAAGAAGCTGTACTGCAATCCCAGGGGCACACAGTTTTAATGCACCAGCTTCTTCACTGGAGAAAGACGAGCAATCTCCTTTCATGTGGTTTATTACCTCTAAAAACTTACTGGAGGGTCAACTATGGGTCATTTCCAGTCAACATCACACAACAACAACAATTGTAAAATGTAGGGAGCACTGGTGGCCTCATAGTAAGAAGTTTTGTTGCCAATTCTAAGGCACATAGTTCAAACTTACCAAGCTGCTCCATGCAGAAAAGATGGGCAAGATCCTCATGAGTAATTTAAAGTCTCAGACAGTCCATTAGAGGATCAGCTATGAGTTAGTTCCAACATGAGAGTGAGTACACAAGAGTAACAACAACATAAAGGTATTATCAGAAACTACATTGCACTCATACAATGGAGTATATGGAGCACTGAAAAACAATGAAGAATTTATGAAACATGATTTAACATGGAAGACTCTAGAGGATATTATATGAGTGACATAAGTCAGTTACAGAAAGACAAATACTGTTTAAAACTCTCATTACAGAAAGCTAAAAGAAAGGTTTAAACATGATTAGAATCATTCTAGTACATTTGCCAGGGAGACAAGGGGAGGGAAAAGGAGTACAAAATGTTAAAAGTAATAAATATATACTAAGCACTTAAACAGATGGGTGAAAAGGAAATGTAAAATAAGTGGATTATCAGACATTGTGAGCATTATAATTAATGTTATAAAACAAAGTATATAAAATGATTGAAAAACTTTGTCAAATAATCAAAAAGCAGTTGACTGTACTTGGAAAAAGAATAGTCTCGTCTAAATACAGTCCCTCACCTGTGACTATGCCACTCTCAGAAGTGCTGCTGATGGGTATAGCTAAGCAAAAAACCATTCAATGAAGCTTCCATGTTAAGGATCGTGTCTTGTCTATTTCCATATTCTTCTTGCCTCACTCATAGTAGGTGTTCCGGAAGCAGTCAATGAGTAAGTGGAAAAGATGCATAATTATAAGGAATACTGTGATTATAGGATTATCTCTACCAGGATTGACAATCTCAGTGCCACAGATTCAGCTTCTGGTTTTTCCTAACCCATGAGTCTATCCTGCTTTAGATCCATGAGCTCTTCCATCCTCTGCTAGACTTACAAGTCCAGCCAGTTCTAGATGGTTCAAACTCTTATAGCTATGAGTTGCTCTATTAGCTTCTTACGGATTTAAATCACACAGGAGATTGCCCGTGTTTCTCCTGAGGAGCTGTTGGTGGATTTTAACTACAAGAGATGTGTGGCCATTAATACATTTTTCTGTGGAATATTTCATTTTTTTGTTGTTAGATGCCATTGAGTTGAGTAAGACTCATAGAGACTCTATGAACAATAGACCTGAACTCTATCCCGTGCCATCCTCAATCTCTGACACACTTGAGCCCCTGACCCTGTCCAGTGAATAACCTCTCCTAGCAAGATGTCCAAAGCATGTGAGAGGAAGTTTTCTCATCTTTGTCTCCAAAAATCACTCTAATTATTCCTTCCCCCAGACAAATCAGTTTGTTCTTTTGACAGTCCATGGGATATTCAGGGCTCTTCTCCAACACAACACTTTGAAAGCGTCTATTCTTCTGTCAACCTTATTCACTGTTCAACTCTCAACAACATAGCAACTTAGATCTTCTGCAGAAGACCAAAGAATACATCCTTTAATATGGATTGTATATTAACATCCAGAAAATGAAAATTCTCACCACTGAACCTATCGAAGACATCATGTTATATGGAGAAAAGTTGAAATTGTCAACGATTTTATTTTACTTGTCCATAGTCAATACACTTGGTACCAGTAGTCAGGAGATCAGGAGACATATTGGATTAGGAAAATCTGCAGTCAGGGACATCTCCAAATTACTGAAGAGCAATGATGCCACTAGGGCTCCCAATTTGTTATTCTCCTCTACCTTTCTCCCTACACAGGTTGTTCCATAAATATGAACCAGTAATTTGAAATTTATTAAGCTCCTACTGTGTACTAGATATTAAGGAGCCCTGATGATCCAAGGGTTAATTACTAGGTTGCTCCATAGAATAAAAGACTTGAAGATCTGTTCTCAGCCTAAGAAACTATACAAGGCATTTCAATCCCATCATATAAACAAATCTGTGGAAAGAATCATTAGAGAAGCTTAATATCAGCTGTGAAAACTAGGCCAGGTGCAGACCATCAACTACTCACGTGCAAGTTCAAACTAAAGCTAAAGAAGGTTGAATGAAATCCACAGGAACAAAAATTTGACCTTGAGTCTATCCCACCTGAATTTAAAAATAATCTCAGTTTCTACAATAAAGATCTTATACAATATAAAAAAAAATAATCTCAGAAACAGATTTAAGACCTTGAATACTAGTGACTAGTGAATAAAGACTAAATGAGCTGTGGGAGGATATAAAGAATATCATCCATGAAAACATTGAATTTCTTTACAAAGAGGAGGAAGAAAAGACCAAGGTCAATGTAAGAGGAGACTCTGAATATTGCATTAGCATGCCAAGAAGACAAAGCAAAGGGAAGAAAGCAGGAAGTTAAGGAACAGAACAGAAGATTTCAAAGGGCAAAGCAAAGTATTATAATGAATTCTGCAAAGTGCTGGAGTCAGAAAACCAAGAAGGCCAAACTCTTTTGACGTTTCTTAAACTGAAGGAACTAAAGAACAAATTCAAATCTCAAATTGCAATACTTAAGGATACTTTTGGCAGAATGTTGAATGATCTGGGAAGTATTAAAAGAAAATGGAAGAAGTATACAGAATAACTCTACCAAAAAGATTGGCTGACAAAGAAGAATTTTATGAAACAATATATGATCAAGAGACAATGGTTATGATGGAGTAAGTTCAAATTGCTCTGAATGAATTGACAAAAAACAATGCCCCAGGAATTGATGGAATACCAGTTGACATATTTCAACAAACAGATACTACCCTGGATGTTCTCACCAGGTTGTGCCAGAAAATCTGGAGGACAATTGCCTGGCAGACTAAGTGGAAGAAATCCATATATATTCCATATATATATGGATATATATTCCCATTCCAAAAAAGGATAACCCAACAGAGTGTAGAAATTGCTGAACACTATCACTAATATAAAATCCAACTAAAATTTTACTAATTTTGGGCCAAAGGGTAGCACCACAATAGAAGGAGAGGAGATTGAGGTTATAAACAATTTCACTTGCTCGGGTCCACAATCAATGCTCTTGGAAAGAGCAGTCAGGAAATCAAAAGATGAATTCTATTGAAGAAGTGTGCTGTTAGAGACCTCTTTAAAGAGCTAACAAGCAATGATGCCAGTCTAAGAGACTAAGGTAAACTTTATCCAGGCCATCATCTTATCAATTGGTTATTATGCATCTGAGAGCTAGACAATGAATAAGGAAGTAAGGAGAATTATTGATGCCTTTGAGTCGTGGTGTTGGAGAAGAATCTTTGAAGATATTATGGACTGTCAAGAAAACAAATAGGTCTGTCTTAGAGAGTGTGAAACCAAGTTTCTCCTGAGAGGCAAGAGTTTTGAAGCTCTGTCTCACGTACTTTGGGCATGTGGCCAGGAGGTACCAGTCTTTGGAGAAGGACATCATCCTTGAAAGGGTAAAGCGACAGTGCAGTAGAGGAAGACCCCGAATGAGATGGATTAACACAGTAACTGGAATAAGTGGGGTAGTTGTGTTGGAGTCAGTGAGACTGGCTCAGGTTAGGGTGAGGTTTGGAGCTAATGTACATAAGGTCGCTATGATTCGCAAGTGACTTTATGGCACATTACAACAACACAGAATCAACTCCATGGAACCCAACAACGTATTCTGAATACAAACAAGGCTGAAAAAGCCCTTTAACTTTGTACTCTAAGATTTTCACTTTAGAGCACAGCCACATTTTAAACTAAACCATTTAGTGAAAGATGAGGAAACGAAATGGATGAATTTTGGCTGTAGGTTGTGGTGGCAACTAGTTAGCTTCAAAATCATAAATTAAAATGATATTATTGAATGATGTGGTTCCACTCTCTTTAAAGTCCCATCTTGGTCTGGGAAGTTGAGCTCATCCCTTAAAATTATCACCCCTTCTCCCTCTGACTCTATTCCTAATCTCATCTCTCTGGATAGCGGATGTCTCCAGGTTAATAGTTAAAGTTACTCTTCCTTCAGTCTTCTACGATATCTTTTAATTCATTCTCTCAAGAATTCTTTATTATTTAGATATTTCTGAAACAAACAACCATAATAATGCTACTTTTATTCTGTTTTCCATGAATAGCTGTCTGGCTGCTAATAAAAGGAACTTCCAGAACTCTCCACTATCTTTGTTGTTTTCTTGTTACGTGCCCTCAAGTCACATAGTAACCCTATGTGCAAAAGCTCTGGACCCTGCTGTATCCTGAGCCAACTTTCACCCACCCCCATTCCCCCAGTCACTGAGTCAATCCATCTCATCCAGGGTCATCCTTTCTTGCCTATCCCTCCATCCTTCCAAGCATGATGTTCCTCTCCAAGGACTGGTCCCTCCTTGCAACATGCCCAAAGTATGTCAGACGGAGCTTCAGAATCCTTGCCTCCAAGGAGCAGCCTGGTTTAAACCTCTCTAGGATGAACTTGTTTATTCTTCTACCAGTCATGGGAATGGGGGGGGGGATAAATTTGAACACTTGAAACTGGAATTTATCTAAATTCAGATTTTATCCTACTCATGCTTAGCTCCTGCCACTTTCCTTCATAGTCTTTCTTCTTCTGCTGAATAAATGGATTTGTTTGCTCTGTGAACTGGTTTTACCTTGTTTTGCTCTATTCTGCTTGCTCTCTCTCAGACTTTCCTGTTTCTATATCACAAATGTTAAAATTGCAGAAAATGTCTATTTGCTCTATAATGTTATATAAATTTGCCCTAGTTTTGAGATTATTAAACCATTCTTATCCACAAGAAATTCTTCCTCACAATCCCTACTTACAAATTCTTGAAGGCACGCTGAGGAACAAGCTCCCTTGTACCCTGAAGACTGTTTGTGTGATAAAAATACAGCATGTCCAGAGGGAGTCTTCTAAACTGGTGTTAAGAGTATAAGTCACAGCTTATATGTCACTATAAAAAAAGAACAATCTCAAACCAACAACTTAACTGCTCTGTTGTTCTTGTTAGGGTGCCATTGATTTGAGCACAACTCATAATGACCCGTGAATAACAGATGTGAAACCTGTCCTCTCCTGTGCCATTTTCACAATCTCTAACATACTTGAGACCATTGCTGCAGTCACTGTGTTAATCCATCTGACTGAGAGTCTTTCTCTCCTTTGTCACCACTCCACCTTTACAAGCACATGGCCTTTCTCCTAGTAACATGCCCAAAGTATGTGAGATAAATTTTTATCATCTTTGCCTCTAAGAAACACTCTGGATGTACCTTCTCCAAGACATAGCTGTTTGTTCTTTTTGCAGTCCATCAGATATTTAATGCTATTCTCCAACAACACAGTTCAAAGGTATCAATTCTTCTTCTGTCATTCTTATTCATTGTCCAGCTCTCAACAGAATAGCAAGTAATTAAAAAGATTATGGCCTAAATCAGTTGCACCTGATTCCTCAGACTAACAGCATTGCTCCTCAATAAAAGCCAAAGGAAGTCAAAGCAAGCTAGATGACTTTTTTGGTGAGTTACTTCCTCTAAAAAAGAGGGAAGTTAAGACTTATTAGAGAGGATTTGATAAGGTTAATCTTAGGTTGGTTTCTGTAGAGAAGGGAAATCAGTAAATATACATAGACACACTCACACTCTCACACACAGGGAGAGAAATGTGATTAGGTGCCATAAAGTTGTGGCTATCAATTTTTTCTTTAAACCCCTATTTAGGTGAATCCCTAGTGACATGTTAATTTTTTTCCCTTACAAACTATATCTAGGGTATATAGAAGATCGTTATTGACTGTGTCTCTAAGAACTTGTAGATAGAGATTGTAATGTTGCTGTTTGATTCCAAAGTGTTAATCACCACTCACAACAACTCTATGAACAACATACCTGAATCTTGCCATACTCTACCATTCTTATGATCTCCATCAGGCTAACATTCACTGTTCCAGTTGCTGCATCAGTCAGGCCATCTCACTGAAGGTCTTCCTCGCTTATGCTGTCTCCACCAGCATGATGTCTTTTTCCAAAGACTGACCCCTCCTGAAAATACACCCAAAGTGTGTGAAACAAACTCACCAATCTCACTTCTAAGGAGCACTCTGGTTTTAAATCTTCCAAAACAGACTTGTTTGTTCTTTTGGCTTTCTGTGAAATACTCTATTCTTAACACGGGCGTCAGGTCTGCTTTGCTCTGTCACATTGTACAACTTTCTGAGGAACTAGAAACTATTAAAAATACATGACTTGGATTAGTTGTGCTTTAGTCTTTAAATGGAAACTGGTATTCTGTTAAAGAGCTCTGGAGCACTTTAAAGAGGTCTGGACAGCAGATTTTTCTAATGCAACACATCTTTTGATTTCTCAATTGCTACTAGATTCAAGTAAAAAGAAATAATTAACAATTGCCATCTTTTCTCCATCTATCATAATGTGGCCTATCAACCCATTTGTGGGGATTTTTTCCCCTTGATGTTGAGATGTAATCCATATTGAAGGATGTAGTAGTCTTAGATCTTCTAGAGTAAGTGCTTAATTGTTTTTTCACTTTGTCAAAGGAAAGTTGTGTCATCTGCATGATGCTGTTTGTTGACAAGTATTCCTTCAATCCAGATGTCACATTCTTTTTTTTTTCTATAATTATATTTTATTAATTTTCATAAACATTTACAGAGATTTTGGGCTTCCACTCATTCATTGTTGCACTATTCTCTCTA
>NW_006399926.1:6486946-6491125 GCF_000299155.1 Elephantulus edwardii
TTATAGTCCTTGGTTTTAGTCCTAGGTCCATGATCCACCTTGAGTTGGTTTTTGTGTATGGAGTGAGGTGTGGGTCTTGCTTGAGTCCAGATGTCACATTCTTTATATAATCCAGCTTCTACAATTTTGTCAGCATACAGATTGGATAGTTATTGAAAAAGGACACAATCCTGACACATACCTTTTCCTGATTTGAAACCATGCAGTGTTCTGTTTGGACAATAGCTTCTTGGTCTACATATAGGTGTTACATGAACATTATTAAATGTTCTGATTTCCCGTTCTTCTCAGTGTTCATCGTAATTTGTTATAATTCACATGGTCAAGTGCCTTTGTATGTACAATACAACACAACTAAACATATTTTTTTTATTCTCTGCCTTCAGTCAAGATTCACCTGACATCAGCAATGATATCCCTCTTTCCTGGGTCTCTTCTGAATGCAGCTTGGATTTCTGGAAGTTACTCATGTATCCAATAGTTGGACAATGAATAAAGAAGCCTAAGAATAGATGCCTTTGAGTTGTAGAGCTGGTGAAGAATATTGAATAGTAGCAAGGATGGCCTAAAGAACAAAGAGACCTCTTTTGAAACAAGTGCAACCAGAATACTCATTAAAGGCAAGGAATGCAAAACTTAGTCTCACATTCTTTAGGCATATTTTCAGGAGAGACCAGTCTAAAAGGGCATCATGAAGGTGAGGGGATCAGCAGAAGAGAGGAAGATTATCAGTGAGATAGATTGACACAGTGAGTACCACAATGGGCTAGAGCATAACAGAGATTGTGAGAAAGGGGCAGGACGGGGCAGGGTTCAGATCTGCTGTTCTTAGGATCAACTTGTAGTGCATTGGGTGACTCTGGTACTCAAGTTGGCAGCCCCTAACAGCACTAAGTCCACATGGAGTCCTAGTGGCCTAGTCCATAGGGACTAGCGCTGCTAACCCCATAGGTCATGATGTCTCGCTATTGGTGTGAATGTACCAGCAGCTTCATGAGAAGAAAAAAAAATGATGGGCAATCTTCTCCTGAGCAATTTACAGACATCAAAAAACCCTGGGGAGGAGGGTCCGCTATCAGGGAATTCTGACTAGACAGCAATGAATTTTAATTTTTTGAGGTTGACATTCTAATAAGTGTAGTGTTGGAACTCCTTTTAATACAGAAATCAAGGGTAGTTTGTGCTTTTCTGAGAAACCCATAACCACTACAGAGCAGGCACATGACTGAGGATCAGCACATTGGATGATCCTTCCTGAGATGGAATTTTGAGTGACTGAACCAAACAAAACACCGAGACAGTCAAAGATCCTATTCATCACAGCTGTAATGGAATGTGAATCAGAGCTTTTCTATGGTTTATTGCTGACTGACCCTCCAGACATTTATGCGTTATTTTCATGAGTTAAAAGTAAATACAAATTATCAGTTCAAATGAGAGTAACGTGGCATTAATTCAACTCATTGCTGTCTAGTCAGGATGGACTTATAACTTACCCTCTGATGAATTTCTGACCCTGTAAATAATAAGGGAGGAGATTGCTTAGAGGAGTGACTGTTGGCTTAACAGCTCAATTATCTATAGATTATACCACGAGAGCTCTAACAAAATACAGTGATGAAATATTTGACCACAAAAATTAGTTTAGTTGCTTGGAGAGAGAAACTAGCAAATAAACTTCTGTTTTTTTATGATTTGTTTAGTTGTGTTCTGGATATGATACATGTATTTCTAGTGGGAATTCACTGAAATTCATGGCTTAGTGACAGAAAGTTCAAATATAATTTCTAAAGCTTTTTTATTCTAAGGAAAAAAGTATTTAGGGCTAGGTGAGTCAGCCCTGTGGAAAGCTGGAGTACACAAATGTCTGCTTGCCAGACTCCAGAGGGCGCTCTCATGCCCAGTGATAAATCATGCTGCTAACCCAAAGACAAAGAGTTCAAATCCATCAGCTGCTCCACAGGAGAAAGATGGGCATTCTCTTCCTGTGATACTTGCAACTGCTAAAAAGTTAGTCGTATATGAGTCTATTCTAACTTCACGGTACCTAACAACCACACAAACATATTTTAGAAGTGGGATTGAAGCAGAATAAAGCTCAAAGTCCCAGATACTGTGCTAATGAAAGATACTGAAAGATTGAACACAAACATAACTACTTGGGGTGGGGGTGAGGGGTCAACTGACAAAAGTTGTGTAAATGCAGAGACATTTCTCTCTGCCCTCCTGTCTTATCCATGCAATTATAGGCACAGTACATCTTTGACTTCCCAGAATCTAGAGAGCAAGAAAATGAATACTCCATAAACTGGAAAGTGAGTTAGAGTTAGTGGTTTGACATTTCCAGACACCACAATTGGCATTGTTGTTGTTGTTATGTGCCATCAAGCCACTTGCAACTCATAGTGACCCTATATACAACAGCTCTGAACCCTGCTCTATCTCGAGCTAATTTCATTGTCTCCAACACACCTACCCCATTTTCCCAGTGACTGAATCAATCCATCTCATCCAAGGTCTTCTTCTCTTGTGCTATCCCTCCACCCTTCTAAGAATGATGTCTTTTCAAGGGCTGGTCCCTCCTGGCAACATGCCCAGAGTATATAATCTGGATCTTCAAAATCCTTGCCTCCAAGGAGCAGCTTAGTCTCATCATCTCCAGGACAGATCAGTTTGTTCTTTTGGTTTTCCATGGTATGTATATCCGATCCCCTTCTCCAACACCACAACTCAAAGGCATTGATTCTTCTAGCATCCTTAGTCATTGTCCTTTCTGATGCATAACAAGTAATTTTGAAGACCATGGCCTGGATCAGACACACCTTAGTCTATAGACTGACATCATTGTTCTTCAGTACTCTGAAGAGGTCCCTGACAGCAGGTTTTACCAGTGCAATTCGTCTTTTTATTTTTTGGCTGCTGGTACCAAGAATGTTGATTGCGGAGACAAGAAAGCGGAAGCTGTTAACACACAACCTCAATCACTTCTCCATCTATCATGATGTTGCCAATTGGCCCAGTGGTGAGAATCTTTGTTTTCTTGATGTTGAACTTCAATCCATATTGAAGGTTGCAGTCCTTGACCTTCTCCAGCAAACACTTCAGGTCTTTTTCCATTTCGGAAAGCAGGGTTACATCATTTGCATAACTCAGGTTGTAGATCAATCTTCCTCTAATCCTGATGCCACATTCCTCTTCATAAACAGTTGGTGTTAAAGGCCAATGTATATGTTTGGAGGAAAGGATTTAGATTGTATACCTTAAGAGAGAGAAGTCCTATAGACAAAAGCTCAAATCTTCATGAGAGTCTCCCAACTAGTTAGGCTGGCTATTGATAAGGAAAAGAAAAACTTCTAGGACATTAGTTCTCCAAGTCTGCTCTCCTTGGTTCAGGGTCCACTTCAGCAGCAGCAGCAGCAGCATCCTCCAGAGGATTGGCCACTCCCTCCTCCACAGCAGCTGGAAGCCCCAGAGCAGCACCCAAAGCCCCCTGAGGGCTGGCTGCAGCAGTCAAATCTCTGGTGTCTGTAGCAGTGAGACCTACAATGCCTGTGGTGGTCAGCTCCAAAGAAAATGAGTGGTTGGAGGTACTTAGGCCTTGTGGTCCTTTTATACCATCCTTGGACTCCAACCCAAGCATGTGAGATAGAGAAGGTATGTAAGCGTATATGAAGACTGTGAGAGTACGCCAGGACCTGACTGCTGTCAACCACATGGGTCCTGTGGCTAACTGATCCCTGGAAGATCCTTACATGCCTTGGTCCATAACTGTTGAGTCAAGGCAAAGGTTTCTATCAGGAATTTGACTATTTAATATTAGTGAGAAATAGAAAGAGGATTCTTACCATCATCTATCTTCCATCTCATTCTCCTTGTTGTTGTTGTTGTTATGTGCCATAGAGTAGTTTGCGACTCATAGCGACCCTATGTACAACAGACCTAAACCCTGCTCTATCCTGTGCCAATCACATTGACTCTGACACACCCATCCCTATTACCCCAGTCACTGAATCAATCCACCTCATAGAGGGTCTTCCACTCCTGCGCCATCCCTCTACTCTACCCAGCATGATGTCCCTCTCCAAAGACCTCTCTCTCCTTACAACATGTCCAAAGTATGTCAGATGAAGCCCCAGAATCCTTGCCTCCAAGGAGTCGCCTGGTTTAACCCTCTCTAGG
>NW_006399926.1:6492730-6499352 GCF_000299155.1 Elephantulus edwardii
ACTCCTTGGAGGCAAGGATTCTGGGGCTTCATCTGACATACTTTGGACATGTTGTAAGGAGAGAGAGGTCTTTGGAGAGGGACATCATGCTGGGTAGAGTAGAGGGACGGCGTAGGAGGGGAAGACCCTCTATGAGGTGGATTGATTCAGTGACTGGGGTAATCGGGATGGGTGTCTCAGAGTCAATACGATTGACACAGGATAGAGCAGGGTTTAGGTTTCTTGTACATAGGGTCGCTATGAGTCGCAAACTACTCGATGGCACATAACAACAACAACAACAACAACATTCTTTCTTAACTATCCTCATTTCTCTAGTGTTCATAGGATTTTTATGATGGATGGAGAGGAAACCGAAACTGTCAACAGCTTCATCTTGTTTAGATCCACAATGAATTCCCTTGGTACCAGCAGTCAGAAAGTAAGGAGATACATTGCACTTGGAAAATCTGCAATTAGGGACCTCTCCAAATTACTAAGGAATAATGATGCCAGTTTGAGAACTAAGGTGAATCTGACATCTGATTCACTTGAGAGCTAGACAGTGAATAGGGATGACCAAAAAAAGACACTTTTGAACTATGATGTTGGAGAAGAGTACTGAACATCCCATGAATGGCCAAAAGAACAAACATATTTGTCTTAGAGAGGGTGCAGCTGGAATACTCTTTTTTTTTAATACTCTTTGGAGACAAGAATGATGAAGCTTTGCCTCACATATTTTGGGCATGTTTCTAGGAGGGGCTACTTCTTGGAGAGGGACATAATATATGGAATGGTGGAGGGTCAGTGAAGGCGAAGAAGATCCTCAACTAGGTGGATTGATATGGTGACTGCTTCAATGGGCTCTTGTGTGTCAGGAAGTGTGAGGACAGCTCAGGATAGAGCAGGGTTCAGATCTTTAGTTCGTAGGGTCACTACGAGTCATACTTGAGTCAGCAGTACCTAACAACAACAAAACTAACATCCTAGTTTGAACAGAGAAACATGGGTAGATTCTTCTCAGCATTTTCACATGAGTGCTAGCTTCTGAGACGTTGGGAATGAGTGTCTCTGGTTGCATGTATGTGACTATATGCCTTCTTATTTCTAAGTAGGTATGTAGCATACAATTGTATTACATCTGACTATAAAAAAACTAATCCTCACAACGGGGCTGAAAAACAACATAATGATAAATGGAGTAAAAATTGAAGTTGTAAAGTATTTCATTCTACTTGAATCAACAATTGATGCCATGGAAGCTCTGTTGTTAGGTGTTATAAAAGAATTTTTAACTCATAGACTACATGCAATACAACAAAACACTGCAAGATACTGCACTATCTTTATAATCTCTACTGTGTTTGAGCATGGTGTAGTAATTGCAGTCATTTTGATCTATCTCTTTGAGGGTCTTCCTCTATTTCTCTGACCCTCTACTTTTCTAAGGATGATGTTCTTCAAGGACTGCTTCCTCCTGATGACATGTTCAAAGCATATGAGAAGAAACTTGACCTTCCTTGCTTCTAGGAACCACTCTAGCTTCACTTTTCCCAATAAATGTGTCTATTCTTTTGGTCATCCATGGTACAGTCAGTATTATTTACCAACACAGAAACAGCAAGTGGTAGTTAAAGAAGCAAATGACAGATTGTATTGGCAAGAAGTGCTATCAAAGACCTGGTAAAGTACAGATCTCATTTTGTCATTTAAAGCACAAAGGTCCTTTAGTGATTAAGGTCCATCGGACTCAAGCAGTAGTGCAGTCATGGGAACACAGCAATAAAGCATTGTATGGGTCCAAACCAGGCCGGGTGTATGCCAGGGAAGTGCCCTATCTCCATACTTTTCAATGTATATGCAGAACAGATCATCTGGGAGGCTGGGCTCTATGAAGGAATGTATTATCAGGATTGGAAGAAGACTCCTTAATAACCTGCATTATGCATATGTGATAGCCTTGCTTGCTGAAACTGAAGAGAACCTGAAGCACTTGCTGAGAAGGTCAAGGACTGCAGCCTTCAATATGGATTGAAGCTCAACATTAAGAAAACAAAGATTCTCACTACTGTGTCAATTGGAAGCATCATGATAGATGGTGAAGAGATAGAGATTGTTAATAGCTTTAGCTTGCTTGACTACAATCAACACTCTTGGTACCAGCATCCAGGAAATCCAAAGATGAATTGCATTGGGAAAAGTCAGCTGTCAGGAACCCCTTCAGAGTCCTGAAGAGCAATAATGCTCAAAGTTGCACCTGGTGCATGCATGGTCTTCACAATTACTTGCTATGTATCAGAAGTCTGGACAATGACCAGGGATGATAGAAGAAGAATTGATGCCTTTGAGCTGTGGTGATGGAGAAGAATATTGAATATGACATGGACTGCTAGGAGAACAATCAGGTTCATCTTAGAGAGAATGAAACAAGTCTGCTTCTGGGAGGCAAGGATTCTGAAGCTTCATGTGACATATTTTGGGCATGTTGCAAGGAAGGACCAGTCCTTGGAGAGGAACATCATCCTTAGAAGGATGGACGGACAGCATAAGAGAGGAAGACACTGGTTGAGATGGATTGGCTCAGTGACTGGAGAAACAGGGGTAGAAGTGTGTGTCAGAGATGATGAAGTTGGCTCAGGATAGAGAAGGGTTCAGAGCTGTTGTACATAGGGTCACTATGAATCACAAGCAACTCAATGGCACATTGTCATTGTTGCTGTTATGTGCCATTGAGTCGCCTACGACTCATAGCAACCCTATGTACAAGAGCCCCAAACGCCGTTCTATCCTGTGCCGAGCTCGCCGTCTCAAACACACTCATTCTCACCATCCACTCACAGAATCAATCCATCTCATCGAGGGTCTTCCTCTTTTGTGCCGTCCCTCCAATCTGCCAAACATGATGTCCCTCTCCAAGGACCAGTCCCTCCTTGCAACATTCGCAAAATATGTCAGACGAAGCTTCAGAATCCTTGATGCCAAGGAGCATTCTGGCTTCATCCTCTCCAGGACAAACCTGTTTGTTCTCCTAGAAGTCCATGGTATATTCAACACTCTTCTCCAGCACCATAGCTCAAAGGCATCAATTCTCTTTCTATCATCCCTATTCACTGTCCAACTCTCCGGTGCATAGCACCTAATTGCAAAGACCAGCCTGGATAAAGTGCACCTTCATCTCCAGTCTGACATTGTTACTCTTCAGTACACTTGAGAGGTTCCTCGCAGCTGACTTTCTAAATGCAATTCATCTCCTGGTTTCCCGGCTTCTGTTACCAAGAGTGTTGACTGTGAAACCAAGTAAACGAAAATTATTAACTATCTCAATCTCTTCACCATTCATACTGATGCTGCCAATTGGCCCAGTGGTCAGAATCTTTGTTTTCTTGATGTTGAGCTTCAATCCATATTGAAGGCTACAGTCCTTGACTTTCTGCAGCAAGTGCTTCAGGTCCTCCTCATTTTTAGCAAGCAGGGTTATGTCATCCACATAATGCAGGTTGTTGATGATTCTTCCACCAATCCTGATGCTACATTCCTCCTGGTACAGCCCAGCATCTCGGATGATCTGTTCTGCATACAGATTGAAAAGGTATGGAGACAAAATACATCCCTGGGGGAGCTCTGGTGGCCTAGTGGTAAGGAGCTGCAACTACAATCCCAGAGGCTCATGGTTCGAATCCACCAGATGCTCTGCCGGGGAAGGAGGGACAATCTCCTCCTGTATCAGTCAGATCTGATTTGATGGTACACTCACACAAAAATAATAAAATAAAAATAAAAAAATAAAAAATACATCCCTGACAGCCCCCCTTCCTGATTTTCAACCATGCAGTATCTCCTTGTTCTGTTCTGATGACTGCCTCTTGGTTCAAGTATAGATTTTGCACAAGCATGATCAAATGTTCTGGGATTCCCATTCTTCTCAGAGTCAGCCATAGCTTGTTGTGATCCACACAGTCAAAAGCCTTTGCATAGTCAAGGAAGCACAGATAGACATTCTTCTGGTATTCTCTGCTTTCTGCCAAGATCCATTTAACGTTAGCTATAATATCCCTAGTACCACAGCCTCTTCTAAATCCAGCCTTCACATCTGGCAGTTCTCTGTTGACATATTGTTCCAAATGTTTTTGGATAATTTTCAGCATAATCTTGCTTGCATGTGATATTAATGATATTGTTCGATAATTTCAACACTCTGGTGGGTCACCTTTCTTTGGAATGGGAACAAATATTGATCTCTTCCAGTCAGTTGGCCAGCTGGCTGTCCTCCAGATTTCCAACAATAATATGTACAGTGGAGCTCTGGTGACCTCGTGGTAACTGGCTACACTACCAATACAATATGCAGTTCATATCCACCAGCTTTTTTGTTCTCTTGACATTGAGAGTCCATACCAAAGTCTCCTTTCCTTGATCTTCTGCAACAAGTGCTTCAAGTCCTCCTCACTTGTAGCAAGCAAGGTTGTGTCATCTGCATAAAACAGGCTATTGATGAGTCTCCCTCCAATCCTGATGTCACACTCTTCCTTATAGAATCCACCTTCTCAGATAATTTTTTCAGCATACAGGTTGAATAGGTACAGAGAGAGAATACAACCCTGACACACTCTGTCCCCAATTCCAAACCAGGCAGTGTTCCCCAGCTCCATTTGCACAACAGCCTCCTGGTCCAGGTATAGGTTCCACATGAGCACAGTCAGGTGCTCTGGGATTTTCATCCTTCTCAGTGTCAACCAAAACTTTTTATAAGTCACAAAGTCAAATGCCTTTGCATAGTCAATAAGGCACAAATAGATATTCTTCTGGTAGTCCTTAAACAAAGATTCTTACCACTGGACTGATAGGCAGTGTCACGATGGAAGGAGAAGAGATTGAAACTATCAACAGCTTCATCTTGCTAGGGTCCACAATTAACACCCTTGATACCAACAGTCAGGAAATATGGAGATGCATTGCATTGAGATAATGTGTAGTTAGGGCGCTTTCCAAATTATTGAGGATCAGTGATACCAATTTGAAGACTAAGATGCATCTCATTCAGGCCATAGTCTTTCCAATTACTTGCTATGCATGTGAAAGTTAGAAAATGAACTATGATGGCAGGAAAAGAATTGACATTTTTGAGTTGTGGTGTTGGAGAAAGGCCCTGAAAATCTTTTGAACTGCCAAAAGAATAAACAAATACATCTTAGAGAGGGAGCAGCCAGAGTGCTCTTTGGAGGCAAGAATTATGAGGCTTCACCTCACATACTTTGGACATGTAGCTAGGAGGTGCTATTCCTTGGAGAAGAACATGTTACTGGGAAGGGTAGAGGGTTGGTAAAGGAGAGAAAGACCCTCAACCAAGTGGATTGACACTGTTGCAATTGAATCTTGTGTGTTAGGAAATGTGATGATGGCACAGGAAAGAACGGAGTTCAGATCTTATATTCATAGGGTTGCCATGAGTTGTACTTGACTTGATGGCACCTAACAACAACAGCAACATCCACCAGCTGCTCTGTGGAAGAAAGATGGGTCATTTCCTCCCGTGTGTTTATCTACTTCTGAAACCCCACTGGAGGATCAGTTCTGAGCTGGTTCTGACATGATGGTCCATAACAACAGCCACATATGAATATAAAAGCTGGACAATGAAAAAAGTAAAAAAAACCAAAACAATAAATTTATGTGTTTGAATTATGAAGTTGATGAGGATTATCGAATATACAGTGGGCACCCAGAAGAACAAGCAAAACAGTGTTAGAAGAAATACTTGATAGATGAGATAATGTCAAATCTTGTTTGCTTTGTGTATGTCACCAGGAAAGATCAATCACTAGAGAAGAACTTTATGTTTGGTAACATGGACGGTCAATGAAACAAGGGAAATACTCAGTAAATTAGCCTCAAAACAAATTGGCCTCAAAAATGGGTTTTGACATATGAAAGATCATGGAAATGATGCGAGACCAGTCAATCTTTCAGTTACACCAAGATCACTGTGAGTTAGAGCAAATCTGACAGCAATTAATGACACTGTGTTAGGTGTGTGCTGTGTGGAGCACAAATTTCAAAGTAGATCTGCTATTACGATCAACCAATCTTGAAAATCTTAGATTTGTGTTGGATTTAGGTTTGAGGGCTAAGGATCAAGGCTTCTTATGTTAAGATTCTAACTCTGATTTACCTCCTACTTGTATAACGTAGGACAAGCTTTTTAACTTTTTCTGTGCCTTCATTTTCTCATGTGCAAAATTGGATTTTAGAAGTGTTTTCCTTGTGAGTGTGTTTGTAACATTAACTGATATAATATGCTTACATTTTGTAGAATTGCCCTCTGTCCATATTATATACATTAAATGCTATCAGCAGAAGTAGCAGCAGCATTTTCTTAATCATTTTCTAGAAGAATGCTGTAGAAGTTAGTTTGTTGTTGTTGTTGTTAAGTGCTGTCGAGTTGCAGGCGACTCATAGCCACCCTATGAACAAAAGTCCTGCACACCTCCTGTATAACTTTCATCCTTTCTTCTGATTCATAGAGTTTCCTGAGGCAAGCTATTGTGGAAGTGGATGCCACTCCTGCTTTCAAGCTTGTTTTAATCGGGGAGCTCCACCAAACACTGTCCACCATGGGTAACCATTCTCACTTTTTTTAATT
>NW_006399926.1:6500900-6512341 GCF_000299155.1 Elephantulus edwardii
GTTATCTTCTCCTGGTTGTAGGTTTTCCAGGATACTGGGAAGACTGTTTTATGTTGTGGATTAGGACTTCTAGCGTTGTTCCTAGCTTTTCTGTAATGAATTTTATAGTCCTTGGTTTTAGTCCTAGGTCCATGATCCACCTTGACTCATCAGTGTCATAGTGTTCGGCTTCACAGCTATGACAAGCTACCGCTGTACAGCAAGTGGACATATCAGTGTTAGGCGACCTAGAAGAATGTTTCACCAAAAACAATTAAAGGCAGGGTGAGGGCCGTGAAGTAGAGTCATCCACCTTTGGCTTGGGAGCATAGATTTCTGTCCACTAGGTCGACTGCTCTCTCTCACTCTCTCTCTCTCTCTCTCTCTCTCTCTCTCTCTCTCTCTCTGCTGTTGTGGGAGTTAGTAGGTTAAAAAAAATGAAGTCTTCATTTACATAGTACTTTGGAGTTTACAAATAATTTTTCTGTATGACTTAGACTACCTGTTTAAATTCTGAACTTACAGCCACATGTCGTGAGGACACATCATCCTGTCTGATCTCATGTTAACTGGGTATGACTCTTAGGGTTTTCCTGTTTAGGTTGTTACAAAAGACATAGCTATAAGGGAGTGGTAAGCATATCAATTCCTTGGCTCACAAAGGTTGATCTTGCTTGGGAGCTCAGCTCGTCTCACTGATTTTTAAATGATTGTTGTTAGAGGTCATCTGACCCAGGCTTCTGTGATAATGTTGTCAGGTGCCGTCTAGCGACTCTATGAACAAAAGATCTGAACCCTGTTCTTTCCTGCTCCATCCTCACACTTCCTGAAACACAAGAGCCCATTGCAGCAGTATTGTGTCAATCCACCCGGTTGAAAGTCTTCTTCTTTTTTGCCAACCCTCCACCTTTCCCAGCCCCTCCTAGAAACATGCCCAAGTTAGGTAAGGTGAAGCCTCATCATTCTTGCATCTGAACAGCGCTCTGGCTTCACCCTGTCCAAGACATATCTACAATCTTGTAAATGTTCAGTGTGCTTCTCCAACAACACAGCTGAAAAGCATCATTTTTCCCCCCTGTCATCCTTATTCATTGTTCAGCTCTAAGATGAATAGCAAGTGATCAGAAAGACTATAATAGCACTCAAATTAATCAATCTCATTGGCAGGATGTTTGAAACCACATAAAGGTTAAATTGCCTGCCTTGGCTATTTAGTGTCAGTGATTTGTGTTTAATTGAATAAGAATAGTTTTCATTAAGCAAACAATTGACTTTGGAATCTTCTGTTATCAAGAGATGGAGATGGATATGAAAGGGTAGATTTAAAAGCTAAGACATGAGTTGATATAAGGGTAAACAAAAAGTACAGTAGGTTCCATACAGAAAGTAATCTAAATAACTATGATGATATCCTTTCCAACTTGTATTGACTGTGTCCATCTATAATCTAATTAATATGTTTTAGAACATCTCCAATATTTTGAACAATCCAGAACTTAAGTTGCATGGTGTTTTTCTTAAGCTCCAGGATTAATTAGCACAAAGTACATTAGTGGATCTTTTTTTCCCCTCCAGCAAAATCCTTTTTTGTCTTTTAGAAGTCTCTGGTAGTGCAGACTACTGTTTGTATGTGCCATTGAGTTGTCTACAACTCATAGCGACCCTATAAACAATGGCTCTGAACCCTACCCTGATTTAAGCCAGCATCTCCATCTCTGGCACACTTTACCCCATTGCTGAAGTCACCGTGTCAATCCATCTCATTGAGGTTCTTTTCTCTTGTACTGATCTTCCACCTTTCCAGGCATGATGTCCTGCTTCAAGGTCTGACCTTTCCTAATAACGTGTCTGAATACATAAGATGGAGTTTTATCATTTTTGCCTCCAAGGAGCATACTGGTTTATGTTTTTCTAGAATATACCTGTTTGTTTTCTGAAGTATAAATTAAAAGAATGCTCTTAAGGCAGTAAAGAAGGCAGAGGATTATTTGTTGTTTTGCACCTTTAGACATGGCCCAAACAATGACATAGAAAAAAAAAATGTGTTAAGTTGATCCATTTGCAAATGAAAACTATTTATGTGGAAGATCAACAAATAAGCAAATTTGAAAGGCAAATTACTCTCTGAGAGAAAGAGTGTAATATGTATTTGGGGAATAAGGGAGCTCTGATGGCTGAGTGGTAAGAAGCTGTGCTGCAATCTGGAAGGCTTGCAGTTTGAATCCACCAACAGCTCCATAGGAGGAGGATGCAAAATCTCTTCCCATGTCATTAACTGACCCTGGAAACTGGCTGGAAGGTCAGCTATGGATCTGTTCTGACCCGATGGCACACAACAATAACAAAATTCTAGGAGTAAGGTCAGGGCATTTGATTTCCAAGTATATTTGACAAATTGATAAGGAAAAGTCAATGATAGACCAAAAAGTAATCTTAAAGTTAGATTTCTAAATATGGCCAATATTTAGAATAACTTTTTTTTTAAAATTTTTGTGTGCATGTACCGTCAAATCAGATATGACTGGTACAGGAGGATATTGCGCCTCCTTCTCCGGCAGAGCATCTGGTGGATTCGAACTGTGTGCCTCTGGGATTGCAGTGCAGTTTCTTGCCACTAGGCCACCAGAGCTCCCCCTAGAATAACTTTTAAAAATTCAGGACAACAAGGGCTTATGCTTTCTTAGTATTACATATTAAATTATGTCTCCCTAAAATATATGTATGTACTTTGAAATTGGATTATGTTCAATATGATTTGATAAACTGAATAGTTGCAAGAGGATTAAAAGTGGACTGCAACACTGTCCTAATCAGATGTCAGACAGTTCCCTAGGATGTGGCTGGTAGTATCTTCATCTCACTGCGGGGAGCGAGGGAGAGAAAGATGTGAGCTCTGGTGGCCTAGTAGCAAGAAGCTGTGCTGGAATCCTGAAGGCACGTGGTTTGAATCCACCAGCTTCTCCAGGGAGAAGGATGGAAAATCTCCAGTGTGATCAACTGCCTCTGAAAACCTGCTGGAAGGTCAGTGGCTGTGGATCAGATTCAACTCAACAGCATATAACAACAACAGAAATAAAAGAAAAAAGAAGCCAAAAAGGTGACTCTTCAGTACAACCAAGGGAAAATTTCCAGGAGTAGAATGTGTCTTTTGAACTTGAGTCTCTGTGTTAGGAAGCTTTTTGACAGTGGGAAGGCAAGGACAGATGATCTCCAAGGGATGGCAACCTACAGATGCTGAAGTAAACAAGGACTTCCCTCCATAACAAAGCAAAAGAAAGAGAACAAGTCTTCCTTTAGAGCTGACACTCTTACTTCATGCTTCTAAAGAGCTCTGATGTTTTTAATCACTTGCTATGCTGCTAAGAGCTGAACAGTGACTCAGGATGACAGAAGAATTGAAGTCTTTGAGCTGTGGTGTTAGAGAAGAGTACTGATCATCCTATGGATGGCCAAGAGAACAAACATGCTTCTTGAAGAAGGTGCAGCCGGAGTGACCCTTGGAGGCAAAGATGGTAAAGCATGGTCTCACTTACTTTGGGCATGTTGCTAGGAAAGGCTATTTCTTGGAGTGGAACATCATGCTTGGAAAGATGGAGGGACAGTGAAGGAGAGCAAGACTCTCAATCAGGTGTGTTAGAGATTGTGAGGATGGCACAGAATAGGACAGGGTTCAGATGTGTTGTTCACATGAGTCATACTTGACTTGACGGCCCCTAACACAACAAGGAGTTTTAGTAGCCTAATCATAATGGATGATGAAGAGATTGAGATTGTTATCAGCTTCAGTTTGCTTGGCTCCACAAGTCAACACTCTTGGTACTGGCAGCCAGGAAATCAAAAGACAAATTACACTGGGAAAGTCGCTGTCAGGGACCTATGCAGAGTTCTGAAGAGCAATGATGTCAGTCTAGAGATAAGATGTGCCAATCCAGGCAATGGTTTCACAATTATTTGCTATGTATCAGAAAGCTGGATAATGACTAGAATGATTGAAGGAGAATTGATGCCTTGGGCTTGGTGCTGAAGAGGAATATTCACTATACCGTGGACTGCTAGGGGAACAAACAGGTTCATTCTAGAGAGGGTAAAATAAGGCTACTTCTTGGAGGCAAAGATTCTGAAGCTTTGTCTGACATATTTAGGGCATGTTGAAAGGAGGGACCAGTCCTTGGAAAGGGAAATAATGCTTGGGAGGATGGAGGGACAGCGCAAGAGAGAAAAACCCTTGGTGAGTTGAATTGACTTAGTGACTGGTTTTAGAAGGTTAGATGTGTCAGAGATGATAAGGTTTGCTTAGGGGAGAGCAGGGTTCAGAACTGTTGTGCATTGGGTCATTATGAGTTACAAACAACTCGACAGCACATAACAACAATAGTGGGTAAAGAGTTGTGATTTACAGTTGCTGAAAACCAATTAGAGGTTCAGCAATGAGACCATTATGATTCTAGGGCAATGACTTTTTAAAATTTCATATCCTATAAAGAGAATAAATGTCTGTTTGCTAAATTAATCTGTTGTAGTAGCAATAGATGACTAAGATACTTATCAAATAGATAGCAATATTTAACTTACCTAATTTATTTGCCAATATTTAACTGTTTCTAAATGTGGATGTGGAAGGAAAGGTTTTATGAGTAAGAATATAAATATTCTGTTTTTGAAGGGCAAAGTAATTGTCTAGTTATTCATTCATTCAAAATGTATTTATTTGTTACTGAGAAAAAACTCACAAAAATGTAGAATATGGATACCATTTTTTTACTTTTTTATAAAAAATTATTTTTATTGCACTAGTTTATTTAAAAAAATCAAATACATTGTTTTCCAGAACAGAGTCTTTCAATTTCCCTCATCCCCCCATCAAATTGTACAACTCCATGATTAATGCCCCCTCCCCTGCACATTGGAAGCAGGAGAGGCATCTACTTCCTAAACAACATACCTCTGGAAACTATGAACTTTGATAAATTACGATAGTTATAGAAAGGCTTCAGGCCTTTTGTTCATAGTGTCGCTATGAGTAGTGCTCGACTTGATGGCAATCAACAACAACAACAACCCCCTGAACATCCTCTTCCCACTGCTTCCACTCCCCCGCCCCTTGGATCCTTATACTCATTCTATAATGATTTTATACAATATTTGTCCTTTTTGGACTGGATGTTTTCACTCAGCATAATGTTCTCCAGTCCCTTCAAAGTTAGGTAATAATTTACAAAATCATTGCTCCTGAGTGCTGCATAGTATTCCGTTGTGTGAATGTACCCTAGTTTCTCAATCCATTCTTTTGTGGTTGGACATCTGGGCAATAAGAGAGATGAAAATAAAAATCACGATGAGGTACCATCTCATCCAGTAATAGTGGCAAAGTTTACAGGGCATTAAATAATAAATGTTCAAGAGGATGTGACGAGAAAGTAACTCTTATACATTGTTGGTAGGATTGTAAAATGGTACAACCACTCTGGAAGGCAGTTTGGTGCTTCTTCAGGAAAGCTAAACATAGATATTCCATATAACCCAGCTATTCCACTACTTGGAACATACCCTGATAATATGATAACTGAACACAGATGGAGACTTATACACCAGTATTCATAGTAGCATTATTCACTATTGCAAGAATACATACACTTTTTTATTTAAAAATTTCCATTTTATTGACTGAAGCGGTTATAGTGCAGGGCATGTGTGTCACACAATGTTGTTGTTATTGTATGTGTCATCAAGGTGGAACCCACTCATAGCTGACTTTCTAAGGGTTTTTCAGAGGCTGTAAATTACAGGAGGAGTTTGCACATCTTCCAGGGAGGGACTGGTCGATTTGAACTATGTGCCTTTGAACTGACAGCACAACTCCTTACCACTAAGCTGCCAGAATTCCCCACCAAAGTCCTCATTAATTGGAACAAGTTGGTCTCGAGTCTTTTTATCCTTCATGGAAGAGAAATTTCTGGAACTGGACTAACTTTGGAATGATCCATGAGGATTGAGGCATAATTAACATTATAGAGGAAGAGAAGACACAGGAGTTACAATTAAAATGTCCATGAGAAAAAGAGTAGAAATGTGATTCTACAATCCAGTTGCCATTAATAGCAGAATAAAATTGCACCCACACATGAAACTCTGCTCCTTACCCCTAATCGTCATGACAACTGCCATCAAGTTAATTCTGACTGACAGACATTCTACAGGACAGAGTTTAACTGCCCATAGCGTTTGTAAGGCTATAAATCATTATAGACATTGCTGCTATCTATTGGTAGGACACAGAAAATCCCTTTGAAAGGCAGAGGAGAAGAAAAAAAGTCTAGACAAGAAAATGAAATAGAAAGTTTAGGCTCCCTTGCCCACTGTGAGTATAAGCACAGAACATCAACAGTGTGAGCAAATATGCCGTACAGTTAGATGTGTGGCGTTCTGATACTTTTGATGCTGCTGCTGGTATGTTGCTATGTACTGTGAAGTTGTAACAGACTCATAGCTGACCCTCCAGGTGGTTTTCCAGGGTCAGTAAATTGCAAGAGAGGAGATTAACCATTTTCTTCCCACAGATTGCACATCTTTCTCCCATGAAGGAACTAGTGAATTAGAGCCACGTGCCTGCACACTAACTTCTGAAAAGAGACTGTGTTTGTGATTTAAGTCACATAAGAACTTAGAATGAGTGTTAAAGTCAGAATATTTTTCCAGCTTTCCATTCAGTAATCAGAAGACCACCAAAGTGAATATAGTTTTAAGGACAATGATAAACAACTTAAAAATTATTTTTTTATTATAGTCCATTAGCCAAGCTCTCTCAATTTGGCAGTTACACCAAGATTGCTTTATCCAAATTGTTAAGCCCCTGGATTAGGTGTCAGAGAACTGTAGTAGCTGAGATGTACTTTGAAGAAGGGATAATATTGAAAAAGATGTAAAAAGAGGAGAGAGAACTGATGGATACTTCAGAAGGAGGAAATAGTAAATAAATATGATAACAATAATAACAGATTGTAATTATAATAATACAAGTTATCCTTTCTTGAGAACTACTGGAGAAGAAATCTGAGGCTTTAAGGGATAGAATATCTACCTTCTTGTTTCTGTATGCTGTCAAGTCGCCTATGACTCATAGTGGCCCTCTGCACAATAGCTCTGAACTTTTTCCTATCCTGAGCCATTCTCATTGTCTCTGGCCCACCTAACCTCATTACCCCAGTTACTGTGTCAATCTATCTCCTCCAGGGTCTTCCTCTCTTGCACTGTCCCTCCACCCTTCTCCAAGGACTAGCCCTTCTTGACAACATCCCCAAAATATGTCAGACAGAGCTTAAAAATCCTGCCTTCAATAAAAATAATGCCCTAAAATATAATACTTTTAGACTATTCTCTCCCCCATAGACTTCAATGCCGTAAACATATCTCATCCAGTTTTTCTCAGTCTTACCCCCACCCCAATGCCAGCCTCATTCTACAACAGTGGAACCATATAGCATTTGTCCCTTTGTGACTGAGACACCTCACTCAGCATAATGTCCTCCAGGGTCACCCATTTTGAATAATATTGCATGAGTTCCTTGTTTTTCAATGCAGCATAGTATTCCATTGTGTGAATATACCACAGCTTCTCTACCCATTCGTTTGTTGATGGGCATTTAGGTTGTTTCCAACTCCTTGCTATTGTAAACAAAGCCGCGATAAACATGGGTATACATATATCTACTTGGATGTCATTTATGGTCTCTTTAGGGTATATTCCCAGTAGTGGAATTGCTGGGTCAAATGCTATCTTTATTTGCAACTTTTTGAGAAAGCGCCACAATGCTTTCCACAGTGGTTGCAACATTTTACACTTCCACCAACAGTGAATAAGGAGGTTTGCAGAGCGGATTATATTTGGGGGTAGGGCGTGGGGTTTGGGGAGGTGTGGGGGGGATTGTGTACCAATGAGGGAGTTTTTCTTTTGCTTTTCAAGGAGAGGAGCAAATGGGGGGGAGGGGGGAGGGGGTTGTGCGGGGAGAAGGGTGCAACAATGAATGAATGGAATTCCAAAATCTCTGTAGATGTTCATTGAAATGAAAAATAAACAACCTAAATTAAAAAAAAATCCTGCCTTCAAGGAGCAACTTGATTTCACTCTCTCCAGCACAAATCTGTTTTCTAGGCAATCCATGGAATGTTCAATAGTCTTCTCCAACACCTCAACTCAAAGGCATCAATCTTTCTTCTGTCATCCTTAGTCATTGTACAGTTTTCTGATGCATAGCAAGTAATTGCAAAGGGCAGGAAGCTGTTGCCCAAAGTTTTAAAGGCCTTTGCATTTCAGTTGCTTTCCCAGCCAGTGATATCAGTTCTCCCGTGTCTTTTCTACCTCTCTCCCAACCACTGAACCAACTCTTTTCCTCTTCTCTTCAGTGTAGCCGACCCACCTGTGAATGGTGAAGGCGGGCTCAAAGTTGCTAAGAGATGGTGACTGTGAGCCTGATGGGTGGAGGCTGCAGAGGCCCCAGGGTGGTGGTGGTGGTGGTGGTTGTTATATGCCATTGAGTCACCTGTGACCCACACCGACCCCATGTACAATAGCCCTAAACCCTGCTCTGTCCCATGTCAATCTTATTGTCTCTGACACACTTATCCCCATTACCCCAGTTACTGAATCAATTCACCTTGTCAAGGGTCTTCCTCTTCTGCGCTGTCCCTCCACCCTCCCAAGCATGATGTCCTTCTCCAAGGATTGATCCTGCCTTGCAACATGTTCAAAGTATGTCAGACGAAGCTTCAGAATCCTTGCCTCCAAGCAGCAGCTTGTCTTCACCCTCTCCAGGATGAACTTGTTTGTTCTCCTAGCAGTTTATGGCATATTCAATACTCTTCTCCAACACCACAGCTCAAAGGTATCAATTATCCTTCTATCATCTCTAGTCATCAGACAGCTTTCTGATGTATAGCAAGTTATTGCAAAGACCATGGCCTGTATCAGGCTCACCTTAGTCTGCAGTATGACATCATTGCTTTTCAGTACTTTGGAGAGGTCTCTGACAGCAGACTTTCCTAATGCAATTCGTCTTTTAATTTCCTGGCTGTTCATACCAAGAATGTTGATTGTAGAGCCATGCAAATGGAAGCTGTTAACAATCTCAATCTCTTCACCATCTATCATGATGCAGCCAATCAGCCCAGTAGTGAAAATCTTTGTTTTCTTGATGTTGAACTTCTGTTCCTATGGAAGGCTGTAGTCCTTGACTTTCTGCAGCAAGCGCTTCAGGTCCTCCTCAGTTTCAGCAAGCAGGGTTATGTCATATGAGTAATGCAGATTGCTGATGAGTTTACCCTAATCCTGATGCCACATTTCTCCTCATAGAGCCCAGCCTCCTGGACAATCTATTCCACATACAGATAGAAAAAGATATGGAGATAGGACACATCCTTGGTGCACACAATTTTGAACCATGCAGTGTTTTCTTGCTCTGTTTTGATGATTGTCTCCTGGCCTAAGCATAGGTTTCATATAAGCACAATCAATTGTTCTGGAATTTTAGTTCTTCTCAGTGTCAGACACAGTCAAATACCTTTGCATAGTCAATGAAACACAGATAGACATTACTCTGTTATTCTCTGCATTCAGCCAAGACCCATCTGACATTAGTTATAATATCCCTAGTACCACCACCTCTTCTAAATCCAGCCTGCACTTTAGGCAGTTCTCTGTTGATGTGCTATTCCAGTCATTTTTAGATAATCCTCAGCAGAATCTTGCTTGCATGTGATATCAATGATACTGTTCAATAATTTCCGCACTCTGTTGGATCACCTTTCTCTGGAATGGGAACAAATGTAGATCTCTTTCAGTCAGTTGGCAAGGTGGTTGTGTTTGAGATTTCTTGTCACAACTTGGTGAACACATCCAGGGCAACATCTGTTTGTTGAAATATGTCATCGGTGTGCCATCAATTTCTGGGGCCTTGTTTTTTGCCAATTCTTTAAGAGTAGTTTGAACTTCTTCCTTCATCACCACAGGCTCTTGCTCATATGTTGTTTCATGAAATTCTGCTGTGTCCGCTAATTTCAATTGCTGCAATGACTATGTATACTCTTTCCATCTACTTTTAATGCTTCCTGGATCATTTAATATTCTACCCAAAGCATTAAGTATTGCAACTCAAGGTTTGAATTTGTTCTTCGGTTCCTTCAGCTTAAGAAATGCTGAGTGACTTTGGGCTTTTTGATATCTGACTCCAGCTCTTTGCGCATTTCATTGTAATACTTTACTTTGTTTTCCCACCCTGCCCTTTGGAATCTTCTGTTCAACTCCTTAATATCTTGATTTCTTCACTTTGGTTTCTCGGTGTTCTAGTGCAATATTCAGAGTTTCTTCTGACATCTACCTTGGTCTTTTCTTCCTCCTCTGTCTTTATAATGACCTTTTGCATTCTTCCTGGAAGATATTCTTGCTTTCCTCCCACAGCTCATCCTGTCTTCACTCATAATTGTCCAAGTTGGTGTAAAATGTTCCCAACTAGGATTGGCTGCAGACCAAACACTGGAGAGACCTCGGTGCTTTCCTTAAAAGCCCCACCTCTTAAAAATTGGAAACAGGAGTGACATCCACTTCCTAAACAACATGCCTCTGGAAGGAAACTCTATGAACTTTGAGAAACAATGATAGTTACAGAAAGGTTTCAGGTCTTTTGTTCGTAGGGTCACTATGAGTCATGCTCAATTTGATGGCAATCATCAATAACATGGCAATTTGATAGCAGATTTTTCCTAATGTAATTTGTCTTTTGATTTCCCCACTATTGGTGCCAAATGTGTTGACATAGACCACAGCAAGCTGAAATTGTTAAAAATCTCAATCTTGTCTCCATCTATCATGATGCTGCCAATTGTCTCACTAGTGAGAATCTTTGTCTTCTTGATGTTGAGCATTAATCCATATTGAAGACCACAGTTCTACGCCTTCTATAGCAAATGCTTTAGGCCTTCCTCAATTTCAACAAGCAAGGTTGTATCATCTCCATAACACAGGTTGTTGGTGAGACTTCGTTCAATCCTGATATCTAATTCATCCTCATAAAGCCCAGCCTCCTAAATGATCTGTTCCACATACATAATGAGAAGGTATGGAGACAGAATGCATCCCTGACACACTCCTTTCCTGATTTTGCACCATGCAGTATTTTCTTGCTTGGTTTTGACAACTGCTTTCTGATCCAAGTATAGATTTCACATGAGCATAGTCAAGTGTTCTGGAATTCCCATTTTCCTTAATATTAACCACAATTTGTTATGATCTACGCAGTCAAATGCCTTTGTATAATCATTGAAACACAGATAGACATGCCTCTGGTATTCTGTGATTTCAGCCAAGATTACTGTCTCTAGTGCCATGACCTCTTCTAAATTCAGCTTGTATTTCTGGTAGTTCTCTGTCTATTTTAGACATGTATAGATCTATCTATCTATCTATATCTATA
>NW_006399926.1:6512951-6526880 GCF_000299155.1 Elephantulus edwardii
TATGAAAATTAATAAAATATAATTATAGAAAAAAAAGAAATAAAAAAAAAGAACAGATTGAAATCTTACCCAAACCTGCCTCATCCTCATGATTTATTCTGTGTTTCAGCTCACTGTTAACAGTCATTTGTCAATCCATCTCCTTTAAGATCTTCCTCTTCTTCACTTATTGCAAGTATGCCATCTTTCTCCAGGGACTTACCCACCTCCCTCCCTGATAACATGCCCAAAGTATGTGAGAAGAAGTCTCATCACTCTTGTCTCTAACGAGCACTCTGTCTGAAATTCTCCCAGGCAGCTCTGTTTCATCTTTTGGCAATCCTTAGTCTATTCAACACTCTTTGCCAACACCACAATCAAAAGCATCAATTCTTCCTTGGTTTTCTTTATTCATTGTCTGAATAAGAAAAATGCCACAGTGTAGAGCAGACATCCCTCAGTATTTAAAATGACATCTTTATCTTTTAGCTCTTTAAACAGGTCCTTGGCAGCAATACAATATATCTTTTAATTTTTCTTTACTACTGTTTCTATGGCTGTTCATTGTGGATCCATGTAAAAGGAAATTCTTGACAACTTCACTATTTTATTAATTTATATTTATATTGCATATTGGCCTACTTTTGAGGCTTTAAAAAAATCTTAACTACAGTATTCTGTGGAGAGACACTGTGTTTTTTCAGAAATGAAGTGACAAATTGTTATATGCCATCAAATCTATCCAATTCATAATTGATCTATTCACAACAGATCTAAATCTTACCAGATCTTAAGTCATTGACATCATTTGCACAGTGTTACAGCCCATAGTGTGGTCATTGAGTCATTCAATCTTATTGAAAGTCTTCTTTGAACCTTTCACTATCCCAAGCAGGATATCTTTTTTCCAGAGACTGTGCCGTTATGAAATTATGAAATTAAGTAAATATGACACAGAGAGAGTAATCCTTGGACACTGTGTAAAAGATACTTGGGAAGAGGAAGAGAAATAAAGGAAGTTTTCTGGGAGATTAGTCCAGCAGTTCAAATGCGGGTACTAATGGGAAGTACTAAGACAGTATCAAGGGAACCTGAAATGAGGAGATGGCAATACTTCTGCAAAAGTGATATGACAAAGGTTGAGGAATGTGAGGGAAAGATGTGTAGACTACCTCCTCCTGACCCCGTCGAGTGGGATGAAAGTGTTTGTGAAGATGATGGAGATAAACAGGGAAAGAGAAGGAGGAGAAAGAAGATGAGAAGACTTAGAAGTAAGCAGGGATAAGTGTGAGGAGATGAAGGCTTTACAATTCAGATGGCTGTGGGTAGACAAGGGGAATCAGCAGGCAGGATTACAGCCGGTTACTATGCAGGATGCTTGAGAGACTGTGGTTGAGTTTGAGATGTGGAGGAAGAGGCCAGTTCTGCAAGGACTGATTGAGATTCCAAGAGGAAACGTCATATGAAACTGTTATTCTTAGACTATCCTTGATTTCTAGGGTGAGGGAGTTGGAGGATATACTTTGGTAACTTCGTCGATTGTACCACAAACAACAAACCTATAGACTGGGAACAAACATTTGGTAATACCATCTCAGACAAGAGTCTCATAACGAAAGTTTACTGGATACTCCTGGGACTCCCCAAGAAAAGACTGATAACCCAATTACAAAATGTGCAAAAGACATGGAAAGAATTTACACAGAGGAAGAGAGTCAAATGACAAAGAGACACATGAAGAAATGCTCCAAATCACTGGCAATAAGAGAGATGCAAATCAAAACCACAATGAGGTACCATCTCACTCCTGTAGCAGTGACGAAGTTTAACAGGACAGCATGTAATAAATGTTAGAGAGGATGTGGAGAGATGGGAACTCTTGTTCATTGTTGGTGGGATTATAAAATGGTACAACCACTCTGGAAGGCAGTTTGGTGTTTTCTCAAAAAGCTGAATATTGAAATTCCATATGACCCAGCTACTCCATTGCTTGAAATATACCCCAAGAAAATAAAAACTGAGCCTCAAATGGAAACTTGTACACCAAAGTTCGTAGCAGCATTTTTCACCATTGCAAGAACATGGAAACAGCCCATATGTCCAACCACAAATGAATGGATTGAGAAGTTGTGGTATATTCATACAATGAAATACTACACAGCACACAGAAGTAAAGATTTTGTAAATTTCTACCTAACTTGGGAGGGACTGGAGAGCATTATGCTGAGTGAAATAACTCAGTCATACAAGAAAAAAATACTGCATAAAACCATTATTGTAAAATGAGTATAAGGAACCAATGGGGGTAAGAGTAGAAGCAGAGGGGTGAGGATGGGTGGGGTGGTAGGGAGTTAATCATAGGGTTGCACAATTCTATGGGTGGGGGTGGTAAAGGAAATGGGAAGGATCTTTTTTTTTTTATCGTCCCCAACAATTTTATTAAGGCATGTCAGTAAATAAGAACTCAGCTTTCTTGAGTCTTTTTTTCATTTTTCAGACCCATTTAAGATATTTGGTTTTTTTTCTATAATTATATTTTATTAATTTTCATAAACATTTACAGAGATTTTGGGTTTCCATTCATTCACCGCTGCACCATTCTCTCTACCCTCCTCCCAGTTTGTTCTTGTCCAAATGCCACAGTGCTTGTCAAAGCCAGTTCTGATTAATCCTCTTTGTCAGTGTGTCTGGGAAGGATCTTTTGTGATAAGCAATGTATTCAAACTTTGTAAGTAAATCAGTATAAAATTGTAAAAAAATAAAGAAAAAACCCCCAATAAAAACCACCACTGGTGGAGGAGAACAGAAGAGCTCTGGTGGTACAGTGCTTAAATTCCCAACTGCTAATTATAATCTTGGCAGCTTGAACTTACCAACCACTCTATGAAAGAATGCTGTCCTGTTGTTATTAATATAATCCTCTGTAAAGAGTCACCGCCTTGGAAAAATCTATGGACAGTTCTACTCTTTCCTACAAAGTTGCTATGAGTGGGAATCAACTCAATGATTGTGAATTTGGTTTGGTTGTGGAAGAGTAAGAAAAAAAATGGGTAAGGAATACTTCAACTATTTACCTAAAATCAGGTGACGGGAGCAAGGGATCTCTGCAGAAGTAGCTAATACAGAGTGGGTTCTACTTAAAAGAAATGGAGAGGGTTGAGAACAGACCAGTCTTGAGGGAAGGAGGTTAGATCTGATGGAGGGCCTCATCCACATCAGCCCCAAGCTGTCAGACTGGCCTTCTCCTTATAATTATCCTACACCACAGAAAAAGGAAGGGAGTATATGCATTCCAGGTCATTATTGTCACCACGTCTTCCTGCTTGACCAATTCAATAGGAAGAAGTGATAGGAGGTAATATTGTATACCATGATAAAATGAGACTAAAAATAAAAGGATTAGGGGAGGAGAAAGCAAATGGTGTTCCTCTGTCAAGGCTCTTTATTCACTTATTAAAGATAATTTGTTTGCTTGAAGAAAAAAAATTATATTGGAACTAATCTGATTATAAAAGTAGTGTGTGGAAAACCTATTGCATGTTTTCAAAGTATATGAATACTTGGTTTCTCCTTTTTTTTATTTACTTTTTTCCCCCCTACTAGTTTATTTTCAAAATTCAAAAGCAAATTCAAACGAATTCTTTCCACTTCCCTCACCCCCCGATCAACTCAATGATTAATCTCCCCTCTCCCTGCACATCCACATCCCTCTGCCAACCCTCCTGGGTTCTAATACTCATTCTACAATAACGGTTTTATACAATATTTATCCTTGTGGGACTGAGTTAGTTCATTCAGCATAATGCTCTCCAGTCTCTCCCAAGTTAGGCAATAATTTACAAAGTTATTGCTCCTGTGTGCTAATTCAGATTTTTGTTTTGTCTTTGTTTTTACTAAAGAAAAATCATGAAACAGGAAGGACATTTTCATAGCGTAGATTAAGAGTCATCCATATTAACCATATCACCAGAGGATTAAAGCCGAAAGAACATTTATACAAACACTTCATATAAAGGCTTTGGAGATTCGTTACAAACTGCTATTTCTGGATCTTGATAATCTATAGTGTAAGAGAGTTGAAGCATTTGTCTCACCCCTCCTATGCCTAATCACTATAATTGAGAACACAGTTACATCTGAATTCTGTGATCTCAAGGCCACCACCAGCAGAGGACAGTGTTGAGACCAACAGTAACACAAATGTAAATAGTCTTTGTAGAATGGATGCAGAGTGAATGCTTTATTTAACTGTTTGATAACATACAGAAGGTTTTAAGTAAAGACATCGAGTGAGTTAAGGTCTATTTGGCTTGAATTTGCAAGCACAGTCACAGAAATGGAGTCCTAGGGCAGAAGATGGGTTTGTAGGAGAGAATTTGATTTTCTGGATCCAGGCAGGGAGAGATTCTCTACATCGGAGTACCGTCTTTTCTCAGATCTCTCAGTCTTTCAGACAGGCCTAGAGAAGAATGACGGCATCCTTTGCCATTTGCTGCCTCCATTTCTGTTCTTTTTGATTCAACAGCATCCTCCAGAGGACTGGCTGCTCCCTCCTCCACAGCAGCTGGAGCCCCCAGTGCAGCACCCAGAGCCCCCTGAGGGCTGGCTGCAGCAGTCAGAGCTCTGGTTCCTTTGGCGGTGGGACCTGCGGCGTCTGTGGTGGCTCAGGCAGCAGCCACCACCCCCAGAGCTGCAGCAGCCCCCAGAACTGGAGCCACAGCAGCCCCCGGAGCTGGAGCCACAGCAGCCCCCAGAACTAGAGCCACAGCAGCCCCCAGAGCTGACACTGCAGCAGGAGGAGACTGGAGGGCACTTTGGGGGACACTTTGGGGGACACTTGGGAGTGGAGCACTTGGGAGGACACTTGGGGGTGCACTTGGGTGGGGGCTGGCACTGCTGCTGGCTCTGCTGGCAGGACATCTCAGTGGGAGTCAGGAGCTGAGGAAACATCAGACACAAGTTAAAACCAGACACCCTGCCCCTTTGGTCCTTTGGGTATCTTTTTTACTACATCTAAATGAAATGTTTGGAATCAGTCTTGAAAACAAATTCCTAGCATTTATAGTATCGTACCAACCACTGCCAAGTGATTTCTTAAGTTTATTCTTGCTTAGAAGAGAGGGACTATCTATTTCATCAGATAGAAATATGAGGTCAAATGATGTCTAAAAATGGGGGAGAATCCCTCTTTTTAAAATTTGTGTCAATATTATACCATAGAGATTAATTTAGAACTGAAATATTTATGAATTAAAGAAAATCTTCTTAGGACAACTTTCTTTGTAGTTTATTAGATATTGCTGCAACTTTCTGGTCTTACCAGTTTATTTTTTTAGAGGATTATGTTTTATAGACAAGCATTCTGCCTTCCAGCTCAGAAACACCACCTTCTCTTGTTTCTAATAACATGGCATAAAGAATAACAAAATGTACTGCCATCAAATTAGTTTTGTCTTATAGGACAGAGTAGAAATGCTACATAATTTTTCCAAGACTGTAAATCTTTACGGAATCAGATTGCTTCATCTTCTTTCCACAGAGAAGCTGGTGGGTTCAAATAGCTGACCTTTCTGTTAGCGCCCTAATGTTTTAACCATAACTCCACCACAGCTCTTTATCTTGATATATTGTTGTTGTTAGGTGCTGTTGAGTCAAGGACAACCCATAGTGATGCTACGAACAACAAATCTGAACTCTGTCCTATCTTGTGCCATCCTCACACTTCCTGACACTTTAGAGCCCATTGCAGTAGTCACCAAGTCAATCCACCTGGTAGAGGTTATTCTTCTCCTTCACAGACCCTCCACCTTTCTGAGTATTATGTCCCTCTCCAAGGAATAGCTCCTCTTTGCAACATGCCTGAAGTATATGAGGTGAAGCCTCATCATCTTTACCTCCAAAGATTATTCTGGTTACACCCTTTCAAAGGCATATCTCTTTGTTCTTTTGGGCATCCATGGGATGTTCAGTGCTCTTCTCCAACAACACCTTAGCTCAAAGGCATTAATTGCTCTCAGATGCATAGCAAGTGATTGGAAAGACCATGTCCTGAATCAGATGCATCTTAATCTTCAAACTGACACCATTACTCCTCAATAATTTGGAAAGGTCCCCAACTACATACTTTCCCAATGCAGTCATCTCCTAATTTCCTGACTGCTGGTACCAAGGGCATTAACTGTGGATACAAGTAAGATGAAGTTATTGATAGCTTCAATCTTTTCTTCATCTATCATGATGTTGGCTATCAGTCCTGTGATAAGAATCTTTGACTTCTTGACATTGAGAAACAATCCATATTGAAGGCTTTGATCTCCTGTAACAAGTGTTTTAAGTCCTCCTCACCTTCAGCAAACATGGTTGTGTTATCTGCATAATGCAGTTATTGATGAATCTGCCTCTGATCCTGATGCCACATTCCCCTTCACAGAACCCAATTTCTCAAATAATTTTCTCAACATACAGATTGAATAGTTATGCAGAGAGAATACAACCCTGAATATGCTCCCTTCTTAATTTTAAACCATGTAGTTAGTGTTCTCTTGCTCTGTTCATACAGCAGCCTCTTGGTCTAGGTCTAGGTTTTCCATGAGCACAATTAAGTGCTCTGAGATTCCCATTCTTCTAGGGGGGAAAAATTTCACGTATTCTTTAAACTCTATAATAATTATTAATTTATTTGTCTTATGCTAATGCGCTCTCCAAATATTCTTTCCATCTCATTCTCAGAGTCACTGACTCAGATTCCTACTTTATAGATAGAGATGCAGAGAAATTTTTCGAAAATAAACTCCTGATTCTGGAAATTCTTCTAGAATAACAAGCAATGTTTTTAATCCCTCTTTTTGAGAGATATAACATGTGCATAACAGCATTCCTCTTGCTTTTACAAGTGGCCCCTTCCCCTCTCTCTGTAATAGTACAGACTCTAGCCATCTTGTCCCTTCACAGCCTCCCCTCTGGCTCTGGGCTGAGTATCCTCTTATGAAGCGCCAGCTCCTGGTTCCTAGGGGCACTCACCTGGTTTATGAGCAGAGGTCTGTTAGCACCTCACGAAGTTGAGTAGATGGATGAAGGTGCTGTTGTCTGAGGCCCTTTTATGTTGACTTGAGCTCTGCCTCTAGCCATGAGGCAGGACCTGGGGAATGTGAGGACCCGCCTCCTGGCACCCACATGGGCCCTGTGACTGGATGATGAGGGAGTCTCTCCACATGCCTGTCTGCACAGTTGTAGGGGAAACTGCTCTCTCAGTTATGATGATATGAAGTAATGAAGCTGTGGCCATCAAGTCCTATAATTAGTGCTCATTCTTGGAGTTTGGACTTCAAACTCCCCTTTTCCTATTTACCTGATAATCTGGATTCACAGAAGTTTTGAAATGTTTCTGCTTCTGAGGTCCCTGGGTGAGTTCTGGGTGAGTGTATGTAACTATGCCCATATGGCAGTGAAGGGCTTGGTTTAGGAGTCAGCCAACTTGAGGAAGAGTTTTGGTGTACTCTTAGCTACGTTACCTTGTAAAAATCACTTTACCATTATTTCTCACTTCCACTTTGAAACAGAAATATTAAAAGTTATTCCAAGGGATGTTATGATGGTCAGCAGAATCATGGAAGGAAAGTACCTGGTAAAGCTCCTCTGACACAGTGGACCCTCAGAAATGACATTATCTGTGCATGGATAATTTAAATAGAGTTTTAAATCAAACTAATTTCCAATTGAGGTTGACCTGACTGTTTTAGAAATAGTATTTTCCCCCAAATTAAGAAGATCCTTGGTAAATATTTGTATAAAAATATCTTTAGAGAAGAGTTAGAGAAAGAAGTTTAATTACTTTGCACAATATAGTAAGTTTGTATTTTTTCCCATCCTCTTTGCAAGGAATCTAAGAAAGGAGGGTAAAGTCTGAGGAAAAGAAAAGGCAGATTATGAGACTATGTAAGTCTAAGGAACTTGAAAAGGCTGGAAGACTTTAAAGAATTAGAGGGCTTAGAATTCACTTTTTTTTTTCTTTGTTACTATATTGTTTCAAGGGAACTCTGGTGGCCTAGTGTCAAGAAGCTATGTTGTAATCCCTAAGGAATATGCTTGGAAGCCACCAGGTGCTCCATGGAAGAAGGATGGGCAATCTCCTCCCATGTGATTAACTGCTGCTGAGAACCTGCTGGAGGGTCAGCTATGGGCAGGTTCTGACTCTATGGTACACAACAACAACATATTGTTTCTGCAGGTATGCAATGTTCCCTTCAAGGAGGGGATGTGTGTGTGTGAGCATGTGACATCTTTAGAAAATCGAGACCCTTCATCATAACTGGGCCTATTTGGTGATGCCTATATGTGCAGAGGGCAACGCTACTAAAAAAAAAAATTTAAAAAACATCCCCAAAACCAATAAGCCACTAAATTAATTAATTAGACGAGGACAAATTAGAGTTAGAAGTAATTATGTGATGAATGACTTCCCTCCAAAAATTGTCCAAAAGAATTCTCTCTCACATTCTAGAATGAGACACAGGCTGACTCAATAATGGCAAAGTCATAATGGGATGGAGAACTATGGTGCATTGTATGCCTCTGCCATGTGTTCACTTTAGACTGCATTGTTACATGTGTACACCTGTGTACCACCACACATTTGCAGTCTCTCATATTGTTGAGATGGCTGATGCTACACCAAAGGGTTGCCCATGGTGGACAGATTTCAGGGTACCTTCTAGACTAAGTCAAACTAGAAAGAAAGGGCTGGTGATCTACTTCTGAGGATTAGTCATTTTAAAGGCAATGAATAATAACAGAATACTGTCTGATGCAGGATAAGAAGATGAATCTCCTAGGTTAGCAGACAGCAATGAACTCAAATGTGCTGGTGACATGAGGATGACATGGCACCAGGAAGTATTTAGTCATGTTATAGATAGGGGAACCATGTGTCAGAGCCAACTTACTGGCGACAAGCCACAATAACATGTACAAATACCCTACAACGCAATATTTACAAATATCTATAATATTATGCTCAGTATATATCTCAAAGGTGGTTTTGTTACATGCCATCGAGGCACCTGCGACTGATAGTGACCCTATGTACAACAGCCCTAAACCCTGCTCTGTCCTGTGCCAATCTTATTGTCTCTGATACGCCTACCCATAATACCCTAGTCATTGAATCAATCTATCTCATCCAGGATCTTCCTCTCTTGTGCTGTATATAGTTTAAAATTCCTCTGCCTCTATCTGTGATATTCCACTGCTCTGTCCATTTGCTGCACAGAGGTAACTTACGGTTGTTGTGATGCTAAACACTGTGACACTGATGTGTCAAATGCAATAATGGTTACCCAGTGTTTGGTGGAACTCCCCGATTAAAACAAGCTTGGAAGCAGGAGTGGCATTCACTTCTGAAATAGCTTACCTCCAGAAACCCTATGAACTTGGAGAAATGATGAAAGTTATACAAGTGTTCAGGTCTTTCATTCATAAGGTCGCTAGGAGTCATCTACAACTCAACAGCATGTAACAACAACAACTATCTGTATAGTTTCTCCTTGACTCTATTCTTCCTCAAGACCCCAACATTTTCTTGCTCCCCCATCCCCCATCCAAGAATAACTACCTCTGACATTTGTAGAAACCTCTTTTGTGCTGTGCCCTGCAATCAGGATAAAAGATAGTGTCCTTTGATGACATTCAAGTTTCTATTCATTATGATACTATGCTGTTGTGTCCTTAGTTGTTGTGCACCATTGATTCAGAACCAACTCATAACTGACCTTCTAGCAGGTTTTCAGAAGCAGTAATGTCACAGGAGGAATTTGTCCATCCTTCTCCCATAGAGCAACTGGTGGATTCAAACTGCCTGCTTTGGGAATTGCAACATAGCTTCTTACCATCAAATCAGCTGTGACTCATAGAAGCCCTATAAACATATCACTTCTTCAAGTGTCTGCTTTTTTTTTCTTAAGTAAACCTGTTGCAATTGAGCCAATTCCAACTCACAGTAGAAATGACCTATTTGCCATATTTGGAATATGTCCCTCCCTGTCCTACTGCCATGCTTAATTGTGTCATTCTGTAGTGTTTTCCTTTCTAAGATCATGAATCTCAAAGCTCATTTGCTCAGTTATCCTTTAGATGTTACATCTTGCAAATGACATTTTCATAAACTCCTTTGATTTTTTATTTCTGTGTTCCCACCAGCAACTACTGTCGTTATTATGTGCTGTCAGGTCAGCTATGAGTCATAGTAAACCCTATGAACTACTCTGAAGGCTTCCCTATCCTGAGTTAACCTCACTGTCTCTGACACACCGGACCTCATTGCCACAGTCGCTGTGTCAATCTAACTCACCTAGGGCCTTCCTCTTCTGTGCTGACCCTCCACCTTTCCAAGCATGACAGATTCTACCCAGTTTTGATGACTGGCCCTTGCTGACAGCATGCCCAAAATATGTGAGATGGAGTTTCAAAATCATTGCCTCCAAGGAGCAACCTAGTTTCACTCTCTTCATGACAGACCTGTTTGTTCTCTTGACAGTCCATTGTATGCTCAATTCTCTTATCCAGCCTCACAGCTCAAAGGTATCAATTCTTTTCCTGTCATCCTTTGTCATTGTCCAGCTCTGAAATGCATAGCAAGTATTTGTAAAGACCTTGGCCTGGATCAGGCATACCTTAGTCTCTAGACTGACATCAAGGCTCTTTAGCACTTTCAGACTCTGGAGAGTACTAGGTTATGCTTATAATGATCGCTGATATCTCTTTATTTTCAATCTTGTTCTAGCCATTTACATGGCTTAGGTCAGTGAGACAGGTCCAGTGAGACATGTTGGCCACATGATACAGCGGGATTCCCGCTGTATCACCTGGATAGGTCATTTGTCCTCCTGCTCATGCTGTTCTAATAGGCTTAGCAATAGGAGTAGTTGGGATGTGAACGCCTTTCTTGGCTCACACAGAAGCCCAATTCCTGATTCCTAGGATGCTGGGGTTCAGAGTTATCTGACTACCACCTACTCTGGGTTTAGGTGATGAGTCAGAAGCATGGTTGCCACATCGTTGGTACAGGCCTTCCCATCTGGAATATTTAACATTTTTGACCAGCAGAGTATTCCTGGAGTCACCTATTCATCCAAGGAATCTATGGGCCATATCGATATTCTTTCCTCTTCTCTGAGAACTGGAGGCTGTGGTGTTGAGATCATATGGGAGATGCTGCTGGCTGAATTGATGTTTCTTCTGTGCACTCTTCTCATCCTACTCTCCACCCAGGAGTTTAGCACAAAAGGAATTTTAGCCATGGTGTGGCAGTGGCGGACTGTGCGCCCTTCCAGTGCAGGGCCCCTTCTCTAATCCCCATTGCAGGGGGTCAGAAAGCCTGAGAAGGGCCATCCCTGTGAGACCCCGGACAGCAGGACATGGGGAGGAGCAGGCTGTGGAGGGCAGGTGGTCGGTCCACTGTGGCTCGGAGGTCTACCTTAGAAAAGCCTTGGAAAGACAGTATCAGAGAATGCTTGGATTGGCACTAGACAGTGAGCTGCAGCAATGAAGCAAACACAAAACCTTTACTCTGGTTTTATCTACTTTATAACATACTTTCCAGAACTCTTTTTATACCAGTAGATGCACTGTATTAAAAGAATAGCATTTACAAAGAATTTTTACAGTTTTTTTCTTGAATACAGTTGGACAGTGCTTCAGGAAAAGTTGTTTCCTCTAAAAACACATCTATCCATTAAACCCAATCTGTGAAATATTTTATACAAAAATGCAAGGCTCAACTAGGATACTTTTCTATGCTTTCTGAATAATTTGTGAAATGCTTTGTTTTTAGACAAGAAATGAGAACCTTATATGCAGAATTCAAATTTAATCACGACATAAAAGAACCTGTCCCATTCTTTTACTAGGATAGATCATTACGCAGGTTACATATCTGCTGGCTACCAGACAGTAAGAATTTTGCTAGAGTGGTGGGAATTCCATCATTACTCATGGTAAGCACTCCTGTGACCAGAAGTAGCTTCATCCCTGGCGTGGCTCTGCTGACACGTGCAGGCTGTATCTCCGTGAGGACCACAGGTAGTAAGTAAGCTTCATGCTCTGCTGTATGATGCTGCTGCTGCTGCTGACCTCCAGCTGCCAAAGAAAAAAAAAAAAAACTCTTACCATGTCTAAGAGAAAGTAAACCTACCCAGTGGCGAGCAACTCCAGATCAATCCATAGTTTATGCTCTTGGGAGATTTTTGCTATTTGACCCAGAATAAGTTTGGATCAAATGGTAGGAAAAAAAGCAAAACCTCTTTCCCTGCTTAGATAACTCTATCCAGCATCCCTTAAGAAGGAAATATGAAAGGGGCTTCAGTTTCAAAATTGTTTCTAGCTAGTGCTCAGGGGTAAACAAGCAGATGCCTAAAGCCACAGGGCAGCCTGAAGTTCATGATTTCTTTCACAAGCAATCTTTCCAAATATTCTTTTCCAAGGGATTCCCCACCCCATTAATTGTACTCATTTGAGTTTTAATTTAGGCTAAAGCTATTTGGAGTGTAATGAAGGAAAAAAATAACTACCCAGACTCAAAATACAACCCATAGCATGCTCAGTCATTGCCAGCTGATATGGGACAGGAACGTGGTTTCTCATGGTCTTCATGCAGCTGTGTCTTTTAAAGAGTTTGGTGACCTTAACCCTGTAGATGTTTCCGTAATCTGCTCCATAAGAAATTAATATTGCATTTGTGAGAATCAAATATCAAAAACTCAGTTTCTGACAAAGTGCAGCTACCTCCATCCCACTCGCTTGTGTAGTTTACAGCAAGCAACCTCCCCCATCTGTGATAAACCACACTCTGTTGGCCGACTGCCTCCCTAAGCTATGACTAACCAATAGAGAGCAAACTAGTACTAGAACTACTATAAGTAACCAATCATAAACTTTGTAGCTAGGCAAAGAAGCAAGAAAGTATAAAAGGGAGGGCTCGCTTGGTCTCGGGGCTATCAGGTGGATCCTGCAGTGTCAGCATGTGGGAGCCCGGGTTTGAACTTGAAATAAACTTTGTTAATTCAGCTAATTGGCTTGGTGGTCTTTTCTGGGGACTCGTTCTGTTACAGAATTATGAAGCATTTTTCTCAATGGTATGGTTTTATTTTTTAGTCCCCTCTGATCCAGGAACTAGTCCTCAGAACAGAGCAGGGAAACACTGCATGGTTCAAAATCAAGAAAAGAGTGTATCAGGGATGCTTCCTGTCTCCATACCTTTCCAATCTATATGCAGATCATTCAGGAAGCAGGGCTTTATGAGGAGGGATGTGGCATCAGGACTGGAGGAAGACTCATCAACAATTTAGGTTAAGCAGATGACACAATCTTGCTTGCTGAAACAGAAAAAAAACCTGAAGCATTTGCTGCAGAAGGTCAGACTGTAGTCTTCAATATGGATGGAAGATTAACATCAAGAAGACAAAGATGCTCACCACTGGGCCAACTGGCAGCACCATGATAGATGGAGAAGAGATTAAGGTTGTTAACAGTTATAGCTTGCTCAGCTCCACAATCAACACTCTTAAGACCAGCAGTCAGGAAATCAAAAGAGTAATTGCATTGGGAAAATCTGCTATGAGAGACTTCTCCAGAGTACTGAAATGCAATGATGTCAGTCTAGAGGCTAAGGTGTACCTAATCCAGGTCATGATCTTTGCAATTACTTGCTATGCTTCCGAGAGATGGACAATGGCTAAGGATGACAGAAGAAGAATTGATGCCTTTGAGCTGTAGTGCTGGAGAACAGTCTTGAACATACCATGGAATACCAACAAAACTAATAGGTCTGTCTTGGAGAGGGTGAAACTAAGTCTCTCCATAGAGGCTAGGATTTTGAAGCTCTGTCTCACATACTTTGGGCACATGGCCAGGAGAGACTGATACTTGGAGAAGGACGTCATGCCTGGAAGGGTGGAG
>NW_006399926.1:6532005-6565943 GCF_000299155.1 Elephantulus edwardii
CAATCAACACAAACAGTTACAATTCTTATTAAAGTCTATACTGGCTAAAATTCAATAGGAGTTTGTTCTTTATGTGCTATTCGTAAATCTCTCATAACATTATACCAAGTTTTAAAGTTTGACTATGCTCTACCTATTGGCTTTAACCCATAATGCCACTATACATACTGAAACAACTGCAAAAATTACTTTTCTCTTACTTTTACCCCTGAACTCTTAAATAATTCTTTAAAAAAAATATATTGAGCTTCAGAGGATGGGGCGTCCCCCATGACTATTTATCAATTCTACCTCTGGATTTTTAATACGTTTTCAGAGGGTGGGGTATAGTCCCCATGAAATCTTTTTCTTCCCTTAAATTTGGGGGTGAGAGAATCCTCATGAAATTTTTTTTTTCTAATTCTATCCTTAATTTCCAAGGAGTGAAGATTCTCTCATGACCCTGTTTTTAATTTTCCTGAAAGTTTCACTTACCCTGAGTGAATTCCCTTTCGGTTCCTGGTGTCTGCTCGAAAAGAGAAAAAAAGAGAAACCACCACCTTATCCAAAGAAAACCCACCACCTTGTCCCAAGTTCGGGCGCCAGAATGTTGCAGACCAAAGGTCCCAAAGAATAGAATAAATTTATAATAAAGAGACAAACATCCAGGAATGATATAGAACAGAGAATGTGGAAAAACAGGGGGCCAACAGTTCCCATGACTGAAGGCCGAAGCACTCTGTTTTCTCTCTCTCTTTCTCTCTCTCTGTCTCTCTCTCTCCCTCACACACACACACACACACACACACACACACACACACACACAGAAATTTTAGTTTGTTTCCCTCCCTGCAAACATTTCTTTTTAATTATAAATGATGTAACAATACCCTAAAAGTACTAGAAAACATGTCAAGTCAAATATGACTCATAGCGACCCTATGAACAAAAGATCTGAATCCTGTTCTATCCTGCGCCACTGTCACACTTCCTGACACACAAGAGCCCCTTGCAGCAGTTACCATGTTATTCCAGCTGTTTGAGGGTCTTTTTCTCCTTTGTCAACCCTGCACCCTTCCCAGCATCATGTCCTTCTCCAAGCAATAGCACCTCCTAAAGCCTATAATATATAAAGTAAAATGTTAATAAATTATGATAAAGTGTTACATGGTAAAAGGTACATTAATCAACTAGTGAAAAAATACAAGAAGGTTTTGTTGTTGTTATTGTATACCATAGAGTTGGAACTGACCCATAGCTGACCAACTTGTGAGTTTTCAAACACAGTAAATCTCAGGAAAGGAGATTGCCCCTCCTCCCACAGAGCAGCTTGAACTGTGTTCCTTCAGGACTCTAGCATTGATTGTTGCCACTAGGCCACCAGAGCTCCCTAATAAGGTTTTAGGTGAGGAATTAATATATCTAATACACAAATATATCCTCACAAATTAGAAAAAAGTAAATATTTAAGAATCCAACAGATATAACACATAGACAACTAACTCATTTTCCTTACCCATACACACACACACACACACACACACACACTCATAAACATCACAGACAGAAAACACAACTTGAAAGGATGTTCAACCTGACAAATATTCAAACAGATGCAAACTGAATAGTAAGTAAAAAATTTTTTCTTTTGAAAAAGGGATTATCAGGTTCATTTCTTTATCTCAAAATTGTTGTTGTTATATGCCACTGAGTCTGAATTAACTTATAACTGACCATCCAGTGGTTTTTCAGAGGCAGTAAATTGTACATAAAGAGATTGTCCATTTTTCTCCCATGGATCATTTGAACTGTGTACCTTTGTGTTGGCAGTGCAATTTCTTACCACTAAGTCATCAGAGCTCCATTATCTGAAAATGGTAGTGATTATGTTGTTGGTATTATGTGCCATTGAATTGGGGATAATTTATAGTGACCATATGAACAACAGATCTGAACCCTGTCCTATCCTGTGCCATCTGACATAACCAAGCTCCTTGGAGTAGTTGCTGCATCAATCTTTCTAGTTGAAGGTCTTCCTCTCTTTCACCGACTCTCTTCCTTTCTAAGCATGATGTCCATCTCTAAGGAATTGCGCTTTCTAATATGCCCAAATTACATGAAACAAAGCTTTGGTATCTTTGTCTCCAAGGAGAACTCTGGCTGCCCTCTCTCCAAGACATATCCATTTGCTCTTTGGCAGTCCATGGTATATTCAGTGCTCTTCTCTGAGAACATAACTCCTCAATTCTTCTTCTATCAATCTCTTTCCATTGCCCAGCTCTCAGAGGCATAGCAAGTGATTGAAAAGACCTTTGCATGAATCAGGCACACCTTAGTCTTGAAACTTATAACTGACAGTTCAGTGGTTTTCTTCAGAGGCAGTAAATTGCAAGGGAAGAGATTGTCCATTGCTCCTAGTAGTTTCGAGAGGTCCCTGATGAAGACTTTCCTAATGCAAAATATTTTCTGCTCTCTTAACTGCTGAAATGAAGTGGATTGGTTGTGGATCCAAATAAAATTAATTCATTAACAGTTTCAATCTTTTCTCCATCTATCATGATGTTGCCAATTGGTCGGTGGTAAGAATGTATTTCTTGGTGTTGAGATGTAATCTATATTGAAGGCTTTGACCTGCAACAAGTACTTCAAGTCTTCCTCACTTTCAGCAAGCAAAACAAGTACTTCAAGTCTTCCTCACTTTCAGCAAGCAAGGTTGTATCATCTCCATAATATTGATGGTTTATTGTTAGGGTTTTGGGTGTTTTGTTTTGCTTTTTTTAAAGCTGTTTATTATAGCATTATTGGTAACAGGGAAAACAAGAAAAAACAGTAATAGCACCCCTACCTCATCCCCCTGCACAACATAGTGACATCAGGACGATACTGATTTAACCAAATATCTTGATCACACATTTTTAAAATAATAAAAAGAATAGTAACTCTGTATGTGTTTACTTCAAGATAGTTTTTTAAGTGAAAAAAACAAGGACAGCATGATATGCACAAAAGTGCTGTATAAATATACATATATATACACATACATATCACATACATACACACACACACACACACACACATATATATATATATATAAATGTTGTTTGGTGCCATTGAGTCGTAGATGACTCATAGAGACCCTGTGAACAAAAGGCCTGAGCATTGGTCATAGAGTTTCCAGAGGCAAGCCATTTCAGAAGTGGATGCCACTTCTGCTTCCAGGATAGATAGATAGATAGATAGATAGATAGATAGATAGATAGATAGATAGATAGATATAGATAGATATGGAGATGATAGATAGATAGATAGATAGATAGAGATTAAAAATACAGAATAACCATTGTCATCAAGTCACCTCCATGTCATGGTGACCCCATGTGTATCATAATAGAACTGTGCTCACAATGTTTTCACCTCCGGCTTTTTGGAAATAAATCCCAGTAGTTCTCTCAGTGGCCCTCAGCATTCAACCTTTGTTTTACTGTTTGCACTACCCTCCAAGAAACTAAATCCTTTGCTGTCAATTCCAACTCGTGTCAATCCCATGTGACATACAAATGATAAATATTTCTGAAGGTATCTGTAAGAAATTAAAGACTGATTCTCTTTGGCGAAAATGACTGGGATACTTTCATCTTGTGGCTTTAGGTGCTGTCTGAATTACTTATTAAGGGGATGTGCTTTGATATATTTTTTAAAATATATTAAATAAATACAAATCTAGAAATTATTTTGTATTGTTATTTTAGAAAAGTTTACAGAAATGTTGGATTTTAATTTATTCATTATTAAACATTTTCCTCCTTACTCACCCCAGTTAACTTTTAAAAAAAATCCATTCATTACTGCATAATTGCCTCCCTCTACACCACCCACCCCACACACACACCCCAGCAACTTTGCTATGCACCTCTTATTCTGGACTGTTGTCATACAGATAATGCCTAATTATACATTCCTTTTAAGCATTTCTTTCCTTCATTTGTTCTAATGCTGTGCTCATTATTTATACCCTCTTTGAAATATCTCAGTCACAAAACACAAATACTAAGTTACATCACTGTTATAAAACAAGACTGACATGGGGGTTGAGGGGAAACTGAGAAAATAAAAGGATGTAGATTGCTAAAGAGTCTTTAATTCTGATGCCACGGTTTTCTACATAGAGTACATCTACTCGAATAATTTATTCTGTATGCACAATGTGTATTGTGAATCGGTTTTATTCTGGAAGTTAGGATGGCCTCTTGCATCCTGAGGAGGGACAAATGTGGAATGCTCTGCGCTCTTACGCCTTTCTTTTCATCCCAAGTGGGTGTCAGCAGATGGGACTTGCCAGATGAACTGGGGAGTCTCTGACTAACAGTACACTAGCATGTGGGCATGATGGAATTTTTAAATGCTGTATGGCCTGAGAGCCAGCTTTTAATTGCTTTTGGTCAAACATTCTGCTTGGTGGTATAGCACTGATCTGTCGACTTGCTATACAGATGTAAGTCATGGTCGCTGTGATGCTGAACACTGTGATCCTGATATATTAAATGCAATATTGGTCACTCATAGCAGACAGAGTTTGGTGGAGCTCCCCAATTAAAACAAGCTTGGAAACAGGAATGGCATCCACTTCTGAAATCCCTATAAAATGAAGAAAGTTATACAAGTGTTCATGTCTTTTGTTCATAGGGGTGCTATGAGTTGCCTTAAACTAGATGGCATTTTACAACAACATACACAATGAATAGGTATGAAGAGAGAATATATCCCTGGCACACTGGTTTTCTGATTTTAAACCTTGTAATTTTTCCTTCTCTATTCAGACAGCAGCCTCTGCATCTAGATTTAGGTTTTGCATGAACACAACTAAGTGTTCTGAGATTCTCATTATTCTAAATATTAGCCGTACTTTGTTATTATCCACAAAGTCAAATGCCTTTGCATAATCAATAAAACACAAGTAGACATTCTTCTTCTATATGTGAGTATATAATAAAAACTCATATTTTGACCTAATAATATTGATTGGCATAACCATTCTGGATGTTAATTTGATACTTATTGGTACATATTGAATTTAAATGTAAGTGAGTATATCCCTTTAAACAATAATTTTTGTTCTAGTGATTCATTCTGATAAAGTTATGATATAAGAGATAAATACAAGTGTTGATAGCAGCAAATTAGTTATAACAAGGAAGTCCCTTTTAAGGTTATTAGTAAAACTTATTATGGACTAGCTACCAGAACTCCTATATCATATATATACACACATACATACATGAACATACCTATATATCAATATATATCTATGTCTCTGTCTATATATAATTCAACTTCTTGTAGCCGGTTGGAACTGACTCATAGCTGATCCTCCATTGGCTTTTTAGAGTATAAATTTCAGGGGAGAATATTGCTCCTCTTCTTAATACTGAGATTCACATTTTTTTCAAAATTAGCCATATTTTGTTATGATCTACACAGTCAAATGTCTTTGCATAGTCAATACAACAAAAAGAATGCTCTTGGAGGCAAAAATAGCAATGTTTTGTCTCTCAGACTTTGGTAATGCTGCTAAGAGAGGCTAGTCCTTAGAAAAGGACACCATGCTTGGAAAAAAGGAGTGTCAGTGAAAGAGAGGAAGACCCCTAATGAGACACATTGACACAGTGACAACAGGAATTAGTTCAAGTGTGTTGGAGATGATGAGGATGGCACAGGATAATGCTGGGGTCAGGTCTGTTGTTTATAGAGTCTCTGTGAGTTGAACATGACTGGTTGACATCCAATATCAACAACACCTAGACAAAGAAGCTGTTGTCCAAACAGAGCAAGGGAACCCGGCATGATGTAAAATCAAGAAAGGTGTCAGGGCTTTATCCTTTCTCCGTAAGTATTCAGTCTGTATGCTGAGTACATCATTTGAGAAGCTGGACTTAATGAAGGATGTGAGATTGGAGAAGACTCGAACAATGTGCCTTATGCAGATGACACAACCTTGTTTACGGAAAGCAAGGAAAACTCTTGCTGCAGAAGATCAAGGACTTGCTTGATGCAGAAGATCAAGACTCTCAGCCTTCAATATGGATTATATATCAGCATCAAGAAAACAAAAATCCTCACCACTGGGCTGATAGACAACACCATGGTAGATGGAGAGAAGATTGAAATTGACAACAATTTCATCTTTTATGGATCCACAACCAATACTCTTGGTACCAATAGTCAGGAGATATACAGCATTGGAAAGTTTGCTGTGAGCTGGACAATAAATAAAGATGACAGGAGAAGCTATTCTTTCATTTTTAATTTTTTTTTAAAATATTTCATTATTTTTTGTGTATCTGACTGGTACAAGGGGAGATTGCCCTTCCTTCTCCAGCAGAGCATCTCGTGGATTCGGATCCTTGTACCTCTGGGATTGCAACACAGCTTCTTGCCACTAGGCCACCAGAGCTCCCTAAGAATCTAATCTAATCTAATCTAATCTAATCTAATCTAATCTAATCTAATCTAGTGTTTAGCATGCATGGTATGTCAGGCCTATTTGATAATTTTTTTTTAGTTATATAATTACCATTATTTAAGGCTATAATGGATTGTGGGACAGGGTTCATGAGCAAAAGTTCATCAGGTGGCAGGTGATAGCATTAACTAAGAAAATTGTCAATAGTACCTTTTGGGCCCGGGTCCATTGAGGCAGAAGCAATTCTTAGTGTCAGATTAATATGAGTCCAATGGGGAGGGCAACTTCAGAAAATAGGGAAAACAAGTTTTGGTTTGTAAAATACTTTTGGTCCAAAGGGAAGTGTTCTTAGTTTTTTAAGTATCTGTTCCTCGGACCATACCATATGGAAAGGATAAACAAATCCTGGGAAGTTACAGAGATGGATATGAAAAAGCAAAAATGAATGCCAGAGGCAACTTGAGTGTGTAATTGTTGAAGGATTGTAACATACGAGTAACTAGAGAGCAGACAAAAATGAACATATCTTCCAAGAGAAAGAGTAGACTGGCACTGTCTGAGGTGCTCCCGAGGGGCCACTCAGGTCAGTTTCAGAGCAACTGGGCTTCTTTCAGAGCAGGCCGTCCTTCCCACACTGCTGTCTGCCTTGCTGACTCAGAAGTGGATGGACAGTAAGGGCCTACTAGTTGAAATCATGAACTGGAGACACTGTGACTCACTTTTAAAATATGATGAACCTGGAGATCTCACTTTTGTATTTCTCACTGGAGGAGTCTCATGGGCATTCTGTTTGTATGAGGATCGGGATTCAGGAGAGCAGGAGAATGAGGAAATAAAAGCAAGTGACAGGCACCAAACCCCAAAACCAAGCTCATTGCCTTTGAGTCGAGTCCAAGCTTCTGAGGCTATAACTCTTTATGGGAGAGGAGACCATCATCTTTTCCCCTTGAAATGGCCGGTGGATGGATTCAAACTGTTGATGTTTGTGGTTGGTAGCATACTATCAGGTCTCCTTCAACAGAGGAGCCAAATAGAGACAAATGAAATGCAAAGGTGTCCTCATATGCTTCAGAGGCAGACCTTGGCAGGTAGAAAGGGAGGACCAGAATCTGGAAATGTATTTTTTAATGTTTCTGGGAGACTAAGACAAAGGTCATGATGCTCTGAGGAATCAATCGTACAATAATCGAAGACACAGAGTAGGGGCAGACATATCTTGTCCGACATTCTACCACTTCATGATCTGTTGGAGTTCAAGTCTAAGCAGAAAGTCCCTCAACATAAGTGCGCATAGAAAAACTGAAAATTGACTGAGAGTCAAGCTGAAAGACATCTATTTATTGCTGACATATGAATTTATGTACAGGAGATTTGAATAGCATTGTATCCAGAGGTGGCAGCCTGGATCCCTCCTTGGGTCCATGGTGGTGCCCAATAGGGAGGTTGGTCGTTTAGGACTAGATTGTGTCCTCTCGGGCTTGTACGTATTAGGTAATAAACAAGCCATATTGTCAAAGGGAAAAAGGGAGGTGAAACCGCCTGATGACATAAGCTCACTTCAAAACACTGACATAAGAGTCACAAAGATCTTTCCATTTAAGATGTTGTTGTTGTTATGTGCCGTCGAGTCGCCTGCGACTCATAGCGACCCTATGTACAACAGCCCTAAACTCCGCTCTGTCCTGTGCCAATCGCACTGTCTCTGACACTCCCATCCCAATTATCCCAGTCACTGAATCAATCCACCTTATAGAGGGCCTTCCTCTCCTGCGCCGTCCCTCCACCCTCCCAAGCATGATGTCCCTCCCCAAGGACCGGTCTCTCCTCACTACATGTCCAAAGTAAGTTAGATGGAGCCTCAGAATCCTTGCCTCCAAGGAGCCACCCGTTTTAACCCTCTCCAGGACAAATCTATTTGTTTTCCTAGCAGTCCATGGTATTCTCAGTACTCTTCTCCAGCACCACAGCTCAAAGGCATCAGTTCTCCTTCTATTCTCCTTGGTCATTGTCCAACTCTCTGATGCATAACAGGTGATTGTGAAGACTATGGCCTGTATCAGATGCACCTTAGTCTCCAGAGAGACACCACTGCTCTTCAGCACTTTGGAGAGGTCCCTAACAGCAGACTTTCCCATGGCAATGCGCCTTTTAATTTCCTGGCTGCTGGTGCCAAGACTGTTGACTATGGAGCCAAGCAAACTAAAGCTGTGTACAATCTCAATCTCTTCACCATCCATCCTGATGCTGCCGATTGGTCCAGTGGTGAGAATCTTTGTCTTCTTGACATTGAGCCTCAATCCATATTGTAGGCTGCAGTCCTTGACACTCTGCAGCAGGTGCTTCAGGTCCTCTTCAGTTTCAGCAAGCAGGGTTGTGTCATCTGCATAACGCAGATTGTTGATAAATCGTCCACCAATCTTGACCCCACATTTCTCCTCATAGAGCCCAGCCTCCCGGATAATCTGTTCTGCATATAGGTTGAAAAGGTGTGGAGATAGGATGCATCCCTGGCGTACGCCCTTCCCAATTTTGAACCATGCAGTGTTCCCTTGCTCTGTTCTGATGGCTGCCTCCTGGTCCAAGTATAAGTTTCGCATTAGAACGATCAAGTGTTCTGGGATTCCCATTCTTCTCAGAGTCAGCCACAGTTTGTTATGATCTACACAGTCAAATGCCTTTGCATAGTCAATGAAACACAGATAGACATTCCTCTGGTATTCCCTGCTTTCAGCCAAGATCCATCTAACATCAGCTACAATATCTCTAGTATCACGACCCCTTCTGAAACCAGCCTGGACTTCTGGTAGTTCTCTGTTGATGTGCTGTTACAGTCGTTTTTGGATAATTTTCAGTAAAATCTTGCTTGCATGTGAAATCAGTGAAATTGTTCTGTAGTTTCCACATTCGGTTGGGTCGCCTTTCTTTGGGATAGGAACAAATATTGATCTCTTCCAGTCAGTTGGCCAAGTGGTCGTTCTCCAGATTTCTTGGCACAACTTGGTGAAATCCATTTAAGATAGTAAATGGAAAACAGAAATAATCATCTTGAGCCCAATCTAGCTCTAATTTACTTTGGGAGGGGGGTTGCAATGATCCATACATTGATAAAGCACATTTCTATTTACATAGGCTTCTGGAGAGCCAGGAACTGAGACATAACAAGAAAAAATTGAAACAGTAGAATAAAAATCAAGCCAAGAGGAAATGCAAATTTTTGCTTTTATTGTTTCATCTCAGGCTGGGGAAGTAGTAACAACATAGTTAAAGAAAGATGTAAGGTTTCTGCTTTTAGATCCCCAGGGCAAGTCACAGAAAGAAGCCAGTACATAAGTCTTAGAGAAAGATTTTGAATCTTGAACACAGAGTAGAAGGATTCTAGTCAGAGTCCAGAGTCCTTGGACCTGTAGATCCCCAAGCCTGCATTTTTTAAAAAATTTATTTATTGTGCGTGTACCGTCAAATCAGATCTGACTGGTACAGGAGGGAAATTTTCCCTTCTTCTCCGGCAGAGAATCTGGTGGATTTGAACCATGTACCTCTGGGATTACAGTACAGCTTCTTGCCCCTAGGCCACCAGAGTTCCCCTCCCAAGCCTGCTTTTCACTTCAACAGCATCCTCCTCCAGAGGACTGGCTGCTCCCTCCTCCACAGCAGCTGGAGCCCCCAGTGCAGCACCCAGAGCCCCCTGAGGGCTGGCTGCAGCAGTTAGAGCTCTGGCGCCTTTGGCGGTGGGACCTGAGGCGTCTGTGGTGGCTCAGGCAGCAGCCACCACCCCCAGAGCTGCAGCAGCCCCCGGAGCTGGAGCCACAGCAGCCCCCAGAGCTGGAGCCACAGCAGCCCCCAGAGCTGGAACCACAACAGCTCCCAGAACTAGAGCCACAGCAGCCACCAGAGCTGACACTGCAGCAAGAAGAGACTTGAGGGCACTTTGGGGGACATTTTGGGGGACACTTGGGAGTGGGGCATTTTGGAGGACACTTGGGGGTGCACTTGGGAGGGGGCTGGCATTGCTGCTGGCTTTGCTGGCAGGACATCTCTGTGGGTTTCAGGAGCTGAGGAAACATCAGACACAGGTCAGACCCAGGCACAGACCATCTGTCCTTTCAGCATCCATTTTCTCCCTACATTTTAACAATTTAACTATAGTCCTACATATTTAACCACTGTAAATTCTAGTTTCAAAAATTAGCCAAGTTCTCTCTTATCCTCTATTTTGAAACCTAATGATCTTATTTACACATTCTAGAAACCTTTTGAACTGTCCTATAACTGAGGTCAAAGGGAAAAGAAAGAAAACTTAAGCACTTAATATGTAGAAGACGCATTCTAATGCAATTATACCACAAAACTCGGAAAGTAATCTAAGAAATAGTTTCTTTAGGAAAACTCGTCAAACTTCCTTGGAATTGTTTCCTAAATAATCTTATTCTGTAAGAAGATAGAATAGAATTGCAAAAAAGATCGGAGCAAACTCCTATGAGAACTATCTGAGGAAAGTACCGCTTAATTTGGACCCAGGACTTGAACTCAGACCTCTTGACTCAGTCTAGAACACTGATCAGATAACCAGCCTTCTCCAAAAGAGCTCAGCATGGCAATGTTTGTAGTGTCCTGTTCAACTTTGTAGCTTCTTAGACAGATACCCAAACTATGCCCCACGCCCATTCATCAAGCACCTGAAGAAGTCAGCACTTCTTTTCTCTAAACTGAGAATTGCTCTTTCCATCTCATTTCTTCAAGGAGAGACAGGTATAGTTTCAAATATAAATTTGTTTTTCTTAAAGCAGCTGTAGGTTAGTATGATAGCCAAAGTTTCAAGTCCTTGACCAGAGAGACTCAACAACTACATATCAATGTTGTTTCTCTAGTGCACAAGGTTAAAACAACACAATTTCTTGTCCTCCTATTTCAAGCCTCTCCTCATTACTCCCTTCCTTTGGTCTTCCTCAGACTCTCTTCTTGGCTAATACGGACTCCAGTTCCCAACATCCTGTCTAGCATCCCTTCCTGCTCTGGTCTGAGCTTCCCTAGTAGGAGGTCCCAGCCCTTGGTACCCAGAGGACACTTACAAAGTTCACAAGCAGGCTCAAGTCCCTTAGCACCTCAGGAGGTGAGTGGATGTCACTGCTGTGGCCCAGAGTCTTTTTATCCTGACCACAAGCTCTGCCACCAGTGTGAGACAGAACCTGGACATGCGAAGCCCTGCCTCCTGCCACCCACATGGGTCCAGTGACTGGGTGATGACTCCTTACATGCCTCCCTCCACGAAGGGCTCAAGTCAGCTGCGCCTACTGAGAATATGGCCTATCTGAAATGAATTGAAAGCTCTATCCTAACTTCCCACCTTGTTCTCCATGGAAGATGCCTGCCTTGCTATTCTCACCTCTCTTTTCTGGATCTTATATCCATGTTCTTTCTTGCCTGTTCAGTATAAGTTTAATTATATTGTTGTTGTTGAGTACCATTGAGTCAGAACTGACTGATAGCTGACCCTCCAACAGTTTTCAGAGACAGTAATCACAGCGGAGGAGTTTGTCTCTCCTGTGGAGCAACTGGTGGATTCAAACTGTATGCTATTAAAACCAAATTCTGGTGTATTTTTTTTATATTTTATTCTCCACAGGTGATACTGATTTGCTCAAGTTCAACTTTATATTAATGGTATCTTAGTTGATATATTAGTTAGTAACTTACTCTTTTTAAAAAAGAATATTTTTGTTATTACAGTTGATCTTGATAGCTGCGTTTTTTGCAACTATATTGTATCTATCATATAAAGAAGAGTATTTTGTTACTTAATTTTTATAATCTTTTTTTAGACTTTCTCCTTAAAATTTTTTTATATATAATCTATTTTTAATAGACACTTAGGTTATTTACACTGTTTGTGGTTATAAATACTGAATTGATGAACGTGGGAGGGCAGTATGGGTTCATGTATACCTGGGTATAAGTGGAAGAGTTTCTCTGGGTGATGTGTTTAAAAGTATATCTCTTCTATATTGTGCCGTATATCTAAATTGTTCCTACTGATTTCTATTTCTACCCTTGTGGGATTTTTTTTTAAAGAAAGCCCTTTAATCAGCTTAAAAGTTATTGTATACATTTTAAATATATTTTAGCTTTCTTTTCTCCAACTGAGTGATAAATTGCCCCAGCACCAGAATAAAATGTTCCCATTTCCCTGACGATCGACTGGATTAAAATGAAGTTTTCACTTTATGTGCTGCTCTTATCATTGTGAACTTGTCTGTTCTGAGAAAATAGGCCACTGCCTTATTCAGATACATAATTAATCTTGATATCTAGTCATCACAATTCTATTTTCCTCCTTGGCAGTGACTAGATCTATGCTTTTCATATAAAATATAGACTCAGCTTGTCAAGTCCCATAAAACTGAGATGAAGCAATAAAAAATACTGTTGGAGTTGAAAAATTTTATTGCATATACTCATTAATTTCTATAGAATTCTTAAATTTTTTATATTAATTAATATTTATCCTTAAATATGGCATATAATTCCATTTAATTTGACATTTTACTGCTTTTAAGTAGAATTTTTCTAATATTATCTTTAATATTTTACATTAATGTTGCCTTACATGTTTTACTTGTTCTTTTGCCAATTTAGATGACAATTCATAAACTTATATTTTAAAACTATGGATTTATGACATATATAATTTTTATGCATTTTATTTTGTATCTTATAATTTGTCTGACTTGGACTATTATTTCTAAATTTCTGTATTAAGTATTCTTATTCAAACATAATTTTCTTGTCAAATATTTTGATCCATAAACTCATCCAATAAGCTAATCTTAAACAGTATTGAGTTTTGTTTCCTGTTTTAAATCTGCAGTTCAACACCAAGGGATAAATATGAAACTATTACCTAACTTGGGAGGGACTAGGGAGCATTATGCTGAGTGAACGAACTCAGTTCCATAAGGATAAATATTATATAAAACCATTATTGTAGAATGAGTATAAGGATCCAGGAGGGGTGGGAGAGGGTGGAAGCAGAGGGATGTGGATGTGCAGGGGGAGAGGGGGCTTAATCATTGGTTTGTACAATTTGGTGGGGGGGAGGTGAGGGAAATTTAAAGAATTTGTTCAAATTTGTACTTGAATTTTGTAAATAAATTAGTAGAAAAATGCAAAGCAAGGCAAAACGGACTGTCTAGCCACAGCCACAGCAAAGATATTAATATTTCACTTCGTGGAGAACCCTCTTTCTCTATATCCTTTATCCCCCTGGCTGCAACCCAGCCCTCTCTTTAAATAAATGCCTTCTAAGAAAAAGAAAACAAATCCTTGTTTTTTATGTCATATTGCTGCTTTATACCATTGAGTCAGAACTGATTCATAACTCACCCTCGACAGGTTTTGAAGGCTTTAAATGATAAACCCCATCTTTCTTCTGCAGAGCAGCTGGTGGTTTCAAACTGCATGACTCAGGGTTGGCACATGTGTACAAACATGAAACAATAAATTTCAAAATATATTGGTCATTTGTCTTCTTTTCTCTTTTTCCTTTTAAAGTTTTTTTTTTTTTTATTTCCTTCTTCTTTTGTATTTCTACTTAGGCCATTTATTCATGTGCTGAGTTACATAGATACAATATTTTTCTATAATATTATAATGATTTGCCACTTATTATAGATTTTAATTCTATTCCTGACTTGTATATTTTTCTTTTGCCTTGGCTAGTTATTTTTCCCCCTCTCTCTTTCTTTCTGATTTTTCTTTGGTTCCATCACCTATAATTTTTAACTATGTGATGAAACTTGTCAATATTTAGTACCATTGTTATTGTTATGTGCTGTCGAGTTACCTGTGACTCATAGTGACCCTATGTACAACAGCCCTAAACCCTGTTCTATCCTGTGCCAAAGCTCAAAATATTTTCTCCAATTATTTATAAAGAAATGATTACCTATGAATTCTTTTACTAATTTTTAAGTAGTGATTTTTCTTGCTACCTTAAGTAAAGGTTTGCAGTGGAAGGAAACAAAAAAATTACGTATGCTGATATTAAACAGCATTCTTTTTTAATATCTAATTTTTAAAATTAATTTTAATGAACATTCACAAAGATTTTAGATTTCCATTCATTCATTGTTGCACTTTTCTCCCTGTCCACCTCTCCCCCCCAAGTTCGCTCTTCTCTTTGAAAGGTAAAAGAAAAATTCCTTCATTGGTATACAATCCCCGTGTGACAACGCCCCACCCCTGGCCCTGAGTACACTCCACTAGGCAACCTTCATTCTGGACTCTTGTGATAATCATAATACCCTATCATATATCGCTTTTAACCTGTTCTCTCCCTCATCTGTTTCAATGCAGTATACATAATTGGTCCAGTTTTTCTCAGTCTTGTCCCAAACCTGAAATCAGTCCCATTCTACAACAGTGGCATTATGCAGTGTTTGTCCTTTTGTGACTGAGATATTTCACTGAGCGTAATGTCCTCCAGGGTCACTCATTTTGAATAATATTGCATGAGTTCCTTGTTTTTCAATGCAGTGTAGTATTCCATTGTGTGAATATACCACAGCTTCGTTATCCATTTGATGGGCTGTTTCCAACGCCTTGCTGTTGTGAACAAAGCCACGATAAATATGAATGTGCATATATCTACTTAGATGGTGGTTATGGTCTCTTTAGGGTATATTCCCAGTAGTGGAATTGCTGGGTCAAATGGTATCTCTATTTGCAACTTTTTGAGAAAGCGCCATACCGCCTTCCACATGATTGCACCATTTTACACTTCCACCAACAGTGAATAAGGGTTCCAGTCTCTCCACAACCACACCAGCATTTGTTGCTTGCTGTTCTAAACAGCATTCTTCTCCCCTATGCACAGAGGTTATGAAATTCTGTATAAGAAACATCTTCTAACAGAAGTTTGTTCCTTTGGTGGTGGTGGTGGTGGTGGCTGTGTACCATCGAGTCAGAACCAACCCATAGATGACCCTCTGGTGGGTTTTCAGAGGCAGTTATCTCACAGAAGGAGATTGTCCATCCTTCTCCTGCAGAGGAGTTGAACTGCAGGCCTTTGGGATGGCAGCACAGCTTCTTGCAGCTAGGCCACCAGAGCTCCCTCTACATTATTTATATTAAAATGAGTGAATGAGACAAGATATAGTGGAAAGATGCATGTGAAAAGAATTTTATAAAAGCTGAAGAAAACTATGACAAATATGTCACTAAAATTTTATTTAGATAAGTTAAAAAGTATTTGGAACTAAAATACTGATAAATAAGTGGCGGCCTTGCCATTGAGAACTACTATTCAATTATCAAGAAAAAAATCTTACTGATGCTGCAGCATGCTGTTGCCTTATCACATATACTAAACCAAGATGGTGTGATGTGTTGCATGTTCTTTGTGGTAACAGAAGCATGGACAAGACAGGTTCTAGGTCCCAATATTTTTGGAAGGGATGAGCTGAGCTCTTGAGTGAGAATTACCTTTCTGAGCTGAGTAATCTATGTCTTGACTACTCTCTCATTAAATAGGTCCATTGGAACAAGCTGAGTCATACTCATGTAATCAAGTGGCAGATTTCTGCAGGGTGATGAAGTCAGTGCACTTCAAGGTGAATGTCTCATAGGGAGAATTCTGGTGATGCAAACTGTGTCATATGCAAAGTAAAACTGGTGCTAATAGTAAGGAAGGGATTTCTAAATCTGCTATCCATTGCATGAATAGGCCTGGCTTACAAAATGATGAGGAATTTTAAAATGTGGCTCTGGTGGCCTAATGGCAGGAAGTTGAGCTGCAATCCCAAAGGCATGTGGTTTGAGGCCACCAGCTGCTCTGTGAGAGATGGATGGATAATCTCTTCCCGTAGGATTAACTGCCTCTGAAAGACCGCCAGAGGGTCAGCCATAGGCTGGTTCTGTCTCTATGGTACACAAAAGCAACAAAACCCAAGCTAAGGACTTAAAGAGCTTATTTATCAGATACATTATATGTATACATCTCCCTCCTTCCTCTATATACTAATATGTATAAGCAGCTGTCATTCAGTTGACCCTAACTCATGGCAAAGCACAGAATACAACTGTGTTCTCTTGAGTATTCAATGGCTAACTTTTCTTCCCAAGCAACTTTGGAAGACCTTAAAGAACTTAAACCTCCAATTTTTAGTGAGCAGCTAGATTTTTAACCATTTTCACCATCTGAATGCTCAATCTACCAAGCACAAACCAATGTATAAGCAGCATATGTTTCATTTTCCAGTCTTTGTAATTTTGCTACGTAGAAATTACACACACACACACCCCTTAGATATTAGTAAATGCACAAAATTATTCTGATTTCATCAAATCAATACCCATTCAAGATGTAGGAAATTACAGAATTCTCCTAGTATTTTCACCACAACCTAAAAAAGAAGTTAGCATCCTTTCTAAGGTCATCTCTAACTCTAATTCTACTTCATCTGGTACTCTGATACAGTTACTTGATAATCATGCAAAAATTGAGGTCTTGTTAGCCAACTTATTATCTTGATGCAAATACAAATTCCAGTCTGTTCTCTTTATATTCTGAAAATGTGAATATTTCAGTATTTTCTTCACAAAATGTCTGTGCTAATGTAGGTAAATAAGTCAAAACTCTATGAAACCGGGAGTTGAGAGGAATAAAAGTGTTAAGAGGTTTGTGGTTGGTTTTTTTTTCATTTGTTTGTTTGTTGGTTTTGGTTTTGGTTCTTTTTTGTTTTGTTTTGTTTTGTTTTAAGTATGAAATATTAGACCCTTCTGTCTCCATATCCTCTTGTTTCTGCATTCCTTCACTAGGTTATCTTTCCATCTTTCCCTCGGCCCAGTGACCAGGCTCTGCCCCAGCCTCACTGATCTCACTCCTCTTTGCCTGTCTTCTTTCGCTTCAGTGGACTCCATCTCATCTCATGGATCCAAGGCAACGAAACAAAACAAACAAAAACACTCACTGCCATCTAGTTGATTCTGACTTACAGTAATCATCCATCGGGTTTCTGAGGCTGTGCCTTTTTACAGTGAAGACTGCCCATCTTTCTGTCTTGGAAGGAACCTTGGATTTTAATTGACTGTCTTTATTTTTTTGTTTTCTGTTGCTTCAATCTGTGGCCCTCAGGCCTGGTTCGTATTGTTTTCCTGTCAAACATTCTTCTAGGTGGTATAGCACTGTTCTGTGCATTGCCGTACAGAGGTAACTCGTGGCTGCTGTGATGCTGAACACTGTGACACTGATGGGCCAAATGTGGTAATGGTTACCCATGGTGGACAGTGTTTGGTGGAGCTTAACAACTAAAACAAGCTTGGAAGCAGGAGTGGCATCCACTTCTGAAATGGCTTGCCTGCGGAAACTCTATCAGTGCTCAGGGTCGCTATGAGTCATCTACGACTCAATGGCACCTAACAACAGCAATTACTTTGCATAAAAAATTCATATATATTTTGTTTTATTCATATATGTAGTATTTCACATGTTCCTTCATTCACGTTGTGTTTCATATGTTCATTGTTATACATAACATTTTATAAAACCACTCACTATTGATATATGCCCACCATCACCTCATTTTCTTTTCAGGTCTCAACTGGATCTTTCCTAATTCTTTCACTCCCTCCCACAGACCACCAAACTCTGTGGCAATCCTGTAATTTTCTCCCCCTCCTCCCCCTCAGTTCCCCTACCCCCCCCCTTTAGTTAGCAGTCCAACAGGGACCACACAGCAGGGCTCCTTTTATCCCATTTGTATTACCCCTGACAAAAAGAGGAATTCTCACTCTAATAACAGATTGACTCATTTTCTTTCCTTCCTCTAAAATATTACATTCATGATTCATATTTTCATATTAGACCTGGAAGCAATCTCTACAAAGTAAAAAGGGCTTTCTTTTCTACTCAAACTTATTCTCTTTATAAATAGACACAATGTTTAAAAGCCATTAATACATTCACATTTCTTTAGTGATATATCAACTTATAGTCTGTACTAGACACTCTTTGTATTATCCTACCAATTATGTCACCTCCATCTACCCACTATGATGCTTATCTTCATATCATCTCTAGATTTATAAAACTAGTAAGAAAATAAATTTATTTTTTTTAACAAAGGCAATAAGATTTCACAAAACTAACAAGGAAAATAAGAAACCCTGATGGTGTAAGCTACAGGGAGTTGGATTGCTAACACAAAGGTAGGGTTCCTTGGTGGTTCAAATCCACCTGTAGTTCCAGGGGAGAAAGATGAGCAGCACCCTCCTATGTGATTTGTTGGTGCTGTTGTCTTGTGCCTTTGAGTCAGAACTATTTCATAACTGATTTTACAGCAGGTTTTCAGAGTCTGTAAATCCCATGAAGGAGATTTCCGATCTTTCTCCCACAGATCAGCTGGTAGTTTCAAACCATATAATTTTGAGTCGGTGGAGCAACTCCTTACACTAGGCCAGCAGAGCTCTCCGAAAAGATGCTAAAGGGTCAGCTGTGAGCTGGTTCTGACTCAACTGAGATGAGTGTGAGTGAATTAAAAAAAAAAAACAAACCAAACCAAAACCAAACAAACAAAAAAATGATTGTTTTCTTCCAGGTCATTAAGCTCATAGTTTTTAGGACCAGGGTTCTATAGGTTTATGACTCTTTAGCCCAGCTTTCTGTTCTTAACTCTTTTAATATGCATGTGCACATGCATGTGCTTACTCACCCAAGCCCACACCTCACATGTAGGGTATTTGAGTTCCTCTGGAATTTGGTTTAAACTAGGTTGCCCCCAAACTTTGAGTTAACATTTATGAGGCAAGGAAAGAGATGATGAGAATTCCAGCCCTGGAGCAGTGCAAATAGAGCATCCTCCAGAAAGGATGTGGTGGGAAATGATGGGAGGGATCTTATCCTTTCCTTGATGCTAAACACTCACAACCTGAATTGGGAGTAGCTGTCCTGAACCATGACAGGCGAAGGCATCTGAGGATCCTCTAGTCGTCACCTGGTCACAGGATCCATGTAGGTGGCAGGAGGAGGATCCTCAAATTCCCAGGTCCTGTCTCACTACTCAAGGCAGAGCCCAAGACCAGGATAAAAGAGCCTCAGCCAAGAGCATCTCTATCCACTCACCTTCTGAGGCACCATCGGACCTGTTCTTGACTGTCAATCTGGTGAGTGTCTCCTGGGCACCAGGAATAGGGGTTTCAGAGGATGGTTGCTCCAGATAGCAAACAGAGGAAACGGTGGGGCAGAGTCTCTGTGGCGTTAGGGAGACAGAATCTTCAGGAAGCCAGAGTGAAGCAGTGGAAGGGGGCTGGATAGTGGACCAACCAGTAATAGGGACACAAATAGGTGGCCTGCCTGTGGGCTAGCCCGCATTCATCTACGGCTAATTGGGTCTCAGAAGTCAGAGAGAAATGAAACAGTGGGCAGTGTTATTCTTGCAAAGAAGAGTTAGAGTTCTTTAACAACAGAAAGAAAGATATTCAGAGGATTTTTTTAGACCTTTTAAACCCAACCTATCTGAAACGAGAATGGAAACCTATTCAGGAAGATTGACACAAGTTGGGAATGATGGTATGAAGGTACCAGTTTGAGGCCATGAAGAGCAGAAAATGGCATAGTATTTGGCCAGAGTCAGGGACTGAGTTAAAATTCCTTCAAAAGAGATCCTATTCATTTTCCTGCTTAGTTAATAAGGCCAGTTAATAAGACCAGACAATCTCCAAGGCCGTTTTCAATTCTGTACCTCAAATTCTTTCTTGAACTGACTCATCCAGGAACTTCTTAGAATGCTTGTTTTGCTGTCCTCAAGCAAATGTTCACATTCTGAACTGACTTCTGGATTTAAGCATTCTGGTTGACATGAAGGGGAGAAAAAACCTCACTCTTTTCATTGAGTGGACATTTAATTTCAGGCAGATTTCTTTATACTAAAATTTTTATTTTATACTAATATACTTACAAAATTCACATATATTGTTTTTTAAAGTTGTCTCTTTCCTCCCATTTTCCAGGCAGCTTTTTGCCCTGTCTACCTGCCTCAATCTCCTTTTTAAATTAAATTATTATTATTATTAGTGTACAGTCAAGTTGGATCTGACTGGTACAGGATGAGATTGCCTCTCCTTCTCCAGCAGAACATCTGGTGGATTCGAACGGCATACCTCTGGGATTGCAGTGCAGCTTCTTGCCACTAGACCACAAGAGCTCCCTGAATTTCCTTCTTTATGGAATAAATTATCATCTCTGTCTAGCTTAAAAAGAGAGGTTATGGCAGTAGTTAAACAATCTAGTTTTGTTCTTTTAATTGAAGCTTCTAGTAGCTAAATCTCTAAGAACATATTTAAGTAATAAAAAAAAACTTGCAGCTATCAAGTTGGAATGGACTCATGGGGAGGCCTCCACTGGGTTTTGGAGGCTAAAAATCACACAGGAGGAGATTGCTGCATCTTCTAATATCACCAGAGCTAGTTTATGAAAATAGAGGAATAGATAAATGGTGCTGAAAGGACAGAAGGATCAAGGGTGGCCTCTGTGCCTGGGTCTGATTTGTGTCTGATGTTTCCTCAGCTCTTGACGCCCACCAAGATGTCCTGTCAGCAGAGCCAGCAGTGCCAGGCACCTCCCAAGTGCACCCCCAAGTGTCCTCCAAAGTGCCCCACTCCCAAATGCCCTCCAAAGTGTCCCCCAAAGTGCCCTCCAGTCTCCTCCTGCTGCAGTGTCAGCTCTGGGGGCTGCTGTGGCTCCAGCTCTGGGGGCTGCTGTGGCTCCAGCTCTGGGGGCTGCTGTGGCTCCAGCTCTGGGGGTGGAGGCTGCTGCCTGAGCCACCACAGACGCCACAGGTCCCACCGCCAAAGGAACCAGAGCTCTAACTGCTGCAGCCAGCCCTCAGGGGGGTCTGGGTGCTGCTCTGGGGGCTCCAGCTGCTGTGGAGGAGGAAGCGGCCAGTCCTCTGTAGGAGGATGCTGCTGAAATAGATCCTGAACCCAGAAAAGCAGGAATTGGAACACTTCCTGCTGAGCCAGTGTCATGGCTGAGAGATCCAGCAAAAGCTCTGGACCCTTGACTAGGGAGTTCTGCTGTGGTGTCCTGGAACCCAAAATTCCTCTGCAAAATTCATTTGTGGTTCTTGGAGTCATCTATTGTTTATCATATTGCTAATTCTTGCCTCAAATGAAACAATAAAGCAAGGAACTTTTTACTATCTTGATACAGACTACTTGGCTGGTTTTCTATTTTGTACTGGTTTACTTGCACAGTTCATATATACTATTTTCTACACTGTATCTTTCCCATTTCCTTAACCCATCCTTCCCTCCACCCATCAAATTGTGAGACCCTATGATTATCACTCAACCTACCACCCGCCCATCATCCCTCCCTCTACTCCCCCACTCCCCCTTTGGATCCTCATACTTGTTTTACTAGTTTCTATTTTACCATAATGGAATACAGACTAGTTTGTATTTCCACTTATATTACCATTGTGCTACCTTCCTCAGACTTTGGGGTCTACATACGCACTTTGGCCTATATGAGCTAGTGGTGGTGATGGGGCCAGAGAGTGCATGGATTAATGTTTCTTATTCTGTGGTTCACTGTGTCATCTACGTCCTAAAACAACAGAATCTGGGGTCGGATCTTTTCAAGTTTTCAATATGTTCCTATTGTTGTTACAACAAGTAATCACCAATTTACTGTCTCAAAACAAATCTAATAATTCTGCAGGACAGAAAACATGAGGCTCTTGCCTTAGTGGTCTATATACTATGATTTACAATGCTGTGGAAATTATTAGCATTGACTTTGTGTAAGAATGACACAGAAATTTGTAAAATATTTCACATTTTTTATGCAGTATAGGCAATTAGAAGCCTTGAACAGACAAATGTGAATATTCCTTATGAAGAACACATACTTTCCAAGACCAGGACCAAAGACTCATGCTAAAACTCAATTGGCATAATAGTTCATGCAATCATGATTCTAGTGAAATGAGCAGCATCTGGGTTCTTCAAAGCTTTCATCTGACATCTAAGGTACACCTACTAGTCTCTACTCATCAGAAGCAAAACAGTATGAAGCTAACTAAACCTCATAGCAGATGAAGGTCTACATGGGTATATGGTGGTTTGTCAAAATGCCAAATGTCAAATTGGCCACATCTAAGCTGAACAAGTTGAGTTCTTGTTCAGTGATGTCAAGTCAAGCACAACTCACAGTGACCCTATGAACATGTCTGAATCCTGTCCTGTCCTGTGCCATCTTCACAATCTCTGACACATCCAAACCCATTATTGCTGCAATCACTGTGCTAATACCCTTGGTTGGGGAGCTTCCTCTCTTTCATCATCCCTTCACCTTCCCAAGCATGATGCCACTCTCCAAGGAATAGTCTCTTGAAGCAACGTGCCTAAAGAATTTGAGACAAATCTTCATCATCTTTGCCTCCAAGAAGCACTCTGGGTACAACTTCTTAGACTTCTTTTTCTACTTCCTTTCTTAATAAACGTAACAGACAAACTTTTGCCTTTCTTATTTCTAGCCATGCTTATAGAACTAGGTAAAGGTAAGAGCAGACAATGGTTTCTCCTTAATCTCTGCATTCCATCAGCCTATGGACTCCTTAACCTAACCATATAGAGAAAGTTGTTTATATAAGCATTAGTTACTTTCCTCACTCTTTTTTAATATTTTTCATTTTCTACTAATTTACAAAATTCAATTACATTGTTTTCAGTAACAAATTCTTTCCATTTCCCTCACCCCCCACCCAACAAATTGTACAAACCCATGATTAATCCCCTCTCCTCCTGCACATCCTCATTCCTCTGCTTCCAACCTCTCCCACCCTTCTTGTATCCTCATAATCATTCTACAATAATGGTTTTATAAAATATTTATCCTTGTGAGACTGAGTTCACTCAGCATAATGCTCTCCAGTCCCTCCCAAGTTAGATAATAATTTACAAAATCATTGCTCTTACATGCTGCATAGTATTCTCTTGTGTGAATGTACCATCATTTCTCAATCCATTCGTTTGCTGTTGGACATATAGGCAGTTTCCATGTTCTTATGATGGTAATAATGCTGCTATGAACATTGGTATACAAATCTCCATTTGTGCCTCAGTTTGCATTTTCTCAGGGTATATTCCAAGTGGTGAGATAGCTGGGTCATACGGAATTTCTATGTTCAGCTTTTTGAGGAAGTGCCAAACTGATTTCCAGAATGGTTGTGCCATTTCACAATCTCACTAACAATGTATAAGAGTTCCTTTCTCACACATCCTCTCCAACATTTATTACTTGCTGTCCTGTTAACTACTCTTTAATGGAAAATTCTCCTGGTCACCCACTGCCAGGACTTTGTAGTACTACTCCTCTCCCTCTCTGTCAAGAAATTTCCTGTCTCAATTAGCTGAATGAAATGAATGTCTTTTAGTCAGCCTCCAGGTCAATTTTTCAATCTCTCTGTGATCTCAAACCTTAAGACAACAACAAGCTACAGAGCTTTTAGAAGAACTAGATAGTGACTTGTTCCTACCACTGACCATCCTGACTGAGATCAGGATAGATATAGCCCAGGATAAAACAGGTGAGAGATGTGGACCAGAACTCAAATACTCTTCAGGTAAAGAGACTGGGAAATTGGAACAATAAAGAACAAAGGACTCCTTGACACCATTGCATTGTTGTAGTGGGTTGGTGCCATGGAGTGGACTGTGACCCATAGCAACCCTATGAAAATTAGATCCGAACCTCCCCTTATTCTGCACTACCCTCATCTTCTCAGTCATGTTCAAGCCCACTGTGGTAGCCACTGTGTCAATCCATTCATTTGTTTTTAAAACTTAATGGGACAAAAGTGCAATTCATAGATTTATAAATCTTATTAAATTGGTGTATGTAAAAAATACCAAGTGTAACTCATGTTGTAAGCATTCAACAAACAGACAATACATACTGGGAAACCAATATAATTTGGGGTCCCTGTGCCACCAACTTTCACTATAAGCTGGATACAAGTTTTGAGGTTCTTACAACAACAACAACAACAACAACATAGAGAGAGAGAGAGCTCAGTTGACTTAGTGGACAGAAAGTGATTCTACCAAACCAAAGGTGGGTGACTCTAATCTGCGGCCCTCGGGCCTGGTTTTAATTGTTTTTGGTCAAACATTCTTCTAGGTCGTATAGCCCTGGTGTGTCCATTTGCTGGACGGAGGTAACTTGTGGTTGCTGTGATGTTAAACATTGTGACACTGATGTGTCAAATGTGATAATGGTTACCCATGGTAGACGGTGTTTGGTGGAACTTCCCAATTAAAACAAGCTTGGAAGTAGGAGTGGCATCCACTTCCGAAATAGCTTGCTTCCGGAAACTCTATAAACTTAGAGAAGTGATGAAAGTTATACAAGTGTTCAGGTCTTTCATTCTTAGGGTCTCTATGAGTCGTCTATGACTCGATGTCACTTAACAACAACAACAACTACCCACTCAGATTTGGTTTTGTTAGAATGAAGGAAAGAATTATATTTAGTATTAGTTTTATTACAGCAAAAAAATGTAAAGCAGAACTGTAAAAGATGAACATATGTAGTGTGAAGGTGAGGAAGGTCCCAAAAGTTATCTTGCATTGTCATCAGAAACATGTTTCTCTCTGTCTCTCTTTGTCTCTCTGTCTCTCTCTCTCTCTCTCTCTCTCTCTCTCACACACACACACACACACACACACACACACACACACGTGACTTTATTGAGAATATTATTAACCAGAAAAGCTTAGCTGAACTTGGTGTGCAAATATTTTTATCGAGGTTTCATTAAGTAGATATGCTTCATTAAATCATTAGCTACATGATTGGACTCGGCCTCCAGCTCCACTCCCTTCCTGAATATCCCCTAACTCAGAGCTTTAATCCTTTATGATATGTTTAGTCTTTCTGCTATGATCAGCCCCCATCCTGAGCTTCTCAGTAGAATGAACGAGTGAGGAGCTCACCATGACTCAACACATAGCATACCATATCCAGAGTGATCACAAGAGCTTGCAAAGAATAACAAGCACACTCCTGTCACTAGGACATCCCAAGAGTTTAAGACAACTTTCTACGAAGGTGAGACCAAGATCTTTATTACACAGGAAGGGTGAGGGAGTAGAATATAGATGAGAAAGGCAGGACCATGGTTATGGGAGTCAATATCTCTTTGTGCTTGCTGCACTTGAGGAACAAGGTTAGAAACTAAAGATTGCAAAATTCAATCTTGACTGAGGTCATCAGGGGAATTAAAGACAGGAGACAGAAAAGAGAGCATTTGCCAGTGATAGGTCTCTTGTAGCATAACTCTTTTCCAAATTGCATGTTGCCCCCCCACCCCACCCAGCAAGAATGACAAAGTGAAAGATCAGACCATTTCATATGAGAGGGAAGTTTATTAAAGAGGGATGTTATTGTTATTAGAAGCCCTCAAGCTCACAGCTACCCTATAGAGAATGATCTAAACCTTGCCCCGTTTTGTACCATCCTGTGTTGGCTAAGGAGAGGAAGACCCTCAACCAAGTGTACTGGCACAGTGACTGCTGCAATAGGCTCTTGTATGTTAGAAAGTGTGAGGATGGTGCAGGATAGAGCAGGGTTCAGCTCTTTTGTTCATAGGGTCAGTAGAGTCATATTCAACTGGACGGCACCTCACAACAATGATCACTGTACTGTTCAAGCTAACCGTGGTAGACACTGTGGCAATCCACCATGTAGAAGGTCTTCTCTTTCTCTGACTTATGACCTTCTGCCTTGCCCAGCATGTTTCTCTCCAAGGACTGGTTTCTCCTGAAAATATATACAATGTGAGGGAGATGAAATGTCATGGTCTTTGTCTTTAAAGAGCACTCTAGTTACATTTTGTTCAAGACAGATTTGTTTCTTTTTTTAGTAGTCTATGAGACATTCAATAATCTTCTTTAATACCACAATTCAAAGACACCAATTGTACTGTCATCATTATTCATTATTATTATTCATTATCATCCAACTTTCAGATGCATAGGAAGAAATTTAAAATATGAATAGAACCAGGTGCACCTTTGTCTTTAAACTGACTTTCTTGTTCTTTAGCACTTTGGAGAGATCCTTGATAACAGATTTTCTCAGTGCAACATATCTTTTGATTTCTTGACTGCTACTACCATGAGTGTTGGTTATGAAAACAAGTAGAATGAAGTAGTTGACAACTTCAATCTTTTCTCCATCTACCAATATGTAACCTATGGTCCGGTGGAGGACATGTTTTGTTTTCTTGGTGTTGAGATGTAATTCTTAGTGAAGGCTGTAGTCTTTGATTTTCTGCAGCCAATGTTTCAAGTCTTTCTTTGCAAAGAGGAATACATGATAACATCTCCATTAAATGCATAAATCTCTCTGAATAGAAGAAGACAGTTTTTAAGAGCTCTGAGGAAGGAAAAGAACATTGTATTTATTCATGAAAGGAGGTGATGTTTCAGGAATCAACTTATTAGCAGAATATTATCATGGTTATTTACAGAAAAAAAAAGATAGGGTTTTAGAACTGCTCATAGGGAAGTGATTATGGTAGTTGGATGCATATGAAGTGGCAATGGGTCCTCAAAGTTTGAATCTTAGTATGTAACTCTGGGCTAAGGTTAACTCTAGGTCACGAAGAGCTTCTGAGCATACTTTTGGAAGCCAGCTAGATTTGGTCTGGTTCTCTCTGGGCCTTGGTTTCCATAGAAGCCAAGACTTTTACACTCCTTAGGAGAAAGATAGGCAATCTCCTCACATACAATTTGTAGCCTCCAAAAACTGTCTGGAGGGTCAGCTATTAGTCAGTTCCAACTCAATGTCAATGAATGAGTGAATAAGGGAGGGAGTGAAGGTCGACAAACTAACTTCTAGGAGTTAGAAATTATTGACCTTGAAGCAAATAGCAGGATGTCAGGAGTGGCTGAAGGTTTTAAAAAAAAAAAAAAAAAGAAAACTACTGCATGGGTTTCAGGCTTATGTTAAGAGTTGAAAACAAAGGTAAGACTACACTCTGCCTTTAGTTTTAGACTCTTCTACGATTAACACAAGATTCCAGTAGAGATGGAAATTATTTAAACAGAAAGAACACACTGTAGGAAGAGCTTATTAATACAAGATAGTTCAAACACTAAGGGGAGGATTTTTCATTGGTCCAGCAAAACATATCACTTTATGCAGGGAGGAGGAGTAGCCTGTATGTTAAAAGAGTCACATTCAAGTCATTTTTGTAATAAGGAGGCCAGGACTAAGTACATTCTGTAGCCTTGTGTGAATACTAAGGAAACTTCCTTCTTCCTGAGAAAGAAATTTTGTGTCATGTTTGGCAAGGTTGTGGTGCATTGGCAGATTGAAAGCTTAGAGAAAGTATTAAGAGGAGAGGGACTTATGCCAAGGCTCAAAGGTGTTCATTGCAGGCTGTGACTTCCTGAAAATCATAATCACACTCTAGTACTTTCAGGTCTAAAGCCACATCCAGTTTCATCCTTCCCTTTTATCATTTCTATGTCCTGTACCTCCAGGATAGAAGAACCATCACTTAACCTCTCCCCGCTAAGAGGACGGAGAAGAACAGGACCATTACCAGCAGAACAATTGTATAAATCACTCCAGAATACAATGGAGACAAATTCTTTATTGTTTCTCATAGGTCATGGACAAAGATACAACTAGAGAATAACAAAAGATCTACTTCTTGCAGAGACAAGTGCAGGCCCAAGAGATGGAATTGGAGACCAGAAGGTCAATTTATTGAAGAGGATGCAAATTTCTAGATTCCACACAGATGAATGATGAGACCAGAGCCAAGGCCTTTTCTGGGAATTTTTAGACAGTCAAAAGACTGGGAGAATTGATGAAAAGTCCTTGAAAAGTTGGTGCGGTTGGTTCAGGGTCCGCTTCAACAGCATCCTCCTCCAGAAGATTGACTGCTCCCTCCTCCACAGCAACTGGAGCCCCCAGTGCAGCACCCAGAGCCCCCTGAGGGCTGGCTGCAGCAGTTAGAGCTCTGGTTCCTTTGGCGGTGGGACCTGCGGCGTCTGTGGTGGCTCAGGCAGCAGCCTCCACCCCCAGAGCTGCAGCAGCCCCCAGAACTGGAGCCACAGCAGCCCCCAGAGCTGGAGCCACAGCAGCCCCCAGAGCTGGAGCCACAGCAGCCCCCAGAGCTGACACTGCAGCAAGAAGAGACTTGAGGGCACTTTGGGGGACATTTTGGAGGGCATTTAGGAGTAGGGCACTTTGGAGGACACTTGGGGGTGCATTTGGGAGGGGGCTGGCACTGCTGCTTACTCTGTTGGCAGGACATCTTGGTGGGTGTCAGGAACTGAGGAAGAACAAGATTTAGGTCAGCCTAGCACAAAGCCCACCTCTACCCCTTCTATCCTGTTAGCATTATTTCCTATTTCACATTTGAAAAGCTACTTTTAAATTAGTCACAGAGAATAAAATTACAGGTATTGTGTTACTTCTAATAACCTATCAAATGATTTTCTGAGAAAAATAGGTAAGCTGTTTATCTGTTCTACAAAGTAGAAAACCATGAGCATAAAAAAATATCTTTTCAAAGTTGGAAAATTAGATGAGTTAATATTTTTAAAAATTGTGTTACACAAAATACTTTTCCTATTTGGGAATATGATCAGAGCTGAAATAACTGATATGTAAATGGAAGGTGTTGGACTTCTAACTGAATGTCAGTAGCCCCCATTCAGAAACCCAGTCGAGGGTCACTGTGAGCAAGCATCTGCTCAAGGAGTGTTGTTGTTCTGTGCCGTTGAGTGAGAACTGACTTATAGCTGATCCTACAGCAGGTTTTCAGAAGCAGTAAATCAAATGGGAGAAGATTGCCCATCCTTCTCTTGGAAAGCAGCTGGTGGATTTGAATCACTATGCCACCAGAGCTACCTTGTCAAGGATAGCAGGGGTAGTGTGTGTGTGTGTGTGTGTGTGTGTGTGTGTGTGTGTAATTCCTATTGCTTAGAAAAGCTTCTAAGATAATCTTGTGACCTAGGAAACTGAAAGATCAAAATTACAAAAAGAGCCATTCTTGCAATTGACTCACTACTTTTAATGAAAACAAAACAAGATCACTGGTTCAGTCTTGGGAGTTGGATCCTGTTCTTAATCTAATGGGCTAGGATTGATACAAGACTAGGAAAGTTTGTAAACACATTGATAAACCCATGATATGCTAATATAACAAGCCCAAAAGAGAGTCTGGTCCCCTGTGCGTTGTTCAGCTTGTCACCACAGGATTGTTGAAAACTGTCTCAAAGGAGCATGTGCTTTGCTATCCCTAGATCTGAAGACACATCCATGTACATGAACTTGGTTTCTCCAGAGCCCTCAGTCATCAGGTCTTCCCCATCATGCCCCAGTTGGTGCTAAACCCTTTCTTGTACCCTTCATACAGTCTTTCTGAAAATTTCCTCCTCTGGCAATGTGGACTCCTCTCCTGTTCTGATCTAAGCATCTTCCCAGTGAAGCTCCTTCCCTAGTGCCCAGGCAACACTTACCAGGTTCGGGAGCAGGTACAGGTTAGCGAGCACTCAGGAGATGAATGGATGGAGGTTCTCAGTCCTGAGGCCCTTTTATCCTGGCTTTGAGCTCTGACTTATCCTGTGAGATATGGCTCTGGCATTCTTGCCACCCACATGGGCCCTATGACCAAGTCATGACTGGAGGTTACTTATGTGTGGCTCTCTGCTGAGACTTAGAGAAGGTGCATCTGAAACCAAGCATAGAACAGAGGGAAATGAGTTCTTTCCTTAAATCCCTTGCAATAATTAAAAATTAACACTTTATACTGTTGCTGTTGTTGTTATGTGTCATCGAGTAGCTTGAGACTCCTAGTGACTTTATGTACCATAGCCCTGAAACCTGCTCTATCCAGTATCAACGTTATTATCTCTGACACACTTGCCCCCATTTCCCCAGTCACTGAATCAATCCATCTCATCAAGGGTCTTCTTCTTTTGTGCTGTCCCTCTAGCCTTCCAAGCATGATGTCCCCCTCTAAGTACTAGGCACTTCTTGTAACATGTCCAAAGTATGTTAAACGAAGCTTCAGAATCCTTGCCTCCGAGGAGCAGCCTGATTTAACCCTCTCCAGGGTGAATCTGTTTGTTTTCTTAGCAGTCCATGGTACATTCAATACTCTTCTCCAACACCACAACTCAAAGGCATCAATTCTCCTTCTATCATCCCTAATCATTTTCCAGCTTTCTGGCACATAGCAAGTAATAGTGAAGACTATGGCCTGGATAAGGTGCACCTTAGTCTCCAGACTAATTTCACACTTTGTACTACATTGCCTTTAATAAGCAAATTTGTTTTATGTTTTATGAGACAAGTTTGTTTGTTCTTTTGGGAGTCCATGATATATTCAATACTCTTTGCTATCACAAGTGAAAGACATTATGTTTCTGTCTTCTTTATTCTTCATCTAGCTTTTAGATACATACAAAACAATTGAAAATATTATGAGTTGCATGAGACACACCTTAGTCTTTAAACTGATATCTCTGCTCTTTATCACTCTGAGGAAGCCCTTGACAGCAGATTTCCCCACTGCAAAACCTTTTTTGGTTTATTGAATACTGATTGTCAATCCAAGCAAAATGTGATTGTTGACACCTTTAATCCTTTCTCCATCTATCATGAGGTTGCCGGTTGACCAAGTGGTAGAGATGCTTGTTATCTTGATTTTGAGATTTAATCTACATTTGAAAACTGTACTCTTTGAACTTCTGAAGTCAATATTTCAGGTCTTCTTCACTTTCTACAAGCAAAGTTGTGCCACTTGCCTAATATAGTTTGTTGAATCTTCTCCCAATCCTGATATCACATTATTTTCCATATATACTTATTTAATATAAACTTATTTGCTATGCATAGAGATTGAATAAGTATGGGTAAAGGGTACAACTACTCCAGCTATAGTGTCCTCACTCATAGTGGGCAGCCTTCAGAGAAATTTTAGACAAAGACAAAGTAGAATGGCCTGGTGGTCCACGTCCGAAGTAAATCAGTGAAAACCTTGTGAACTACAGCAGAATGTTATCTGATCTAGTGTCAGATGATGAACTTCCTAGGTTGGAAGACACTCAAAGTACACAGGGATACAGCAATAAACTCAAAGATATCAAGGATCATGAAGGACCAGGAAATGTCACCAGTTGGAACTAGTCTGATAACAACTAACAGCAACATATATTTGTTTACCCCTTCCTCAAAGCATCAATAATTTACAAGTACTCTGAATCCTTAAATCCTGCATCTTTTTTTCTTTGATTCTGTTCATCCATGACACCCGAGGAAAACCTTTCCTACTCACAGCAGTAACTGACCCCAAATCATTGGTTTTTATTTTCAGAGTTGCCTGAGTGTTATGGGAATCAAGTATCATTCAGTGTGCTGTGAAATACAACTTACATGCTTTCTTTCTAGTTTAAGCATTTTCCACCAAACTTTAGAAACAACTCTGTAACTGATCTAGATATTCCCTGTACTTTGATTTAGCCTCTCCTTGATTTGCATATCATGGTTCTTGTTCCTCTTGGATGGTGTGACTCAAATCCCACTTCATCTTTCACTCTTTATTCGACATAAATTGCTCAAATTAAATTAGATAGTAAAAGAGCTCCTTAGTAACTAGGTTTGGGATTTGTGCTTCTGTATCTCCATTAGTTCATTAGTGGGGATATACACACAGGAGAAAGTTCATGACTTAAAATCCTGTCATTAATATTCACATTGACTTCACAGTTTAAAAATAACTATTCCACAAGGTTTAAGTCATGCTCATGTGAGACAGGAATTGTGAGGCGTGTTGATCACATCACATTAAAGAGATTTGCCACTGTCTCACCTGGGTAGATATTTGTTCTCCAGCTCAGGTTGTTGCAATGGACTTAGTAACAGTCAGTTATTTAATGGACATCAATGCCTTGGTTCACATAGATAGGTCTATTGGAAAGCCCAATTCCTCATTCCTAGGTTGAGAGAGCTGAGATGCCATTGAGTCCTTGCCATTTCCTCTATGGAGGGCGACACCCAACCCATAAGTCTCTTTTATTTGGATGTGAAAGAGGAATCAGCACTTTAGTTGCTTCTTGAAGCCTGGGTTTTAGCTCTGCCTACATTGTTTAAGTAACTTCAGTACCCTCCATTACATATATTACTATATGTGTTTTCTCTGTTTTTAGTGATATTGTGTTGATCATTCCCTCACTGGATATTGCCTTTCCCTTCACTCATCATAAAATGTACCTATTAGTTTTTGTCTACTATTTATTCCTCTTTACCTCTCTTTTAATTCCTGATAACCACTAAAGAATGATGCTGTGTAAATGGACTGAATTTAAAGTGATCATACTTTTCATACAATAATTATTCTAGGATTGAGCCAAATTTTGTATCTCTCTCTCTATCTATCTATCTATCTATCTATCTATCTATCTATCTATCTATCATCTATTTATCTATCTATGTTTTTGGCTGTATGTATTATAACAAACTGTGGCTGACTCTGAGAAGAATGGGAATTCCAGAATATTTAATTATGCTTATATTAAACCTATCACTTTGACCAGGAGGCAGTCATCAGAACAGAGCGGGGAAACACTGCATCATTCAAAATCAGGAAGGGTGTACATTAAGGATGTGTCCTATTTCCATAACTTTTCAATCTATATGCAGAACAGATTATTTGAGAGCCTGGGCTCTATGAGGAGAAATGTGACATCAGGATTGGAGAAAGACACCTCAACAACCTGTGTTATGTGAATGACACAACCTTGCTTACTGAAACTGAGAAGGATCTAAAGCACTTGCTGCAAAATGTCAAGGACTATATGCTGGGCTGATTGGCAGCATTATGATAGATGGTGAAGAGATTGAGATTGTTCAGTTTTAGTTTGCTTGGCTCTACAATCAACACTCTTGGTACCAGCAGCCAGGAAATCAAAAGACGAATTGCATCAGGAAAATTTGCTGTCAGGGACCTCTCCAGAGTACTGAAGAGCAACGATTTCAGTCTGGAGAATAAGATTCACCTGATCCAGGTCATCGTGTTCGCAATTATTTACTATGTGTCAGAAAGCTGCACAATGACTAGGGATGATAGAAAGAGAATTGATGCCATTGAGCTGTGATGCTGGAGTGGAGTATTGAATATACCATGGAATACAAGGAGAACAAACAAGTTTGTTCTGGAGAGGGTGAAGAATCCTGGCAAGGATTCTGAGGCTTCGTCTGATATATTTTGGGTATGATGAAAGGAGGGACCAGAACTTGAAAAGAGACATCGTGCTTGGAAAGATGGAGGGATAGTGCAAGAGAGAAAGACCCTCAATGAAATGGATTGATTCAGTGACTGGGGTAATGAGGGTAGGTATGTCAGAGACAATAAGTTTGGCACAGGATAGAGCAGGTTTGAGGGCTATTGCACACAGATATAGATATAGAGAT
>NW_006399926.1:6566501-6581710 GCF_000299155.1 Elephantulus edwardii
ATTGAGTCACCTGCAACTCATAGCAGCCCTATGTACAACAGCTCTGAAGCCTGTCCTGTCCTGAGCTAGTCTCACTGACTCTGACTCTAACACTCCTAAACCCATTCCCCTAATTACTGTACCCATCCACCTTATCTGAAGTCTTCCTCTCCTGCACTGTCCCTCCACCCTTCTGAGCATGATGCCCTTCTCCATGGACCAGTTCCTCCTGGCCACATGCTGAATATATGTGAGACGGAACTTCAAAATCCTAGCCTCCAAAGAGAAACTTTGTTTCATCCTCTCCAAGACAGACCTATTTGTTTTCTTGTCAGTCCATGGTATGTTCAAGACTCTTCCAACTCAAAGGCATTGATTCTTCTTCTTCTGTCATCCTTAGTCATTGCCCAGCTCTCGGATGAATAGCAAGTAATTGTGAAGACCATGGCCTGGATCAGGTGCACTTTAGTCTCTAGACTGACATTATTGCTTCTTAATTCTCTGAAGAGGTCCCTGACAATAGATTTTTCCCGAGCAATTCGCCTTTTAATTTCCTGACTGCTGGTGCCAGGACTACAGTTTTCACCTTCTGCAGCACATGCTTTAGGTCCTCCTCAGTTTCAGCAAACAAGTTTGTTTCATCTGCATAATATAGGAAATTTTATATATATATTAAGATGCGCACTGCAATATTGAGAGGCATGCCACAGCATAGTTGAAGTGTATGATATCATTGTATTAAAAACTACTGACACCAGCAACTATCATAAAATACAATTTTTTAAGATACTGTTCAATCTATCAGCTGAAAGGAGGTCTGGTGGACTAGTTGTAGGAAATTTCAATGCTAATCCTAAAATATTAGCTGAATTTAAGAGTGTTGCTTTACATTTTATAATTTTTTAAAATTTAATTTTTATTTTAATTTAATAAATCAAAATCAAGATAAGTTAAGATGTTGTTGTTGTTATGTGCCATTGAGTTGCCTACAATTCATAGAGACTCTATGTACAACAGCCCTATACCCTGCTCTGTCCTGTGCCAATCTCACTGTCTCTGACACACCTACCCCCATTTCCCCAGTCACTGAATCAATCCATTTCATTGAGAGTCTTCCTCTCCTGCACCGTCCCTCCACCCTCCCAAGCATGATGTCCCTCACCAAGGACTGGTCCCTCCTTGCAACATGTCCAAAGTATGTCAGACAAAGTTTAAGAATCTTTGCCTCCAGAGAGCAGCCTGGTTTAACTCTCTCGAGGACAAACGTATTTCTTCTCTTAGCAGTCCGTGGTATATTCAATGCTCTTCTCCAGCACCACAGCTCAAAGGTATCAATTCTCCTTCTATGATCTCTAGTCATTGTTCAACTCTCTCATGCATAATAAGTGATTGCAAAGACCATGGCATGTATCAGGTACACATTAGTCTCCAGACTGACATCGTTGCACTTCAGTACTTTAGAGAAGTCTCTAACCACAGACTTTCTCATCCCTATACATCTTTTTCATTTCCTGGCTACTGGTGCCAAGGGTGTTGACTGGAGCCAAGTAAACTAATGCTGTGAACAATCTCAGTCTCCTCACCATCCATCATGATGCTGCCAATAGACCCAATTGTGAGAATCTTTGTTTTCTCGATATTGAGCCTTAATAAATACTGAAGTTAAAATGTTGTTGTTGTTGTTATGTGTCATCGAGTCATTTGCGACTCATAGCGACCCTATGTACAACAGCCCTAAACCCTGCTCTATCCTGTGCCAATCTCATTGCCTCTGACACACCTACCCCCATTACCTCAGTCACTGAATCAATCCACCTCATAGAGGGTCTTCCACTCCTGCACTGTCCCTCTACCCAGCATGATGTCCCTCTCTAAAGCCCTGTCTCTCCTTACAACATGTCCAAAGTATGTCAGATGAAGCCCCAGAATCCTTGCCTCCAAGGAGCAGCCTGGTTTAACCCTCTCTACGATGAATCTGTTTGTTTTCTTGGCAGTCCATGGTACATTCAATACTCCTCCCCAGCACCACAGCTCAAAGGCGTCAATTCTCCTTCTATCTTCCCTAGTCATTGTCCAACTCTCTGATGCATAACAAGTGATTGCAAAAACCATGGCCTGTATCAGGCACACCTTAGTCTCCAGAGAGACACCGTTGCTCTTGAGTACTTTAGAGAGGTCCCTAACCACAGACTTTCCCATCACAATACATTTTTTGATTTCCTGGCTACTGGTGCCAAGAGTGTTGACCGTGGAGCTGAGCAAACTGAAGCTGTGAACAATCTCAATCTCTTCGCCATCCAGAAAATAAAAATTCATTTCCTTAATAAAAATGTAATTTAAAACCTTAATAGATTTTGTTTTAACTCTCATTCAATTTATAGCGTCCGTAAAAATCCCAATGGTGGGTCAGCTGTGAATCAGTTCTTAATCTCTGGCAATGAGTGAGCTCTACCAAAAAAAGAAATAAATGTATTTTGAGCAAAGTGTGATCAGCATGTAGCCTAGAAGCCAGAAAGTTGAGACTTAGTCTTATATAGTTTGTGCATGTTATCAAAAGGGGAACCTGGACAATGGCCTCATGCTTGATAAAGTAGAGCATCAGCAAAGAAAGGGGAAACTTTCAACAAGATAGAGGGCCACAGTGTCTGCTACCATGGAGTTAAATATAGGAGCAATTATGAGGATGGCACAGGACCAGGCAGTGTTTTGACTCATCAGCCCTGAACAACAATCTCTGAAGCCTATATAAAAAACAGCGTAGAAAAACAAAACTCTCAGTTTCTCAGCAGTGTTTCTTTCCATTTTGTTGCTGAAAAGATAACAACTTATACGTTTGACATGTTGACAAATAGCAACCTTTAACAAGCTACTGAAAGTTTTGCTAGTCTAGGTATATATCCTAAGGAAATGAGTAGCAACATGAACAGATATCTCCACATCCATGTTTACTGCAGCATGATTTCTAATAAGGAAACTCTGGTGGCCTATTGGTATACAAAGCTGGGCTGCAATCCTGAAGGCACAAGGTCCTAATCCATCAGTTGCTCCACAGGAGAAGGATGGGCAATCTCCTCCTGTTCGATTAATTGACTTTGAGAGTCTCTTGGAGAGTCAGCCATGAATTGGTTATTACTCGATAGTACACAACAACAGCAAAAATTTATAATAACAAAGAGATGGACATAACTATTTCTATTAATGGAAAACTGTACAAAGAAACTATTGTACATTCACACAGTGGATCACCATGCAACATTACAAAACAATAAAGAATTAAGAAAACTACATAACATGGATGCATCTAAATGGTATCACATTAAGTTATATAATATTAAGTGAAATAAGCTAGTCACAGAATGTCAAATATTGTGTAAGATCACAGCACAAATTTTTAGGAGGAGAGGAGTGTGTTATAATGCTATTATAGTACAGATACCACAAGTGGATGACTTTAACAAACAGAACTTTATTCTCTCAGTTAGGAGCTTTGAAGTCCTAATTCAGAGGGTCAGCTCAAGAAAGAGGTTCTGGAAGAAGGTCCTGTCAGTAATGGTAGGCCCCACATTCTTTCAATATCTCCGTATATTTTGATTCTACCCTGTGTGTGGAATTTTCCAGCACACAGACTCAGGTCAAAAGGATGCACTCCACTCCTCATCATTCTTTCTTGATATTATTGGATATCTTTCTCTCTTCTGGCTTCCTTTTTTTATGTTTCATGAGACAAAAGTGTTAAAGACCACACTCTAAAGAAACTTCCCTTTCATCAGATCAGAGCAGTGACCCAATTAAAAGTGTTGTATCCTATCCTGATCCTCTTGTACCTGATCATTGTTGTTATGTGCCTGTTGGCAAATCACAATTCATCTTTGGGAATGACCAGAACACCACATAATTCCCTGCAATCCTCAATAAAGTCATGTTGTTGTTGTTGTACTTCATCAAGTCATAACCAACCCACAATTGGCCCTCCAGTGGGTTTTCAGAAGTAGTAAATTACATGGGAGATTACCCATCTTTCTGCTATGGAACAGCTGGTGGATTTGAACCATGTACCTTTGGGAAGGATGGATAGAGAAGCTGTAGTATATTCACTCAATGGAATACTGTGCAGCAATGAAAACAAGGAACTCATAAAAATATACAAAATGGGTGACCCTGGATGACATTATGCTGGGTAAAATATCTCAGTCACAGACGGACAAATATTGCATAGTGTCACTGCTATTAAATAGGACTGACATCAGGGATTGGTGGAAACTAAGAAAAGGGGATAAATAATGAACACTGCATTGGAACAGATGAGGGAAAGAATTGTTTAAAAGGAACATATTATTAGGCCTTATTTGCATGATAGTATTATGAGTCGCCTGCGACTCGATGGCACTTAACAACAATAACATCAACAGAGAGAGAGAGATCAGCTGGCCCAGCGGACAGAAGGCGATGCTACTAAACTGAAGGTGGGTGACTTTTAATCTGCAGCCCTTGGGCCTGTCATTGTTTTTGTTCAGACATTCCTCTAGGTCATATAGCCTTGGTGTACAAGTTGCCGTGAGGCTGAACACTGTGACACTAATGTGTCAAATGCGTTAATAGTTGGTTTCCCAATGCAGACAGAGAGTCGGGTGGAGCTCCCTGATTAAAACAAGGGTGGAAGGAGGAGTGGCATCCACTTCCATAATAGCTTGCCTCCGGAAACCCTATGAACCTGGGGAGAGGATGAGAGACACCCAGCGTTGAGGACTCTCCTTCATAGGGTCGCTATGAGTCGCCTGCAACTCGATGGCACTTAACAACAACAACAACTTTTGGGATTGCAGTGCATCTTCTTACCACTAGGCCATTAGGACACCAAAGTAGGGGCATAACAAAAATCCAAAATACCCACTGTTTTGAATTTTGAATAGACTTAGACTCACAAGGACCTGTTGTTAAATAGATTTAGACTCATAGGGACCAAATAGAAAAGAAAGAAGAGGGTTTCAAGATTTGGATTCTTGACAGGAGCATCTTTCTCTCAGGGAGAGGGTGATGGGTTAACGCCAATGACCTTTTAATTATTATTATTGTTTTTGTATTATTGAATTGACTATGAATCTTAGCAACCCTATGTTGTTGACGACTCATTAGAGACCCTATGAACAAAAGGCCTGGACACTTTTATGACTTTCATAATTTCTCCAAGTTCATAGAGTTTCTGGAGGCAAGCTATTTCAGAAGTGGATGCCACTACTGCTTCCAAGCAGCAACCCTATAAACAACAATAATCTTGCCCTATTGTACACCATCCTCACATCTCTGACATGGTTGAGTCCACTGTTACAGTTATTGTGTCAATGCCACTTATTGAGGGTCATCTTCTCTTTCACTGACCCTCTACCTTTATCAGCAAGATATCTTTTGGAAGGATCTCTCCTGACAACAGGCTCAAAGAATGTGAGATGAAGTTTCATGGTTCTTGTCTCTAGGAAGTACCATAGTTGCATTACCTACAAGGCAGATTTGTTTGCTCTTTTGACATCCATACTATTTTCCAACACCAAAATTTGATGGAATTTTATTGTTCTGTGATCTTCCTTATTCATTGTCCAACTTTTGGATGCATGCAAAGGAATTGAAAATACTATGACTTGGATCAGGCTTACCTCAGTCTTTAAACTGATATCCTTTTTCTTTAGCACTTGAAGGAGGTCCTTGAGAGCAGATTTTCCCAATGCAAGGGATCTTTTTATTTCTAGACTGCTTCTATCATGAATGTTGACTGTGTATTCAAGGGAAAAGAAATTATTGACAGTATCAACCTATCATCTATCATGATGTTGCCTACTGATGTTGCATCTATCCTATTTTTAAACCATGTGATATTCACTTGTTATACTCTCTGTGGACAAAATCTTGAATGGCACAGGAAACATCAGAAGAAGATGGAAGGAATACACAGTCACCATACCAAAAGAATTAGTCAACATGGACCATTTTAGGAAATAGTGTATGACCAAGAACCAATAGTAACAAAGGAAGAAGTTCCAGCTGCCTTGAAGCACTGACATAAGATAAAGCCTGAGAACTGACAGAATGGCAATTGTTTCTCCAGACAGCAGCAATGTTGGATGTGCTTGCTCACCAATCTGTGGCAAGAAATTCAGAAAGTGTTACCTGGCCAAGTGACTGAAAGAGGTCTATATTTGTTCTCAGTCCAAAAAAAAAAAAAAATAATAATCTCTTTGAGTGTGGAAATAATAGAACAATACTGTTAATGTCACACACAAACAAAGTCATGCTGATTTTTAAAAGATGACAGAAAAGTACAGGGAACTTTAAGAAATTCAAGCTTAATTAAGAGACTGTGGCACAAGGGATATCATTGCTGATGTCAGATGAATCTTAGCTGAAAGAAGAGAATACCAAAAGAACTTTACTTGTGTTATTTTTATTGACTAGGCAAAGGAATTTGTGTGGATTGGAACAAATAATGATTAATGAGAAAAGAATGGGAATTCCAGAACACTTAATTGTACTCACATGAAACTTTTACATAGACAAAGAAGCTGCGGTGTGAATGGAACAGAACAAGGGAAACTTTATTGTTAGCAAGCTGAGATCTAAACAACTGCACCAAGAAATCCTCTGGGGATATGTTGGTTGTTCAATGCCAGCAAGTCAATTCTAATTCATAGTAACCGTATGTACAACAGCATGAAGCATTGTCAGATTTGCACCATCCACAATATCTGCTGTGCTTCAGCCCATTGTTGTGCTCACTGTGTCATGACTCATTGAGCATCTTCCTCTTTGTTGCTAATTTCATGCTTTCCAAAGTATGATGTCTTTCCTAAGAAACTGGGCCCTTCTGAAAATACATCCAAACTATGTGAGAGCAAGTTTTCCACCACTCTTTCAGTTTGCCATACTGTAGTGACTTGCATGTTGCTGTGAGGTGGGAATCTATGTCATTAGTATTTCAAATACCAACAGTGTCATCCATGATGGACATGTTTCTACAGAGCTTCAAGCATAACATATATTAGCATGTAGGACAGACCATCAACTTTTGAAATAATAGGCAATTGGAAAGTCTTATGAATGGCAGCTGGGGACATGATATGGTCAGTTATTTTTGTATAAGCATGAAATTGTTGTTTCAACTCCATTGGCCATAAAGTGAATTTCTTGGTCTGAAGCAATGCTATATAGAATATTATGTTAATGAAAAAGGCATTTTGTAAGTTCATGTAGAACAGCTGCAACAAAAGCATTACCTTCAGGAAGGGGAAATACAGAGGGCTGATCTACAAAGTGGAAGCTCAGTGACTAAGTGGACATTACTATCTTGTATTCAAAAGTCTGTACAACAGACTAATAGGCTAGAAAGTCAGGCTAGGTTGATATATTAAAATCTTAAAGCAGAATTCCTTATACATGCTGGAAAACTGCAGTTTGTTGGGTTTTCCCCTCAATGTTGTTGTTAAGTGCCATCGAGTCGCTTGTGACTCATAGCGACCCTCTGTACAATAGTCCTAAACCCTATTCTATCCTGTGCCAACTTTATTGTTTCTGATACACCTACCCCCATAACACCAAAGTTGTTAACAATCTCAATCTCTTCACCAGCTATCCTGATGCTGTCAATTGGCCTAGCGGCGAGAAACTTTGTTTTCTTGATGTTGAGCTTCAATCCCAATTGAAGGCTGCAGTCCTTGACCTTCTACAGCAAGAAGTTCAGGTCCTCTTCTGTTTCCGCAAGCAGGGATGTGTCATCCACATAATGCAGATTGTTGATGAATCTTCCTCCAATCCTGATGCCACATTCCTCCTCATAGAGTCCAGCCTCCAGGACAATCTGAACTGCATATACATTGAGAAGGTATGGATATAAAACACATCCCTGGAGTTCATCCTTCCCAATTTTTAACCACGCAGTGTTTCCTTGCTCTGTTCTGATGAGTCTCTCCTGATCCAAGTATAGGTTTCACATAAGCATAATCAAGTACTCTGGGATTCCCACTCTTTTCAGAGTCAGCCATAGTTTTTTGTGATCCACACAGTCAAATGCCTTTGCATAGTCAATGAAACACAGATAGACATTCCTCTGGTACTTCCTGCTTTCAGGCAAGATCCTTCTAACATTAGCTATAATATCCCACTACTTCTTCTAAATTCATCCTGCACTTCTGGCTGTTCCCTGTGGATGTGCTGTTGTTTTTTTATTCTTTTCAGCAGAATCTTGCTTGCATGTGATATTAATGACATTGTTCAATAATTTCCACATTGTTAGGTCACCTTTCTTTGGAATAGGAACAAATATAGATCTCTTCCAGTCAATTGGCCAGGTGGTTGTCTTCCAGATTTCTTGACACAACTTGGCGAATACTTCCAGAACACATTTATTTGTTGAAATATGTTAATTTGCATACTGTCAATAAGGATGTAGTTTGTATATATTAACTACTAATATAATATTAACAAACACATCAAGTTTGCATATAACATAAGTGAGCAAATAAAGGTAAACTTAAGTATGTTGATAAACAGATTCTTTTTTTATTGGTTACTTCAGAGGAGAGCTGTATACACAACATAATATAGGAAAGGGAAGAGGATTTGCTGTTTTGCCATCTTAAAGCAGGTAATAGAAATAAGATCCTGAGTCAGCAGAAATATTTTGGGGTGAGATGTGGGCTCCTGGATCCCAAGGAAGAAAGATCTTTTATTTCAGCATCCAGAGCCTTTGCTAGGATCTCTCAGTCATTTTCATAGGATCAGGAGGAAGAACAAATTCTTGGACCTTTTAAGTCCAGTGTGGGGTCTTTATGACACAGGATCCACTTCAGCAGCATCCTCCTCCAGAGGACTGGCTGCTCCCTCCTCCACAGCAGCTGGAGCCCCCAGAGCAGCACCCAGAGCCCCCTGAGGGCTGGCTGCAGCAGTCAGAGCTCTGGCGCCTTTGGCGGTGGGACCTGCGGCGTCTGTGGTGGCTCAGGCAGCAGCCTCCACCCCCAGAGCTGCAGCAGCCCCCGGAGCTGGAGCCACAGCAGCCTCCAGAGCTGACACTGCAGCAGGAGGAGACTTGAGGACATTTGGGGGGACAATTTGGGGGACACTTGGGGGTGGGACACTTGGGAGGACACTTGGGAGGGGGCTGGCACTGCTGCTGGCTCTGCTGGCAGGACATCTCATGGGCGTCAGGAGCTGAGGGATAATGGGACACAAGTCAGATCCAGACACAGAGACCACCCTGCCCCTTGTGGTTCATCTAGCCTCACATATAATAATAGAAAATTAATCTCCAGTAGTTCATATCATAGAATGTGTAAACATCAAAAGTTTTTTATGTAAAAAATGAAATTATCCTATTTATGTCTTCCAAATTAAAAATTATCCAGTTTATGGACCATTTAGGGAAAATTATTTCCTGGTGGAAAAAAAAGTCCATCAGTCTAATAATAACTTTTTAAGATCATTTGGTTCTATCTAGTCAGATTTGTGAATAGTTTTGAAGCTTTCCTGACTCTACAAATTCACCCCCACCCCCCAAAAAGAGACTCAGAAGCTCTAGCAGTACTGGATATGGGAGGCTTTGACCCACAATCCTCTAACCTATCCTCAGTTCCTTTCAGCCTCCATTGCCTTAAGTTATTAGGCTGGCCATGTCATCTTGGGCTTTATCCATTCTGTACAACAAACAGATTTAACAAGCTCAAAGGGGCCTCTGATCCCCAGTTCACTGTTCAGTCTTCAGTTGAAGGGAGGACAAAGCTGCATTTTTGAAGGTGACTTCTATTCCTGAAACTTTCCCAAGTGGTACATGGACCTGTGGACTTTGCTGTCTTAGATCTGTGAGGCGACCCAGGCAGGCCAGCTTGGTTGCAGAGTCCAAAACTCAATGACCAAATTTTCTACTTAATGTCCTTAGGAATATTACACTCCCCCTCGAACACAACCCTGTATCTTTCTTAGAGTCTTTTCTAACAATTAAGTTAATCTAGCCTCCCCATGGTCTCATCTAACCTCCTTTCCTGATATATTCTGATCATTCTTCAGTGAAGTCCTTACTCTAATTCCCAAAGAACACACTCTACTTACTGGCTGGCTTCACGAGCAGGCACAGGGTCTGTTAGTACCTCAGGAGGTAAGTGGATGGAGATGTGTGGTGCAGCATCCTTTTATTCTGATTTTGGGCTAGTGAGACAGGACCTGGGCATGTGAGAACCTGCCTCTTGCCACCTACACACGTCTTGTGACTAAATGGCAGCATTCACATGTCTTCCTGCAGGTCAACTTAGGGTAGCTAAGAACTGTTAGAACTTGAATGTTTGGAACATTAGAAGTGGGAAGCTTGGGATAATTTGGATTATAATCTTCTGCCTCATTCTCCTTGATGGGTACTAGATAATGTAATCATTTGGTTCCCCTAAACTTTTGTTTCCTTCTTTCCTCTAGTGGTAACTCACTGGGTTTTGGTAGCTTTGTTTCAACTGTAATTTAAAGATGTCTTAACATTTCTCAACTCCTATCTAAGTGAGTCATTGCATGGAAAGAGGGGAGATGCTCCTGCTTAATCTGTGCCAAAAGTCAGATAACTTCAGTCTTCTCTAAATCTCAACTATGACCTGATTTTGTTTACTCTATGTCATAAGAATGGTTTACATGTGTTTTAGTAGTTAGCAACTAAGCCATGTGTGACCATTGTGACAACAAGATTTGTATATGCACATAGACATACAGGCATACCTTATTTCATCATGCTTCACTCTTTTTGTTTCACTTCATTGTAATTTTCAGACAGTGGGCACTCTGTTTTTGTTCATTTGTTTTTCCAAGTTGTAAGTTTATGGTATCCACCATCAAATGAGTCTATCAACACCATTTTTCCAACAGCATATGATCACTTTATGTCTCTTTGTTACATTTTGTATTTCTTACAGTGTTTCCGATTTTTCATGATGTACACTTAGTAGACTACAGGATAAGGCAAAATTTTGTGCACTGGAAAATTTAGAACAGGGTAAGATGGATTGATACAGTATCTGGGTCAATGGGGGTTGGTGTGTCTGAATTAGTGAGACTGGCTCAGGGAAGAGTTCAGAGCTTCTGTACAATGCTATACATTGCAGGTGAGTCAATTGTACATAACAACAATAACATACTATATTGGTTGTTTTTTCATGTAAGCCTCTTGTTTAGAGTCAAGAAGACCTCAGGGAAGGCCGTTGTATTTAAAAGTCAGTTGTTACTATATTTTGGAGGAATATTCTTCTAAGTGATACAGCACTCTTCTGTCAATATACTGTACTGGGATAACCTGGGATTGCTGTGATACTGAACCTTGTACCATTGGGGTGTAAAATGGCATAATGGTTACCTGTGGTGGACAGTATTTGGTGGAGCTCCCGGTTTAAGACAGTTTTGGAAGCAGGAGTGGTATCCACTTCCTAAAGAACATGCCTCTTGGAACTCTATGAACTTTGATAAATGAAGATAATTATAGAAAGGTTTAGGGCCTATTGTTCGTAGGGTCACTAAGAGTCGTGCTCTATTCCATGACAATCAACAATAACAACAACAACTGGAAAATTCAGGGGGGAAAAAAAACAACCCACATTATTCATCATGTTTTCTTTATTTCAATTGTTTGAAACAGAACTCACCATATCTACCAAGGTATACATGTATTTTAGACTGTGTTTCTAGTTAAGTTTTTTGCTGTTTATTTTCTTCTGAACTTCTGGTTATCTCTTCTTAATTAGAATATTTCTGTGAACAATAGACTTGGACCACTTATTAGGATGACCACATATCCCATTTTCTAGGAAGTCTCTATTGCTGTTGTTGTTAGGTGCCATCGAGCCGATTATGATTCATAGTGACCGTATGAAAAACAGATCAGAACCTTGCCCTGCCCTGCGTCACCCTCAGGATCTCCACCATGCTCAAGATAATTGCTGTACTTGACATGTCTGTCCATCTCATCAAAGAGCTTCCTTTCTCCAGCTGTCCCTCTGCCATTTCTCCAAAACTGGTCCCTTCAAAGTACTTGAGATGAAGTTTCACCATCCTTACCACCAAGAAGCACTACAGTGGAACTTCCTCCAAGACAGAGTTTTTTGTTTTTGTTTTTGTTTTTGTTTTTAATTTTGGCAGTCCATAAGAATCATAGTGATAGGCATCAGGGTTTCAGAAACCATGAGCAGAGAAGCAAAAGTGGAATCATGTGGAATTGGAAAATGTTTAAAGTTTACCTCTGAGAGCTAAGGGATCCCTTGTATTGGACTCAAGGAGTCAACTCAGATCTTTTACTTTATCACCTTTTTAAGTTATCTATAAACCTGGAAATGTACTGGAACCTACTTTGTTATGTTTCTAGCATAGATTTTTCAGATGAATGAGGAAGCAACTACTACATGGAAGGATTTCACTCATTTGTTGTTGTTTGATGTGCCAACAAATCAACTGCAACTCATAGTGACCCTATGTACTCTGAACTTTGCCCTATCCTGAACAAGTCTCACTGTCTCTGACACACCTCCCCCCATTATCTCAGTTATGGTGTCAATTCATCTCATTCTGAGTCTTCCTCTCTTGCGCTGTCCCTCCATCCTTGTAAGCTTGATATCCTTCTCCAAAAACTGGTCCTTCCTGGCAACATGCCTGAAGTATTGAAGAGAAATTTCAAATATCTTGCCTCCAAGGAGTAACCTGACTTCACCCTCTCCAGACAGACCTGTTTGTTCTTTTTGCTGTCTATAATATATTCAATACTCTTTTCTAGCACCATAACTCAAAGATACCAATTCTTCTTCTGTCATACTTATTCATTGTCCAGCTTCCTGATGCATAGCAAGTAATTGTGAAGACCATTCCCTGGATCAGGTGCACCTTAATCTCTAGATTGACTTTATCACTCTTTGGCACTTTAGAGAGGTCCCTGACAGCAGACTTTCCCAATGCAATTCATCTTTTGATTTCCTGATTGCTGGTGTCAAGGGTGTTGATTGTAGAGCTAAGCATACTGAAACTGTTAACAATCTCAATCTCTTCTCCATCTAATATGGTGCTGCCAATTGGCCCAGTGATGAGAATCTTTGTTGTCTTGATGTTGAGCTTCAAACCATATTGGAGACTGCAGTCCTTGACCTTCTGCAGCAAATGCTTCAGGTACTCTTCAGTTTTGGCAAACAAGGTTGTGTCATCTGTATAGTTCAGATCCTGATGTCACATTCCTTCTCACGGAGTCCAGCCTCCTGAATAATCTGTTCCATATCTATATAATGTATGGAGAGAGAACATATCTATGACACACTTCTTTCTTGTTCTTAAACCATGCAGTTTTTCCTTGGTTCTGACAACTGCTTGCTCGTCCAAGTATAGATTTCATGGGAGCACAATCAGGAGGTATCCTGGGATTCCCATTCTTCTCAAGGTTAGCCACAATTTGTTGTAATCCACGTAGTCAAATGCCTGTGAATAGTCAATGAAACACAGACATTCTTCTGGTAATCATACAGCCAAGAATCATAATCTGATACTGGCTACGATATCCCTAGTATCACAGCCTGTTCTAAACTTGTCTGCACTTGTGATAGTTGTCTGCTGATGTACTGTTCTAGTCGTTTTTGGATAATCTCCAGCAGGAATTTACTTGCATGTGATATTAGAAATATCGTTTGATAATTTCCACACTCTATGGGATCACCTTTTTTTTAGAATGGGAATCAATATTAATTTCTTCCAGTCAGTTGGCTAGGTGGTTGGCACAGCCTGATGAGCACATCCAGGGCTATGTCTGTTTGTTGAAATATACCAATTGATATTCTATCAATTCCTGGGGCCTTATTTTTTGCTAATTCTTCCAGAACACTTGAACTTCCTTCCTCATCACCATTACTTCTTGACCATAAGTTGTTTATGAAATTTTTCTGTGTCAGTCAGTTCTTTCTGGTAACTCAGTGTTTTCCTTCCATCTTCTTTTGATACATACTGGATCATTCAACATTCTGCCCAAAGCATCTTTCAGTAATGTAACTCGAGGCTGAATTTGTTCTTCAATTCCTTCAGCTTAAGAAATGCCCAGCGAATTCACCCCTTTGATTTTTCTGACTCCAACTCTTACCACATTTCATTGCAATTTATCTTCCTGAGGTGCTCTTTGAAATCTTCTGTTCAACTTCTTAACTTCTTGATTTCTTCCCTTTGATTTGACTTAGCATTCAGAGTTTACATCCATCTTGTAACATCCATCTTGCTTGTTTTTTTTTCTCCCTTCCTCTTCTCTCTTAGTAATTACATTTTGCATTCTTTATGGATTATGTTGTTTTTTAAATTTTATACTGGTTGACTTACAAAGTTTGTATACGTTGTTATTCACATCAGGCCTTTCCCATTTCCTTTACCCACTCCTTCTCTTCACCCATCAAATTATGCAACCCTATGATTAGCCACCCCACCCCACCCCCGCCCATCCTCCCCCTCTGTCCTCCCCCCCCCCTTTCTCATTCTTGGATCCTCATATACATTCTACAATAGTGGTCTTATACAGTATTAGTCCTCGGGTCTGAATTAGTTTACTTAACATAATGCTCTTAAGTCACTCCCAAGTTAGGTAATGTTTTACAAAATCATTGCTTCTGCATGCTATGTAGTATTCCATCATGTGAATATATCATGATTTCTCAATCCATTCAATTGTGGTTGGACATTTGGGCTGTTCCATGTTCTTGTGATGGTGAATAACTGCTGTGAACATTGGTGTACAAGTCTCTGTTTGTGCCTCAGTTGACATTTTCTAAAGGTATATTCTAAGCAATGGCATAGATGGGGCATAAGGAATTTGAAGAAATGCCAAAGTACCCTCCAGGGTGATTGTTCAGTTAATTTTACAATCCCACTAACAATGTATGACTTTCTATCTTGCCACATTCTCTCCAACATTTATTACTTTCTTTTTTTTTCCAATATAATAATTCTTTTATTATCATTTACATCTTTTAATACTAGCAACAGCATTTCTTAACTTGCCAAGCATAAGTTGCAACTGAGTAGAAAGGTTAAAGTCTACTCAGATTTTCAGAACAGTTGTGTAACTTAACAAATGACAAAGTTTATAAACATGAATAGGTAAAATGTGCCAGAAAGATATCCATTTGCATGATCAGTGGCATATATATGCTTCTATTGTTATAAAGTAAGAAACATGTTATGATGCCTATTGCCACTGTACAAAGGGTTCT
>NW_006399926.1:6582885-6589725 GCF_000299155.1 Elephantulus edwardii
TTTATAGGTGTCAATTATGGCAACTTTGCTAATGTCGTCCTTTCCACTGAAAACCTTATATACTCCATCTACAGTATCATTGTAAGGATAAAATACACCAACTGTAGTATTAACAGGATATGGAACCAAACTCAGAAATGGATCCTTGTAACCCCACAACAGCTCTTTCACAGTCCTTCTTTGGAACATTGTAGATTTTGACTTTTTGATAATTGAATTGAGTAATACCTGAACAAATGAATTTGGATAGAGGTGGGGAGCAGCTGCTACAGCCAAGTTGAGAACCGTGTAAGTGTCATTCTCTGTTCCATTCGACAATGAAGGTTCAAAGATGGCCCCTTGGGGCTGAACAAAAGAGACTGTGTGGTTTTCAGTATCATGAGTTATATTATCCTTTCCTAGATAACGAACTCTGTATGTGTAGGGACCTCTTTGAACAACCTTAAACCTGTTAAACTTTGTCATTGCTACTAGAGTGAAATGTTATCTCTTTGTGGTTTTGATTTGCATATCTCTTATTGCCAGTGATTTGGAGCTTTTTTTCCATGTGTCTGTTGGCCATCTTCCTCTGTGAAAAGTCTTTCCATTCCTTTTGCCCATTTTGTAATTGGATTATCAGTCTTTTTCTTGTGGAGGCCCTGTAGGGACTGTAAACTTTTGATATGAAACCCTTGTCTGAAGCAGTATTGCCAAATGTTTGTTCCCAATCAATAGGTTTTCTTTTCACTGTGTTGGAAAATGTTTTTGATGCATACAGAAATTTAATCTTTAAAGGTCCCATTCATTAATTCCTCTCCAGATTGTGCATTTATGGCTGTAGTCAGCAGTCTTTTAATGCCATAGACTGGACCATCTAAGCTTGATCCCAGTTTGTTTCTGATTAAGTTTATGGTTTTGGTATTTACATGGTTGGTGTTCTTGATGTCCTCCCACAGCTCATCTGGTCTCCATTCATTGTGTTTTAAGGCCTCAAACCTGTTCCTGGGGTAGTTTTTAAATTCAGGTAGAGTCAAGTCAAGGTCAAATATTAGTCCTTGAGTATTTGTTCTAATTATTTTAACTTCAGTTTGACTGTATGTATGAATAGCTGATGATCTTTTCCACTGTCAACACCTGGCCTACTTTTCACAGTTGATATTGAGCTTCCATGATACTTTCCACAAATCTAATCTATCTCATTCCTGTGTAGCCTAAGGTGAGGGCCATGTGTATATTTGCCATTTGTGTTTCTATCTTTTTAAAAAATATTTTTTCCTGTATTTTTTTTTTAATTTTTGTAAATTTCCTGCCCTCCTTCTCTCACCCCAGCCCACCCTGCAATGCACCCCTTGTTCCAGATTTTGTCATACATATAATACCTAATCATATATTCCTTTTGGTCAGTTCTTCTCCATATCTGTTCTAATGCAGTGTTCATTATCTATCCATTCATCTCCATTTTCTTCCAATCCCATCATGTCTGTCCTGTTTCATAACATTAGTATTATAGAATGTTTGTCCTTTTGTAACTGAGTTATTTCATTCAGCATAATGTCCTCCGGGTTCCTCCATGTTGTGTAATGTTTTACAAGTTCATTGTTTTTCAATACTAAATAATATTCCAATTTGTGAATGTACCACAGTTTTTCTATCCATTCATTTTTTTGATGGGCACTTGGATTCCTTCCATTTCTTTGCTATTGTGAATAACATAGAAATAAATATGGGTGTGCCTACATCTGTTTCAGTCATGGTTTTGATATCTTTAGAGTTTATTTCCAGTAGTAAAATTGCTGTGTCAAATGGTATTTCTATTTCCAACTTTTTTTTTTACTTTTTTTTCCCTATATTTTATTAATTTTCATAAACATTTACAGAGATTTTGGGCTTCCACTCATTCATTGTTGCACTATTCTCTCTACCCTCCTCCCAGTTTGTTCTTGTCCAAATGCCACAGTGCTTGTCAAAGCCAGTTCTGATTAATCTTCTTTGTCAGTGTATCCTTTGCCATTCCCTATCACTCCTCCCTGAGAGAGACTTCACCCTGAGTCATAAGGAAAAGGGGACGGCGTATTCTCTTAGCTACTTCCTGCTGAAAAGGGACGCTGTGGGTTTCAGGGTGAAGATCTTCTCTCACTACTCTAAAGGGCCCCTTTGGCAGTAGGAAACACATAGACTATTATGGAGATTGATTTTGGAATTCAGATGCACTCTTATTGATTGTGCTTGGCTGTACATGTACATATCCTTGAAGATGTATCATGGGGGTGTTGCAACCTAGAAGACACAAATTTGACTAACAAGTTATAAGTACATGAGTCCAAAAATTATGGAAAAGTAAAAGAAAAGATTCTTTCATTGTTTTACAAACCCTCCCCCAGGTCCCCTCCACCATGCAGCCCTCGCTCTAGTCTCCTGTGATGACAGAAACGCCCAGTTACATCTCTCTTTTAGACGGTTCTCTCCCTCCTCTGCTTCAGTGCAGTATACATTATTGAACCCATCTTACTCAGTGTCTCCCTAACCCCAAGGACAGTCCCATTCTACAACAGTGGCATCATGTAATATTTGTCCTTTTGTGACTGGGATATTTCACTCAGCATAATGTTCTCCAGAGTCAACCATTTTGAATAATATTGCATGAGTTCCTTGTTTTTTAATGCAGCATATTCCATTGTGCGAATATACCACAGCTTCTCTAGCCATTCGTTTGTTGATGGGCACTTAGGTTGTTTCCAACTCCTTGCTATTGTGAACAAAGCTGCAATGAACATGGGTGTGCATATATCTGCTTGGATGTCAGCTATGGTCTCTTCAGGGTATATTCCCAGTAGTGGAATTGCTGGGTCAAATGGTATCTCTATTTGCAACTTTTTGAGAAAGCGCCATACTGCTTTCCACAGGGGTTGCACCATTTTACACTCCCACCAACAGTGAATCAGGGTTCCAGTTTCTCCACAACCTCGCCAGCATTTGTTGCTTGCTATTTCCAACTTTTTGAGAAAGTGCCAGACAGCTTTCCACACCAGCTGTATCATTTTACATTCCCACCATAAATAAGAGTTCCAATCTCTCCACAACCTTCCCAGCATTTATAGTTTGCTGCCCGGTTGAATTTTACTATTGTTGCTGGGGTGAGATGATGTCTCATTTTTTTTTATTTGCATTTCTCTGATAGCTGGGGATTTTGATCATTTCTTCTTCTGTTTGTTTGCCATCTACATGCTTTCTTTGGTGAAGTGTCTATTCATATCCTGTTCCCACTTTTCTGATTGGGTTGTTTGCTTTTTTTCTTGTTGAGGTGCTAGAGTATTCTATAAATTTTAGATATAAGTCCTTTATCAGATATGCCATTGCCAAGTATTTTTCCCAATCTGTGGGTTTCCTTCTTCTTGTGTTGGAGATGTGTTTTTGATGTGCATAGGGATTTGAGTCTTAGAAGATCCCATTCATCTATTTTATTCTCTTGTGTTTTTAATAAAAGGTATTTGCAGTGAATAAATCATGGAATGTACAAAATCCTATCATTTTATTCAGCCTCATTTCTGTCACCAAGTCAGTGTTTTCTAACTACTAATCCTTCTTCTTTATTCCCAGCTTTTGCATTCCAGTCTCCCATTATTATTAATGCATCTTGGCTGCATGATCAATTGATGTCTGACTGCAAAAGTTGATAGAAATAATCTATTTCATCCTCTTTTGCTCTGGTTATTGTTGCATATATTTGAATGGTAGTAACAGTCTTTCTTGTATGCATATAGGTATTATCCTGTAACTCACATTGTATTTCAAGATAGATCTAGAAATGATCTTTTAAACTATGAATATGATATCATTTTTCCTTACCTTTTTATCTCTGGTGTAGTAGAGCATATGCTTGTCTAATTCAAATGTCCATGCCAATCTATCTCAGCTCACCAATGCCTAGTATGTCTATATTTATATGTTCCATTTCTTCCTTAACAATGTCCAATTTTCTTACATTCATACTTCTCATAGTTTACATTCCAAACACTAGTGTCTTTTTACAACTGTTCCTTTTCCTTACAATATGAAGGCACAACTTCCTGTGTCATATCTGATCTAATACATATCTAGTCTAATACAAGTGTACTTTATTGTACATAGCATTTTCAAAGGTCTGTTATTTTGAAAATTGATGATGAATCTATTTTCCTTGTCTATCTTAATCTGCTGAAGATCATTAAAAAAATGGCTGGAACAGTACACAGATAGGGAACTGCCAGAAGTTCAAGTGGGATTTAGAAGAGGCCATAGCACCAAGGATATCATTGCTGATGTCAGATGGATCATGGCTAAAAGTAAGGAAAACCAGAAGAATGTCTATTTGTGCATTATTGACTATACAAAGGAATTTGGCTGTGTGGATCATGACTAGTTGTGGCTGACATTAAGAAGGATGGGAATCCCAGAGCAATTGATTGTGTTCATGTGGAACCCATACCTGGATCAAGAGGCTGTTGTGTGAATGGAGCAGAGAAGCACTGCATGATTTGGATTTGGGAAGCAAGTGTATCAGGGTTATATTCTATCTCGATACCTGTTCAGTCTATATGTTGAACAAGTTATCCAAGAAGCTGGACTCTATGAAGAAGAATGTGGCATCAGGATTGGAGAGAGACTCATTAATAACCTGTATTATGCAGATAACATAATCTTACTTGCTGAAAGTGAGGAGGACTTGAAGCACTTGTTGCAGAAGATCAAGGAATGCAACCTTCAGCATGGGTTATATTTCAATATCAAGAAAACAAAGATTCTTACCACTGGACCAATAGTTAGTGTCATGATGTATGGAGATGAGGTTGAAATTGTCAACAGCTTCATCTTGCTTGGATCCACAATTAACACCATTAGTACAAGCAATCAGGAAATAAGGAAATATGTTGCACTGGGAAAATCTGAAGTTAGGGGCTTTTACAAATTATTGAGGAGTACACAGAAGAATTTAATGAAACAACATATGAGTAAGAGCCTATGGTGATGAAGGAAGAAGTTCAGGCTGCTTTGAAAGAATTGGCTAAGAATAAGGCCCCAGGAATTGATGTTATACCAATTGACATATTTCATATTCCTAGATGTGCTCACCAAGTTGTGTCAAGAAATCTGGAGAACAACCACTTGGCCAACTGACTGAAAGAAATCTATATTTGTTCCCATTCCAAAGAAAGGTGGTCCCACAGATTGTGGAAATTATCAAACAATATTATTAATATCACATACATGTAAGATTCTGATGAAGATTATCCAAAACTAACTGGAACAGTACATCAACATAGAACTACCAGAAGTGCAGGCTGAACTTAGATGGGGTCTCTGTCTTTGTAATGATGTTTTACTTTTTTCATAGATAATATTTTTAGTATCCTTCCACAGCTCATTTGACCTTTGTTCTGTAGTGTTCATTGTCTCAAACCTATTCCTAAGATGGTTTTTAAATTCAAGTGCGATAGACTTGAGGTCAAATTTTTGTTCATGTGGATTTGATTTCATTTTCTTTAGCTTCAGTTTGAACTTGCATATGAGTAGCTGATGTTCAGTCAGCACTTGGCCTAATTTTCCCAGCTAAGATAAAGCTTTTTAACAATCTTTCCACAGATATAATCAATCTGATTTCTGTGCAGACCATCAGGTAAGATCCATGTCTATAGTCACTGTTGATACCTTTTTTATAAAAGGTATTAACAATGAATAAATAATTGACTCTAAAAATTCTATCATTTCCTTTCCAGCCTCATTTTTGTCACCAAGCCTCTATTTTCTGACTACTGATCCTCCTCTGTTCCCAAATTTTACACTCCAGTCACCTATTATTATTAGTGCATTCTGATTACATGTTTGATCAATTTTTGACTGCAACAATTGGTAAAAATAATCAATTTTATCCTTTTTGTCTCTGCTTATTGGTGTATATATTTGAATGATGATGGTATTAACAGGTGTTCCTTGTATATGTGTATGGATATTGTCTTGTCACTCACAAAATTGTATTTCAACATGGATGTGGTAAGTCTTTTTATCTATAAATGCAACCCAGCTTTTTCTCACCTTTTCATTTCCAGTGTAGTAAATGATATGATTATCTGATTCAAAATGTCCCATGCCTAGTTCCTATTTTCAAGGAAAAAGTCTTTAATCTTTCTTCATTGATGATAATATTGGATGCAGGTTTAAAGTGTATACCTTTAATCTAATTGAGGAATTTCCCCTCTAGTCCCATATTATTGAGTGTTCTTATCAGGAGAGTGTTGGATTTTGTTAAAAGTCTCTGTACCAATTAAGATGATCATGTGGTACTTATCCTTTCTTTTATTGATGTGGTAGATTATTTACTGTTTTTCTTACATTGAGCCATCCTTGCATACCTTTTAACAACCCCACTTTAGCATAATGAATTAGTCTTTTGATATGTTGTTGGATTCTATTAGCTAGGATTCTGTAAAAGATTTTTGCATCTGTGCTTATGAGAGTTATAGGTTGATGGTTTTCAATTTTGGTGATGTCCTTACCTGACCTTGAAATAAAGAATTGTTGTTGTTGTTCTTATGTGCCGTCAAGTCGTTTGCGACTCATGGCGACCCTATGCACAATAGCCCTAAACCCTGCTCTATCCTGTGCCAACCACACTGCCTCTGACACACCCATCCCGATTACTCCAATCACCAAATCAATCCATCTCATAGAGGGTCTTCCCCTCCTGCACCGTCCCTCCACCCTGCTAAGCATGATGTCCCTCTCCAAGGACCGTCCCTCCTGGCAACATGTCCAAAGTATGTCAGACGAAACGCCAGAATCCTTGCCTCCAAGGAGTAGCTTGGTTTAATCCTCTCCAAGATGAAT
>NW_006399926.1:6591570-6600326 GCF_000299155.1 Elephantulus edwardii
CATACCATCAGGTGAAGTCCATGTGTATAACCTGCGTTTGTGTCTCTTATAAAATGTATTTGCAATGAATAAGTCATTGATTTTACAAAATCAAGAATACATTCACTTAATAGAATGAGTCTGGGAATATGCTCCCCGTCCCCACCCTCACACCCCCGCTTTCCAATATACTTTATGTAGAACTATGACAGCTGTCCTCTGAATGTTTGGTAAAATTCAGTGGTTAACCGTCATCTAGTCCACAGCTCTTTTTCCCAGTGTTTTGGGGTTTGGTTGGTTTGTTGTTGTTTTGTGGGGTTTGTTTGTTTATTTTTTTAGTGGCCTATTCAATTTTTTCTTTTGTGATGAGTCTGTGCTTTTGCCATTGTCCTACTCCATTCTCTGTCAGTTTGGGTAGGTTGTGAGTTTCTAAGTATCCATTTTCTCTAGGTTTTCATATTTGTTAAAGGTTTTCATAAAATACCATTATTATCCTTTTTATTTCAGATGGTTCTGCTGTGACATCACCCATTTCATTATTCAGTTTTCTTGTGGGTTTTTTTTCTTTCTTTTCCTTTGTTAGCTTTGCCAGTGGTTTGTTGATTTTATTGACCCCTTTAAAGAACCAATTCTTGGTCTTGTTCATAGTTTCAGTTGTTTTCTATTTAATTTATTTCTGCCCTAATTTTTAAATATCCTTTCTTTTAGGGATTCTTAGATTTCCTTGCTGCTCTTCTTTTTCTGGCTGTTGGACGTGTTGGATTAAAAGGTTAAAAAAAAGTCTTGCACTTTTGCCCAAGTATGATTGTATAGCTTCATATACGGTATTATGAAAATATTAGTTCACTGAGCTATACAGATCTTAGTGTTATAGTGGTGGTGGTTGTTGTTTTGTACTGTAGAGTCAAAACTGACCCAGAGCTGACCTCTGGCAGGTTTTCAGAGGCAGTTAATCACACAGGAGGAGATTGCCCATCTTCCCCTGCAGAGCCGCTGGTGGACTCAAACTGCATGTCTTATGCAGATCTTATAGTGAGGAAAATTTTTATTATTAAAGTTTTTAACAATCTTACATATTAATATGGTTGTTTTTAGATGCCTTGGAGTCAACTATAACTTATATATATTCTACAAACAGCAAGTCAGAACCTTGCTTGCTTCATCATGAACCATCTTCATGGTCTCCATCATGCTCAAGACCTTTGTTACACTCATTCATTCATTAATTCCTTAATATTGTCATACATTTCTTCTGAAAATTCATTGAGTTATTGGGAATCCTCCAAAATCCTAACTTTTTAAAACTTTTTTTGGGGGGTTAAGGAAATGGGAAGGATCTTTTGTGAAAAATAATGTATTCAAACTTCAGAAACAAATCGGAATAAGTGTTTTTAATTTAAATTTTTAAATTTTAAATTTAAAAATTTTAAGTTTTATTTAGAATATCCAATTTTATCATCGGCCGTACTCTGTTAGGTTTCTGTTAAGGAACTCTGCTGGTTTAGTTCTTGGAAAATTGTACAGATAACCCAAAGTCCATAAATTTATGGTGGTTCTAATCTATCAGTAGCTCCTGTGAATAAAAGTGTGCAATCATCTGTGCAGTTTACCATTCCATAAACCCAATGAAGTTTACAGCTATGAGCAAGTTCTAATTGAAAGGCAATGAAATAAATAAATAGAAAAGTTTCTTTTGCAGCATAACAATTTACCACAAACTTAGTAGTAATCTATTATCTCAAAATTTTTATGGAAAAGGAATCTTAGAATATCTGAATGATCTCCTCAGAGTTTCTCAAAGGTGCTATCAAGGTACTTGAGCTATTTTCTCATTTGGAGACTTCATTGGAGAAGAGTACACTTCCATGCTCATTCAGGTCATTGACAGAATTTCTTTTCTTCAATCACATCGAGAGGGAAACTCTGGTTTTGCAGTCCATAGTTGTGCTGATAATCTAAAGCCATGCCTTTCTGGCAATCAGAATCTACCAGCAGTTCTGTGGGAGAAACATGGGCAACCTCCTCCCGTGTGGTTTATAGCCTTGGAAACCCAATGAAGGATCTGCTTTGAGTTAGTTCCAACTCCCAGCTATGAGGTTTTTTTTAATGAGTTCTGTTATTGGGGCCTCCAGCTTTAATATATTAGCTGAAGGTCACATTCAGACCTGAGAAACAGTTCACAATGTGGAAAAAAGAGTATGCAGTACCTGGCCAAATCAGTTTCTGCAGCATGGCCTCTTCATAAACCTTATAAGAATCTGTTAACTCAGTCATATGCCATAATGTAATGATGGAAATGACATTTTGTTTGCATCTTTTGTTGATTAGGAGCAAGTTGTAGGTTTTTCTGCATTTGAGAACAGAAAATTACACAGAGGTATGAACAGCAAATGATTGTTGTTGCTATGTCTCAGAGAGTTGAAATCAACTCTAGTGGATTTTCAGAGATGGCCAATCACAAAGGAGGAGATTGTCCATCTCTCTCAAGGAGCAGCTGGTGGGTTCAACCATCTTCCATTGGGTTAGTAGCATAACTCCTTACTGCAGGCCGTCAGAGCTCCTTGAACATGAAGTTGGGATTATTGGCTAACACGATAGGCTCTCTGCCACAAATATGCTATTTTCCTTGACATAGCAAACTCTGCTAAATAATCAATTCTATCTAATAGCTTTTTATTTATCAGGGAATTTTTTTCCAAGAAGAATTCTATTTTACATAAGAAACATAGATACTTCAGCTCAAAATTCACATTTACAAATGCTTTTTGTCTAAACAGCCGTTATACTTTGAAATGCAGCAGAAGTGTCTCATATACACTTTTCAATTTTTCATGTTAAATATTTTAAAAGAGTAAATATGTTTATAAAATTTTACTCCTTAGCCAAGAGCATTATTAAGAACAATTTCCATTATTTTCATTGTGTTGATAAAGAATACAATGACTCCTAACACAGTCTAGTGTAACTGCCCCATTCTTGTTAAATTACTAGGATTTTATTATCCTTCCTTCATTAAGTTCAAAAAGCAAATATTCTTATTATGATATAACAAGTCTCAGAAGCTCATAGTTGGAAACATATCAAAATTCAGAAGACTTACAGAGAATCCTAATACCAACTACCAAAAGGCCTCAAGCAAAGCTTAGCCTGTCTGAAACTCCTGCCACCAAAGAGTTAAGAGTGAAAATCCATGGGCATGGGGAGCGAGTACTCACCACTAGAGGTCACACAATTTACTATCTCTACTTCTGAACCAAATTCATTGTACATTCAGCACTGCTGATAAAGAAACCAAGCTTTTTAGAAGAACAGAAAGAGCCTTAATACTCTTTAACTAAGGACACAGGTGGGAGTGAAAAGAAAAGCTCTAGAGACTGATCCAAACAATATTTTTTTTTCCCCTTGGAAGAAGGAAGTACCAGTTAGAGTGGTACAAAAGAGGTCATGCAGGGAAGAAAAACAGACAATAATAAAGTATTTTCATTAGGTGGAAAAATCATAATATGAGAGTGACTCCAGATTATATGTCAGGGTTCAGGTCATCTAAGACCTCAGAGACAAGGTAGATACAATGGAAGACAGAAAGAAGAACAAGAAACAAGTTCTACTCCAGCTAAATCCTGGATGAAACAGAGCAGCCTTATGAGAACTCCCTCTGTTAGGAATGCTAAGAGCAGCTTTTAATAAGGAGAGGAATTTAGACCCATACTCTTAACTTAGACTTGAGCGTGACACTGGCACTAACCTACAGGGAAGCAGCTGATCAAACCTAGAAAAGTACACAGCTCATGGGTGGAGTAGGTCAAGAAAGTATTTCATTCTTAATGAAGCATAACCTTTACTCTAAGTTCATGCCATAAAGTATTCCACAGAACAGTGAGTCATTTCCAAGGAACTGTATTCTTAAGACTCTTAAAGCACTTTTCTAAGCATTTCTTTAAGTAATACTTCACTATTTTTCTTCTTTATCCCACCTCTATTTCATCCCTTTGCATATTTCATCTGTACTTCCTTGCTTTTCTTCTTTCTTTTCTTATTTCACATATGCATCTAAAGATAAAATAGAAATTGGCCATTGACCAGGTACCTATTATAACCAGATTGTTGACGTTGCTAGGTGCCATCGGGTCAACTCCCACTCAGAGTGATTCTATGAACAACAGATCTGAACCTTGACCTAACTTGCACCATCCTCACAATCTCCAATATGTGTGAGCTCATTATTTCAGTCATTGTGTCAATTCATCTTGTTGAGAGTCTCTCTTTTTCTCTGACGTTTTACTTCTCTCAGTATCAAGTCTTTTAATGTCAGATGACTTTTCATGTAGGGAACATCCTGGTTTTGCTTTCTCCAAGATAAGTTTGTTTTTCTTTATGAAAATCTATGGGATGTTGAATATTCCTCTCCAACACCACAATTCAAAGATATCAATTCTTCTTTGCTCTTCCTCATTCATGGTCTAACTTGAAGATGCATGTGAAGCATTGAAAATACCATGGCTTGGATCTGGTATACCTTAATCTTTATACTGACACCTTTACTTTTTGCACTCTAAGAGGTCTTTGAGAAGATTCCCCACCACAATATGTTTTCTAGGTTTGTTTGTTTGTTTGTTTTGGTTTTGACTGGTGCTACCAAAGAAGCTGATAAAACTTGTTTCAGCCAAAATGCATCTGAAATTAAGTGATATTTGACTGTGTGGATCACAACAAACTGTGGCTGACTTTGAGAGGACCTTGATTGTGCTTATGTGAAACTTATACTTGGACCAGGAGGCAGTCATCAGAACAGAGCAAGGAAACACTGCATGGTTCAAAATTGGGAAGAGTGTGTGTCAAGGATGTGTTATATTTCCATATCTTTTCCATCTATATGCAGAATAGATTGTCTCTTCTGAGTCCAATTTTATTTTCTGGCAGTTCCCTCTTTATGTACTTTTCTAACCATTTTTAATAATCTTCAGCAGGATTTTACACGCATGTGATATTAATGACATTGGTTGATAATTTTCACACTAATGGATCTCATTTTTGTCCCATAGGAACAAATATGTATCTCTTCCAGTCAATTGGCCAAGACACTGTCTTTCAAATCTCTTGGCATAGGCTAGTGACCATGTCCTGGGCTGTCTTCTGTAGCACTTCAATTGATAGTCCATCAATTCCTGGACTTTCTTTTTTTGCCAATGTCTTCTGTGGCAGCTTGAACTTCTTCCTTTAATGCTATTGATTCTTAGTCATATACTACATCCTGAAATGTTTCAGTATAAACCACTTTTTTTTTTCTTGTATAGTGACTCTGTGCACTTGGTTGGCCTCCTGGACCTAAAGTGATGCTACCAAGCCAAAGATGGGTGACTCTAATCCATGGCCCTTGGGCCTGTTTTTAATTGTTTTTGGTCAAACATTCTTCTAGGTCATATAGCCCTGGTGTGTCCATTTGTTGTACAGAGGTAACTTTTGGTTGCTGTGAAGCTGAACACTGTGACTCTGTTGTGTCAAAAGTGATAATGGTTCCCCATGGTGGACAGTGTTTGGTGGAGCTCCATGATTAAAACAGGCTTGGAAGCAGGAGTAGCGTCCACTTCCGTAAAGAACTTGCCTCTGGAAACCCTATGAACCTGGAGAAAGGATGAAAGTCATGCAAGTGTTGAGGACTTTTGTTCATAGGGTCACTATGAGTCGCCTAGGACTCGACGGCACTTAACAACAAGTGACTCTGTGTATTCCTTCTATCTTCTTTTGATGTTTCCTGCATCATTCAAGATTTTGCCCATAAAATCAATCTTTTAGTATTTCAATTCAAGTCTTGACCTTGTTGTTCAGTTTTTTCAGCTTGAGAAATGCAGTCTGTTCTCCCCTTTCAGTATTCTAACTACAGTATTATGTACATTTTATTATAATATTTTGCTTTGTCTTCTTACCTGCCCTTTGAAATCTTCTGTTCAACTCTCTTCAGCATTCCTCTCCTTGAACTGAATTCTTTTTTATCCCACGGCAAGTTTCTGTCTCTTCTGAAATTCATTTTAATCTTTCCTTTCTTCCCTATCTATATAATGATCTTTTGCTTCCTTCATTGATGATGGCTTTGATGTCATTCCAGAGCTTGTTTGGTCTTCAGTCGTAGTATTCAGTGAGGCAAATCTATTCTTGAGAAAGTTTTTAAATTCAGCTAGGATAGACTCAAGGCCTGATTTCAGTTCTCATGAATGTATTTTCATTTTCTTCACCTTCAATTCGAACTTTCTTAAAAGCAGTTTATGGTCTGTTCTACAGTTAGCTTCAAAACATGTTTTTACTGCTGATACTGAGTTTTTCTCAATGTCTATTTCCTTAGACATAGTCAATCTGATCTATATGTACTCGATCAGGTGAAGTCCATGTCTATCTGTGGTTTTCTTCAAAAAGCATTTACAAAAAAAAAAAAAAGCATTTACAGTGAATAAATAATTCATTTTACAAAATTCTGTTATTTGGTTTCCAGTCTTATGTCTATAACCAAACATATGACTCCTCCTTTGTTCATAAATTTTTCATTCTAGTTATCAGTTATTAGTTCAGCTTGGTTTCATGTTCAGTTAATTTCAGACTGAAGAATTTGGTAGAAATCTTCAATTTATTGATTTTTTATTTCATATTGTATGCATTGACTCATAGTTGTATTAACAAATATTTCTTTATGCTTGTGGCTAGCACTACTACTCAAACTTGTACTTTAGGATAGATTTTGATGCAGATTTTCTGATGATGAACACAGCCATACTGCTCTTCAGTTTATCACTGGAGATCATGTGATCCAAAATAGTCAGTACAAACCCATGCTAGCTACTTACTGCCTAGGATGTCAATATTTATGTGTGCCATTTCCGTTTTGATGACTACAATTTAGCTAGCTTTACACGTCATAACTTTCATATTCCAGTTATTAATGGATGCTTCTAGCTGTGCTCCTCATGTTTAATTCTTGCCACACCAACAAATGGAGGTCTTTCACTGGGGGAAAGTTTGACTACATCTGCGTCATTCCAGTAGACTCGACTTTGAGGCACCAGCTTTTCCTCTGTCACATTTTTAGTATCTTCTAACCTGAGAGGATAATCTTCCAAAACTATATCTAATAATATCTAGCAATCTTTTTCTGTTTCCATAGGGTTTTTGAAGAGCTATTATTTTAGAAGTGGATGGCTTGTTCTACTTCTTAGTCTGACAGAATCAGGAATAGTTGTGTTGTTGCTATGTGCCACTGAGTCAGAATTTATGCATCACTGATCTAGCAAGTCAATTGGCAGCATCGTGAAAGATGGAGAAGAGAGTGAGGTTGTTAACAATTACAGCTTGCTCAGCTCCACAATCAGCATTCTTCAAAAAAAATTGATATTTTATTGTTAAGATTATCAAGAACTTGGATTTCTATTCATTCATTGTTGCACGTTTTCCTCCCTGCCCATCTCAGTTTACTTTTTTTTTCAGAAAAAAAGTTCTTTCATTGTTATACAGTCACCCCACCCCCCACCCCCACCAGACCACTTTACTATGCAGCTCTTATTCTGAACTCTTGTCATATAGATAAAACCTAATCATATATTCTTTTATACAGTTCTCCTCCTCCATCTGTTTCAATGTCGTGTACATTATTTATCCTGTCTTTTCTTCGTTTTCCCCAACCCCACTGTCAGTCCTGTTTTATAACAGTGCCATTATACAATATTTGTCTTTTTGTGACTGAGATATTTCACTCAGCATAATGTCCTCCATGGTCACCCATTTTGTATAATACTTCATGAGTTCTTGATTTTTTAATGCTACATAAGATTTCATTGTGTTAATATACCAGAGCTTCTCTATCCATTCTTTTGTTGAGGGGCACTTTGATTGTTTCCAACTCTTTGCTATTGTGAACAAAGTAGCAATAAACATGGGTGTGCATATGTCTGCTTGGGTGGCAGTTCTGGTTTCTTTAGGGTATATTACCAGCCAAATGGTATTTCTATTTCCAACTTCTTGAAAAAGCGCCATACTATTTTCCATAGTGGTTACACCATTTCACACTCCCAACAACAGTGAATAAGGGTTTCAGGTTCTCCACAACCTCACCAGCATTTGTTTTTTGCTGCTCTGTTGAATGTTGCTATTCTTAACTGGGGTGAGATGATATCTCATCAGGAAGGCATTCAGATGGCGAACAAAGACATGAAGAAATGTTCAAAATCCTTAGCTCTAATAGAGATGAAAATCACAATCAACACTCTTTTTTCTCATATTTTTTAAAAATTTTTATTAATAATTTCAATGAAAATTTACAGAAACTTTGGATTTCCATCCATTCATTGTTTCACTTTTCTACCCTCCCAACCCTCCCACCCCAGTACACTCCCCTCTTGGAAAAGTAAAAGAAAAATTCTTTTATTGTTTTACAGTCCCTCTCCAGGTCCACTCCAGTACGCAGCCTTCGCTCTGGACTCCTGTCATGACAAAAATACCTAATCACATATCCCTTTTAAACACTTTTCTCCCTCATCTGTCTCAATGCAGTATACAGTATTGAACCCATCTTTCTCAGTCTCCCCCTAACCTGGAGGTCAATCCTGTTTTACAACAGTGATACCATGCAGTATTTGTCCTTTTGTGACTGAGATGCTTCACTCAGCATAATGTCCTCCAGGGTCACCCATTTTGAATAATATTTCATGAGTTCCTTGTTTTTCAATGCAGTGTAGTATTCCATTGTGTGAATATACCACAGCTTTGCTGTCCATTCATTTGTTGATGGGCACTTA
>NW_006399926.1:6607626-6609577 GCF_000299155.1 Elephantulus edwardii
TATATCATATGGTCATCTGACTCAAAATGCCCCATGCTAGTCCATCTCATCTCTCCAGTGACTAATATGTCAATATTTATGTGTTCCATTTCTTTCTTAACAATTTCTAATTTTCCTACATTCATGGCTCTCACATTCCATGTTCCAATCACTAGGGTCTGCTTACAACTGTTCCTCTTCCTTTGTATTTCCATACTTGATAGTTATGCACCTTGTGAACTGTGTTATGTCAATTGATTTTGATGTCCCTGAGACTATGAACCTGAGCCCCTAAACACAGCAACCCATTCCCCAATGTGTTTCATGATGTTTGTGTTATTCAATTATCATATTAGAAACTATGATTATGGCATCAATAAGTGAAATATTTTCAAGGACATTCAATGTCATCATAAAATATAGATGCTTGTCCTCAGATTTTCCTTTACTCCCCTGAATTCTCTATTATTTTGATGGATATTTTTGCAATACATATAAAAACATATGTAGAAATATCCTCTATCAAACCTATATGAACTTATGAGAATAGGCCCATTTATCTTCCCACTCCTATTCAACTTGCATCTATATCTATACAGCTACTCATTTAACACTATCATTGCTGTTATTCCAGGATTGTGCATATGCTAGTACTTATGTTTGTCATCTTTAATTCTTATGCTCCTGCCAGTGTCTTCCTTTGCCTTCATCAGTTTTTACTGACCTGCCCCTATTGTATATCGTCTTTCCTTTTACCTAAATTATCAAGAAGCAATGATGATAGTTTGATTCCTGAAACACCCTTGATTCAGACCAGGGCTTTTCAATCACTTTCTATGCTGCTTAAAAGCATGACAGTGAATAAGGATGACAGAAGAAAAATGATGTATTTGAACTGTGGTGTTAGAGAAGAGTACTAGATATCCCACAGGCTGCCAAAAAAACAAACACAGATCTGGAAGAAGGAGCAGGCAGAGTGTTCCTTGAAGGCAAGAATGGAGAGGCTTTGTCTCACATATTTTGGGCATGTTGCTAGGAAAGGCTAGTCCCTGGAGAAGGAAGACATTATGCTTGGAATGCTGGGGGAATGGCAAAGGAGAAGAAGACCTAGGTGTATTGACATACAATAATGGGTTAAAGTGTGTCAAAGATTGTGAGGATGGCACTGGATAGGGCATTATGTTCAGTGAGTTCAGATATGTTTTTCATGGGTTCTCTGAGTCATATGTGATTTGGCACCACAGAACAAAAACAACAAAATATGGACAATCTCTTCCCTTGCAAATTACAGCCTATGAAAACCTGCTGTAATTTGCAAGGGAAGAGATTGTCCATATTTTGACACCCTTCCGCCCTCTTCCCCCCAACAACTAGTTGGTAGATTTGAACTGTGTGCCTTTGGCTTAGCAGCATGACTCCTTACCACAAGGCCACTAAAGACCACTAATTAGATGGTTGCTGTTGTTTTAGTTCAGAGTGCCACCAGTTACTCTTCAGAAGAATGATGAATCTACATCTCATGTACTTTTCAGTATGTTGTCAGAAGGGGCCTGTCCTTGGGAAAAAAAAGACATTTTTCTAGGAAAGAGAAAAGTCAGTGAAAGAGAAGAAGAGGCTCAACAAGATGGTTTGGGACAGTAAGTGTAACAAAGGTTTTAAGTATATCAGTGATAAGTATTACACAGTATAGGGCAAGGTTCAGGTCCATTGTTTATAGGATAGCTTTGAGTTATAATTAACTCAATGATACCTAAAAACAATAACTTAAAATTATATTGCTATGTGCCAATGAGTGGGAACCGACTCATGGTTTACCCTACAGAGGGTTTTCATAGGTGGCCTAGTGAGTAAGGCGTTTAATTGCCAACTTAGACAAGAAGTTTTAATCCACCAGCCAGCTGCTCTAAGACATAAGGATGAGCAATCTCTTCCCATGTGGTAAATATAAATATAAATATAAATATAAATATAA
>NW_006399926.1:6609677-6614565 GCF_000299155.1 Elephantulus edwardii
ACAGTGGTTGCACCATTTTACACTCCCACCAACAGTGAATAAGGGTTCCAGTTTCTCCACAACCTCGCCAGCATTTGTTGCTTGCTGTTCTTTAAATTTTGATGTTTTTTCTGGGCTGAGATAATATCTCCTAGTTGTTTTGATTTGTATCTCTCTTAGAACTAGGGATTTTGAACATTTCTTCATGTGCTTGTTAGCCATCTGAATGTCTTCTTTGGTGAAGTGTCTGTTCATATCCTGTGTTTATTTTTCTATTGGATTATTTACCTTTATCTTGTTGTGGTGCTCAAGTATTTTATAAATTCTAGAGATAAGTCCCTTATCTGACATGTCATTACCAAATACTTTTTTGCAATCTGTGGCTTCCCTTTTTTACCCTGTTGGAGAAGTTTTTGGATGTGCATACCGATTTGATTCTTAGAAGGCTCCGTTCATCTATTTTATTTTCTTCTGGTTGTAGGTTTTTCAGGATACTTTGAGGACTGTTTATGTTGTGGATTAGGACTTCTAGCTTTCTTCCAAGCTTTTCTTTAATGAAGTTTATAGTCCTTGGTTTTAATCCTAGGTCCATGATCCACCTTGAGTTGGTTTTTGTACATGGAGTGAGGTGTGGATCATGCTTGAGTCTTTTGCAGATACTTTTCCAATTTTACCAACACCATTTGTTAAAAAGGCTGTCGATTCCCCATTTAACTGATTTCATCTCCTTGTCAAAAATCAATTGATCATAGATATATGGGCTGATTTCTGGGTTCTCAATTCTATTCCATTGATCTATGTGTCTGTCATTGTACCAGTACCATGCAGTCTTAACCACCGTGGCAGTGTAGTAGAATTTGAAATCAGGGAGTGAGATGCCTCCTACCTTCTATTTTTAAGGAGTGCTTTGCTTATTCGGGGCTTCTGCCCATTCCAAATGAAAATGGAGATTGCCTTTTCCATCTCATTGAAGAACGAGATTGGTATTTGTATTGGGATTGCATTAAACGTGTAAATTGCCTTTGGTAGTATTGCCATTTTCACAATATTAAGTCTTTCTATCCATGAGCAAGGGATATTCTTTCACTTCTCCAGGTCTCTTTTTGTTTCTTGTAGTAATGTTTTGTACTTTCCTTTGAATAAATTTTTTGTGCTTCTGATTAGATTTACTCCCAAGTATTTAATCTTGCGATTAGCTATTGTGAATGATATTGTTTTTCTTAGCTCCAGATCTGTATTCTCTTTGTCACACAATCACATTCTTAACATCAGCATTCAGGAAATCAAAAGATGAATTGCATCGGGAAAATCTGCTCTCAAGAGCCTTTTAAAAGTACTAAAAAGCAAAAATGTCAGTCTAGAGACAGAGGTGCACATAATCCATGCCATAGCTCTTTATGTTTCAGACACCTGGACAGTGATTAAGAATGACAAAACAAAAATTGATGCTTTCAAATTGTGGTCCTAAAGAAGAGTCTTGAGCATATCAAGGACTGCCAAAAAAGCAAATAGGTCTGTCTTGGAGCAGGTGAAACCAATTTTCTCCTTGGAGGCTAGGATTTTGAAGCTCCATCTTCCATACTTTGGGCACATTGCCAGGAGAAGGACATCATGCTTGGAGGGGTGGAGTGTCAGGGCAGGAGGGGAAGATTCTGGATGAGATGGACTGGGACAATGTGGGTTGGTGTGTTGTAATTAGTGAGACTGGCTCAGGACTGGACAAGGTTCAAAGCTACTGTACATAGGGTCACTATAGGTGCCAGGTGACTGGGTGGCGCATAACAACAAATCACATGATAGGATATTGCCATCTTTCTCTGTAGGAAGAGTTTTAGGCTATGACTTTTGTCCCTGCTTTATCATAAAGCTTCTTTTCCTCTCAGGTATGTCACAGATTAGATAAGAAACTAAGAGTATTTATAATATCAATAAGTGAAGTCTTTTCAAGGACCCTCAAAGCCAGCATAAATTCTAGAGTCCTAAACCTTGATATGAAGGACTTGTACATTATGATCCTGTTTTTGTTCCCCGGTTTTTTGTTTCTCAATACCCTCAGAAATCTTCTCTGTAACTAAGCTGGTTCACTGGATCTTCTATGAAAACAACTTCCCTATCTTTGTCTTACTTTATGTACCATATCTTCTACGTGAAATTGAGAACTTTTTGAATTCATGGTCTATATGTAATATGCTCTAGTATCTTGTCAGTACCCGGAGCACATATTTAAATATAGTCAGTTCACCATCATCCTATAGCACCAAAGATTTTGTGAGTAGTTGTTCATGTGCCTTCAGGCAACTCATGTAACAGAATGTCACTCAGATGTCCACAATGCTAAATGCTAGCCAAACCCTCCTACTGAGATCTGGATTTTGATTGCTCAAGTATGATGATCATTCTGCTCAGTAGGTACCTTGGAGCTTAGTTATGGAGGGAAATGTCAGGATATTGATTCCTTGCCTCACACAGAGATCACTAGTCAGAATTCCAGTCCACTGATTTCTTGGATTATGAGGTTGATAGCTTATCAAGTCATGCATCTGCCATGAAGGGTGAGATCCAACTATTAATTAATCTAATTTAAACTTAAATGATTGATCTCAGCATATTTGTAATTTTATTAGTCACGGTCTTAACTATTAGATTTTAATTTCTTGGATACCATTTCAATTGTTGTCACCTTTTCACGAAGAGGATTTGTCAGTTAGTCCTCACATAATCTTAGGGAATGAGTTGGAGAATTGCTGATATACACAGGGTATAATTCAACCTGGATAATCATGCTATTTCCTGCGCCCTACAGTTCTTCTAGGAACTGTTCTACCACATTAGCAATTTTTAGTTGTTTACATTCTGGGTGTTTTGGGGTTATTTTCTTATCCTTTATTTCATACTATAAACTCTTTAAAAATACATATCTTACTATGATTGTGGTTAAGGTTTACAAGTCATATTGATTTTCCATACAATAGTTCTACATGGTTTCTGTCATGCTATCCCCATTTTTTCCATTTACAATTCCTAACTCTTCTGGCATCTGAGTTTTGTGCCTGGGCAAGTGCTACCTCTTGTGTGGTCTCATATAGCTAGTTGACCTGGTGAGTTTGTATCTCGTGATGTTTATTATTCACCTTATATCCACTGCTTAGTTTCTTTTAAAATTTTTTCTATTGACTAGTTTCTTTTTTTTTTTTAATTCCCCCCTTGTTGTGTATTGCCAAGTCAGATCCAACTGGCACAGGAGGAGATTTCCCCTCCTTCTACAGTGGAGCATCTGGTGGATTAGAATTACACTCCTTCATGATTGCAGCACAGTTTCTTGCCACTAGGCCACCAAAGCTCCCAATATCCACTGCTTTTGAGTCCATTCCAACTCACTGAAGACCTCTATTGAATTTCTGAGGCCATAAATCTTTATGACAGATTCTTACCACTGGGCCAATTGTAACACCATGATAGATGGAGAAGAGATTGAGGTTATTAAAAATTACAGCATACTCAGCTTCACAATCAAGCTCTTGGCACTAGCAGTCAGGAAATCAATAAACATCTTATACTAGGAAACTATGCTGTCAGGGGCCTCTCCAGAGTGCTGAAAAGCAATTATGTCAGTCTAGAGACTAAGGTGTGCCTAATCTAGGCCATGGTCTTTGCAATTACTTGCTATGCATCAGAGAGCTGGACAATGACTAGAAGATAGAAGAAGAATTGATGCCTTTGAGTTGTGATGTTGGAGAAGAGTCTTGAACATACCTTGGAATGCCAAGAAAACAAATAAGTCTGTCTTGGAGAGGGTGAAACCAAGTTTCTCCTTGGAAGCTAGGATTTTGAAGCTCTGTCTCACATACTTTGGGTACGTGGACATGAGGGACCAATCCTTGGAGAAGGACATCATGCTTGGAAGGTGGAGGATAGCACAGTACAGGAAGACACTGGAAGAGATGGATTGATACAGTAACTGGGGCAATGGAAGTAGGTGTGTCAGAGTCAGTGAGGCTGGCTCAGGGCAGGGCAGGTCTCAGAGCTCTGTTACATAGGGTCACAATGAGTCACAGGTTATTCGATGGCACATAACAAGGACAACAACAACAATTCTTTTTGAGAGGGGACTGCTCATATATTTTCCTCGTGGAGTGAATAGAGTAGAGTCCAAAAGCTGATCTTTGCTGACCTTAATCAGCAACCTAATATGCAGTGTTACCAGTAAACCATTATGTCCCCAGGTCTTCCACAAGTTTACAGGGTGACTAAAGCCCATAGTATTAGGGGTTCTGTCATTCTCTATTAGACCAATAACCTAAACTTTTTAAAACATTTTGAGTTAATCTCACTACTTTCTCCCATTCTATCAAAGAATTTTTTTTTCAGTCCCTTGCAAAGTGGTCAATAGCATAGTAAGACACCATATAGCTTCGCTGTCTCCAGAGAGTAGAAGTTGATTCTCATAGTTCATTAGTCGATTTGACTTGTTGTTTCATGTATCTTTTATTTTCTTTGTTCTTCTTTTCTCTGGATGGAGAGAGAGAGAGCAATAGTTTTACATTAGATGACTTCTTACAAGTAGTTTAAGATTTCAATCACTACTAACCAAAGTTGTTGTTGTTGTTGTTATGTGCCGTCGAGTCATTTGCGACTCATAGCGACCCTATGCAGAACAGCCCTAAACCCTGCTCTATCCTGCGCCAACTGCACTGCCTCTGACATGCCCATCACAATTACCCCAGTCACCGAATCAATCCATCTCATAGATGGTCTTCTCCTCCTGTGCTGTCCCTCCACACTCCCAAGCATGATGTCCCTCTCCAAGGACCCGTCCCTCCTGGCAACATGTCCAAAGTATGTCAGACGAAATGCCAGAATGCTTGCCTCCAAGGAGTAGCTTGGTTTAATCCTCTCCAAGATGAATCTG
>NW_006399926.1:6619139-6648006 GCF_000299155.1 Elephantulus edwardii
ATTCTGGAGGGTCAGCTATAAGTTAGTTCCAACTTGACAGCAATGAGTTGTTGCTGTTGTTATTTGAAATTGATAACGAGGTATGTAAACTATGTAAGATACATATTTTACAATGAGCAAGACAGTTTTGTGTGCCTTTTAAAAACTTGCTTGAAAGACATTAAAGAAGATATGTCAGCAGAGAGATATATTTTCATGGTAAAGTATAAAGAAAAAGTAAATTCAATTAAAATGAAATACTCTAACTTACTTCTACTTTATGGTAATTTTCCCCTTGCTTTGCAGGATCAATATAACAGCTTGTATAATAAGTTCACACTTGGGTTTGTTGGGTTTTTTTTTCAGAGCCATAAAAAGCCCAAAATAACTGTGGAGTTTTAAATTTCTGTTTATAGTTCTATCTTCTGTACAAGAATTCCAATTACTAGGATCGAAATCTCAAGACTAACAAAGCATTAAATTTGAGGAACAAGAAATAAATATTTTCCTAATAAATCTTTACATGTAATAGTGGGTTCAGTTACTTCCATTTCCATTCCTTGAATCCTAGGTTTGTGAATCCTGGCTAGGAGAGAATACACAGCCTCTTGGAAAAAATGACCTAAAATACAAGATATTGTTACTCAGCTTCCTCTGTAAATGAATTTTCAAAGTGTCTTTCTACTGTTCTACTGGCTACTAAAGTATGTTAGAGATCATGGTAAGAGGTAGTGAACTTATGTGCATGAATTCATTGCTGAACTTAGTTGACTGTAAAGTGAGTTCCTTGGTCAAAACCACAGCTATGTGGATATCACGCATAACACATTCAGTATATCCACAGAAGCACTGCCTAGAGAAAGGGGAACCTGTAAGATATGCTTGCAGACAAAATCATGAGTTGGGAAAATATGTACAATAGGCCAACATTAGGAAAGTCAGACAAATTTCAATGTAATACCCTTGGACATAATTTACTTTTCTCCAGGAAATGTCAGTGTTTAATATATAAATTTCATGGGGTCACCTACATAATTGAGTACAATACATGTTAATTACAGCCAAGTGATTGCAAATTATAGCATTATCTTCAAAACACTTATATTTTGATCTGATCTCTACAATAGAACAGTACTTGGCTGAACAACTGGGTTAAATTAAATTTAAGGCTTCTCAAATTGGCATGTTAAATTAACCATCACAAATGATAAAAACATGCATAAGAAGGAAATAAGCCAGACTGTAGGAAGTTGGTCAATATACTTTTTTTATTGTTTTCCTTTAAGTAGCAGAATACAGGGACAGAAAGAGAGGAAATACAGTTTGTCATTTGAGCATCCCAAAGCAGACAGCAGAAGTGAAGTTCATGCATATATGGGGGGGGGATTATTTAGAACCTTGTACTTCAAAGCAGAAATAGTATTTTGTCCAAGTGCAGAGTCTTTATTGGGACCTCTCTGCTAATCAAGAAGTATCAGGAGACAAGAGAAGTCCTGAGACTTTGGATCCTCCTGTCTGCTTTTCTGGGCACAAGGTCCACTTCAGCAGCATCCTCCTCCAGAGGACTGGCCACTCCTCCACAGCAGCTGGAGCCCCCAGAGCAGCACCCAGAGCCCCCTGAGGGCTGGCTGCAGCAGTCAGAGCTCTGGTGTCTGTGGCGGTGGGACCTGCGGCGTCTGTGGTGGCTCAGGCAGCAGCCTCCACCCCCAGAGCTGCAGCAGCCTCCACCCCCAGAGCTGCAGAAGCCCCCAGAACTGGAGCCACAGCAGCCCCCAGAACTGGAGCCACAGCAACCCCCAGAACTAGAGCCACAGCAGCCCCCAGAGCTGACACTGCAGCAGGAGGAGACTGGGGGCACTTTGGGGGGCATTTGGGAGTGGGGCACTTTGGAGGACAATTGGGGGTGCACTTGGGAGGTGCCTGGCACTGCTGGCTCTGCTGGCAGGACATCTTGGTGGGTGTCAAGAGCTGAGGAAACATCAGACACAAATCAGACCCAGGCACAGAGGCCTTTGACTCTTCTGGCTTATGTAGCCTCACATAAAATGAAGGGAAATTAATCTCTAGTTCTTAGGATTTCTAGATGTTTCTCTGTAAACTCACATACTCTCTTTCAGTCCTCATTGTGTTCTCCTACTAGTCTTTTAAAGCAGATATTAATTTATATTTATACAAAGTATTTGATTCAAGCCAACTGATATCACGAAACATATACAGAAATTAAAATTCTTCTAAGATAGAATTGTTCTAATTGTGTCTTCCAAACCCAAAACTGTCCACTTTATGGGCAAGTTAAGGGAAAAGTGGGGGAGAATATAATCTCTCTTTCTAGGAATAACTTTTGAGTTTATTTGATTCTGTGCACTCAAAACTGTTAATGGCCTTGAGGATTACCTGGCTCAGTGAGTTCCCTTTTTTCAAGAAGAGACTGAGAAGCCCTCTCACTTTAGTTAGTCGATGACCGTAATCTCAGTCTAGAACTCTGCACCTTCTGGATTCCACTAAATCAAGATACTGGGTTGTCCAGGTCATCCTAATTTTCATGCATCCTTCAGTACTTGGAAATTTTATAAATACATTCCCAGGCATCCAAGTTTAGCACAAAGCATGATGAAAGCTCCGGTCTCCTGTCTACTACTCAGTTTTTCAATTGGAAGGGAGGACAGAGTTGTATTTTTCAAAAGTGGCCTCTGTTCCTGTAAACTGTTCAAGAGGACCAAGGTTCTCCAGACTTTGATGTCCCTAGACTGAAGAGAACACCCACACAGATCAGCCTGGTTTCTGAGAGACCAAGTTCTTCCTCCTCATGGCTCAAAGGACATTGCACTCCATCTTGAACATCTCCCTACATTTCCCTGGAAATCTCTTCCCAAACCCCAATTCTCCCCCTTACATGGTTCTGTCTGATTCCCAAGGGGACACTTAAAGGTTCCACAAGCAGGCGAAGGGTCTGATGGCACCTTAGGAGGTGAGTGGATACAGGTGCTTAGCTGAAAGTCCTTTTATTCTGACCTTGGGCTCTGCCTCCACCCTGTGAGACAGGAACAGGGCATGTGAAAATATGTGTCCTGCCACCCACACAGGACATGTGGTCAGATGACGATGGGAGACTCTTCACATGCTTCCCTCAAAGTCAACTCATGGCAGCTGCTTCCATTAGGAAATCACTGCTTAGAATCAGGATTTGGAAGGTTGGAACAATTTGCAGTATGATCTAACTCATTCGTCTTGGTATAAATCTTTGTCTCCTTTTACTCTTTACTATTAGTTTATTAGAATTTGGTACCATGGTTTGATTTATAATGTATAAATGTGTTCACATTTCTTAACCTATGTCCAAGCCAGGGTTAGTATGGAACATATTGACTGCTGTATGCTTTTCTTCTAATTACACTATGATTTTTTTTCAACAATAAAGTAAAAATAGAGATAAAATTATCTCAAAGGGATGTGTGGTTGCCAATCAGAAAATGCTGGAGAAATACCTGGTAGAATGTTATTTATACATATTATTTATATGCTCTTGTGGCCTAGTGGAAAGAAACTGCATTGCAATCCTGAAGGCACAAAGTTCGAAGCCACCAGCTGCTCCATGGGAGAAGGATGAGTAATCTTCTCCCTTGCAATTAACTGCCTCTGAAAACCCTCCAGAGGGTTAGCTATGGGTCAGTTCTGACTCGACAGTACACAACAACATATGTTGTTGTTGTTGTTAAATGCTATCGAGTCGTAGGTGACTCATAGTGACCCTATGACCAAAAGTCCTCAACACTTGTATGACTTTCATCCTTTCTCCAGGTTCATACGATTTCCAGAGGCAAGGTATTAGAGAAGTGGATGCCACTCCTATGATGCTAAATAATACATATAATTTATTTAATCTATCTACTGGAAAAAATGATAAGTCTGGAGAAAGGATACAGCTCTGACTCACATATTGATTTTAAACCAGATAGATAGTATTCCTTTGCTCTGCTCAGTTAACAGCTTCTTGTTCAAGGTATAGGTTTTATATTAGTATGATTAAAAGTACTGAGATTCCCCTTCTTTTCACTCTTAACCATAATTTGTCATGGTTCGCAGAGTCATATGCCTTTAAATAATTGATAAAACACAAATAGACATGCTGATATGTTCTGCTTCCTGCCAAGATCCATCTGACATAAAAAAATGAAATCCCTGGTGCCACAACCTCTTCTAAACCCAGCTTGAACTTCTGGTAGTTCTCTGTTTCATCTGTATGCTGAGCAAATCATTTGAAATGATGTACTCTATGAAGAAAATTATGGCACCAGTTTAGGAAGAAGACTCATCAACAGCTGGCATTATGTGCTTGACATGATCTTGCTTGCGAAAAGTGAGAAGGACTTGAAATTCTTGCTGTAGAAGATCAAAAACAATGACCTTCACTATGGATTACATTTCATCATTAAGACAAAAATCTTCACCACTGGAGACAATAGGTAGCATCATGATAGATTGAGAAAAGACTGAAATTGTCAACAATTTCATCTTCCACAGATCCACAACAGCAATCATTGCTATGAGAAGTCAATAAATGAAAAGATGTATTGCACTGGGAAAGTCTGCTGTTAAGAACTTCTCTAATGTATCAAAAAGCAGTTATGTCAATTTGAAGACTAAAATCGACCTAATTCAAGCCATGGCCTTTTCAATCACTTATTATGCAACTAAAAACTGGACAATGAATTAGATGACAGAAAAATTGATGCCTTTGAGTTGCATTGGTGGAGAAGAATACCAAACATTCCATGAGGTGACAAAAGAACAAAAAAGTTATGTCTCTGAGAAGGTTCAGCCAGAGTTCTCCTTTGAGGCAAAGATGGTGAAGCCTAATTTCACAGTTTGGATATGTTGTTAGGAGGGACTATTCCTTGGAAAAGAATACCGTGCTTAGAAAAGTGAAGGATCAGTGCAAGAGAAGAAAACCTTCAACTAGATGTGTTGTCTATGACCAATTCTTTCTATATTTCCTACGTCTGTTCCATTCTACAATCTTGAAGTTCAGTAGTTCAGACAAAACCATGTGGCTCCCAAAGCCAATAATGTTTACTCTTTAATCTGTTAACTGAAAACTTTGCCAGCCTCTCATGCATCTCATTGCTTTTAAAGAAGGAAGCTGGGGAGCTCTAGAAAGGGATCCTGGTTCTGCCACCTATTACTATGTGTCTTTGAGAAAATTACTTAACACATTTTTAGGTTTGGTTTGGTTTTGAATTCTGTGAACTTTAATAAATGGTGATGGCTGTGGAAGGGCTTCAGGCCTTTTGTTCATGGGGTCACTATAAAGTCGTGCTCTACTTGACGGCAATCAACAAAAACAAAGTAAAAATAGCAGGAAGCTGTCATCCAAACAGATCAAGGTAACACTACATAATTATTTTTGTTTTGTTTTTAATTTTATTTTATACTAGTTTACTTACAAGGTTCTTATACATTGTTTTTCACACTGGTTCTTCCCCCCTCCCTTTTTTTTTAAATATCCATTCATTCATCGTTACACATTTTGCTCCCTGCCCACTCCTTCCCCACTCCCAGTTTGCTTTTCTCTTTGAGAAGAAAAAAAATTCTTTTACTGTTATATAACCCTTCCCACAGTTCACTTTACTATGCAGCTCTTATTCTATACTCTTACCATGCAAATAATACCTAATCATATATCCCTTTTAAACAGTTCTCTCCCTCATCTATTTCAATTCAGTGTTCATTATTTATCCCCTCTTTTCTTAGTTTCCCCAAAACCCAATGTCAGTCCTATTTTAGGTATTATGCAGTATTTGTCCTTTTGTGATTGAGATATTTCACTCAATATAATGTCCCTCAGGGTCACCCATTTTGTATAATATTTCATGAGTTCCTTGTTTTTTAATGCTGTGTAGTATTCCCTTGTGTGAATATACTACAGTTTCTCTATCCATTCATTTGTTGATGGGCACTTGGGTTATTTCCAACTCTTTGCTATTGTGAACAAAGCAGCAATAAAACACAGATGTGCATATATCTGCTTGGCTGTCAGTTCTGGTCTCTTTAGGGTATATTCCCAGGGCTGGAATTGCCGGATCAAATGGTATTTCTATTTCCAACTTTTTGAGAAAGCACCATACAGCCTTCCATAGTGGTTGCATCATTTTACACTCGCAGCAACAGTGAATAAGGGTTCCAGTTTCTCTACAACCTCACCAGCATTTGTTGTTTTCTTATCTGTTGAATTTTACTGTTCTTACTGGCGTGAGATGCTATCTCAGGATTGTTTTGATTTACCTCTTTTTTAGAGGTAGGGATTTTGGACATTTCTTCATGTGTTTGTTCACCATCTGAACATCTTCTTTGGTGACTTGTCTGTTCATATCCTGTGCTCAGTTTTCAACTAGGTTGTTTACTTTTATCTTGTTGTGGTGCTCAAGTATTTTGTTAATTCTATATTTAAGTTCCTTGTCAGACATGTCATTACCAAATATTTTTTTCCCAGTCTGTGGTTTTCCTTTTTATTTTGCTGGAGAAGTTTTTGGATATGCATAGGGATTTGATTCTTAGAAGGTCCCATTCATCTATTTTATCCTTTCCTGGTTGTAGGGACTACAAGGTTTAAAATCAAGAAAGGAGTGAGTTAGGGATTTGTCTTTCTCTATACCTTTTCAATCTATATGTGGAATAGATCAGGACGCTGAACTTTGTGAGGAGGAATGTGGCATCAGGATTGGAGGAAGACTCATCAACAACCTGTGCTATGCAGATATGCAGATGACACAACCTTGCTTGCCAAAACTGAGAAGAACCTAAAGTGTTTGCTGCAGAAGGTCAAGGACTATAGTCTTTAATATGGATTGTATCTCAATATCAAGAAAACACAGATTCTCACCACCAGGCCAACTGGCAATATCATAACAGAAGAAGAAATTGAAGTTGTTAACAATTTCAGCTTGCTCAGCTCCACAATCAAGACTCTTGGCACCAGCAGTCAGGAGATCAAAAGATGAATTACATTGGGAGAGCTGGCTATCGAGGGTCTTGCCAGAGTGCTAAAGAACAATGATGTCAATCTAGAGACTAAGGTGCACCCAATCCAGGCCATGATCATCTCATTTGCTTGCTATGCATCAAAGAGCTACACAGTTAATAAAGATGACAGAAGTTGTGGTGCTGGAGAAGAGTAATGAACATACCGTGGACTGCCAAAAGAGCAAAGAAGTCTGGCCTGGAGAGGGTGAAACCAAGTTGCTTCTTAGAAGCAAGGATTTTAAAGCTCTGGCTGACATACTTTGGGTGTGTTGCCATGAGGAACCAAGCCTGGGAGAAGGAAGTTGTGCTTGGAAGAGTGGAGGGTCAGTTTAATGGGATAAATTGACACAGTGACTGTGGTAATGGAAGCAACTATATTGGAGATGGTGAGTTTGGTTCAGGACAGGTCAGGGGTCAGAGCTAATATTCCTTGGGCCACTATGACCTCATAGTCGACTCAGCAGTACATAACAACAACAACAACAAGGTAAAAATAAAGATAAAAATAACTCACAGAGACATAATGGAGACCAATTGGATAATGCAGGGCAAATATCTGTTAGAAAGCCTACAGTGTGGTACATGTGGGGGGAAAAAAAACTTAAATAATAATAAATCAGTAAAAAACTTTATATTTTTAAAGGCAAAAATACCTTAAAAGAAAGGTGAATCTAGATACTTTGATTGGTGGTTTTGGTGAGTTTTTTCCTGTTTGGGGCCCATTTGTACTTCTAAGTATTGATGCATTTGAATATGAAAATACAGCCAGGGAAGGTACTTAGTAGAGGAGCAGAGGAACTCTCTATTGCCCTCAAAATTAAAGTGACAAGTCTCAGAATACCAAAGGGTCATATAGATAGAAAGACTGAAATTCAGAAGTAGGAAGAAGAGGAGAGAATGAGATTGGAGTGAGGCCAGGCAACTATAAAGTTTCCTATATTTAGGTTTCCATTACTGGTTATTCTGGTTGTAAAGGGTATTCCATTCCTAGCATTATCTCATGAACTGCCTAAAGAACAAAGACATATATCTTGGAGAAAGTTCAGTCTCAGAGTGTTCCTTGGAAGCAAAGAAGATGAAGTTTAATTTCACACTTTGAGCATGTTGCCAGGAAAGACTATTCTTTGGAGAGGGAAACCATGCTTGAGAGGTGACTCATAGCGACCCTATGAAGGAGACTCCTCGATGTTTGGGTGACTTTCATCCTCTCTCCAGTTTCATAGGGTTTCCGGAGTCAAGCTATTATGGAAGTGGATGCCTTATATGATTTAGGAAATGAATATGTGTATTTGGGTATACAAGTGTATATGTGGAGAGAGATTATATAGATATAGTCCATATATGCTGTCATTGTGCCAGTCATTATTCATGGGAATTCCATATAACTCCAAGTAGAACTGTTTTCAAAGGGTTTCAATGGCCAATTTTTAAGAAGTACATAAACTGTTTTCTTCTGAAGCACTTAAGAGAGGTTTCAAACTTCCAAATTTTGTTTAACAACTAAGAGCTAAAATTTAACAATTTTCACAGCTCAAAGACTTCCGTATGTGCATTTATACAGGCTTTTTTTATCACATGCCATTTAGAAGATTCTGACTGAAAATAACCCTTCAGGATAGAGTAAAACTTCCCCTTAGGGGTGTCCTTAACTAAAATTTAATGAAAGTACAACTGAGGTCCTTTATCTCAAAATTCTCACTCTGTGTGTGTGTGTGTTTGTATCTAGATACTTTTTAAAACTTTCTTTTCTCGTCTTCCACCTTCCTGATTTAGTCTTCATTAGAATATTTCCACATATGATTGACTATGACTACTTATTAGGATGATAATGTGTCTAACTTTGGTAGGAACAAGTTTGTTTGTTTCTTTTCTTTTAAAAACTTAAATACAATTTTTATTTTATGTTGGCTTACTTAGTGCATATATATTGATATCTTGTTCGTGTATATTGTTTTTTCACACCAGATCTTTCCGATTTCCTTTACCCATGCCTCCCTTCATCCATCAAATTGTGTGATCCCTCCCCCATTCTCACCCCTCTGCTCTCACCTTCTCTTCCTTGGATCTTCATATTCATTCTACAATAATGATTTTATACAATATTTGTGCAATATTTGTCCTTGCGGGACTGAGTTAGTTCACTTAGCATAATGCTCTCCAGTCCCTCCCGAGTTAGATAATAATTTAATCATTGCTCCTGAATGCGGCATAGTAATCCATTGTGTGAAGTACCATAATTTCTCAATCTATTCATTTGTGATTGGACATCTGGGCTGTTTCCATGTTCTTGCGATGGTGAGTAACACCGCTATGAACTTTGATGTACCATGTAGTTTTTAAATTAAGCCTTATCAAGAGCTGTTTCTTTAAGGTGAGATCTAGACTCACTGGTCTTAAATTCAAGGAACTGTATAAAATGATCTTATTTTGAGTCCTGAAGTTTTCCTTTTGCTCACTACCTTCAGAAATCCCTCTCTTAAGCTAAGCAGGTTCATCAAATTTCTCTAGAATGTGCCCTTTCCTGTACTATCTTCATTTTACTTTGTGTACCATATCTCCCATTTGAGCTCATGGTCTGCATGCCTTATACCTCAGCATCACATCAGTATCCAGAGCATCCATTTATACAGAGTCAACATCCCATAGCACCTAAAATGTTGTCAGTAGTTGTTTCATGTGCCTTCAGGCAAATCATGTAACAGAATGACACTCAGATGTGCACAATGATAAATGCTAACCATCCCATCCCACTGAGTTCTGGATCTTGATTGTTCAAACATGATCATTGTTCTGCTCAGATTGTTTCAAGAAGCTTAGCTTTGGAGAGAAATATTAGGATGCTGATTCCTTGGCTCACACAGGGAACACTAGTCAGAATCCTAGCTCATTGATTCCTTAGATGATGCAGTAGATGCCTGAGTCATGCATCTACCTCCAGGAAGGGCAGTACCAAACCATTAATTCATCTAACCTGGCATAGGAGAGCTATTCTAAAATGATTGTAATAGCATGATGACCTGGTTCCCAATCTTACCTATTAGGTTTTAATTGATTGGATACTATTTCAATAGAAGGTTGTTGACTGACAAGGTTGTCTGAGATCATCTACTCATCACAAGAGCCTTATCTGTTAGCCTTCTCATAATCTCAGAGAGTGAGCAGAAACACTATTGATATGCATGGAACATAATTCAAGCTCGGATAATGATGCTATTTTTCCTGAACACCTCACATCTCCTCCTAGGAACTGGTTCTCGCACATTTAACAATTTTTACTTTGTTGCCCTCCATTCCAATATCTTTGCTTTCTTATTATAAACTTTAGCAGGAACATTTTTAATACTAGAAGAAAGATTTATTATTTTTAAATTATTGAGAAAATTCTTTTGGGTGAAGATAGAAAAGATGATGAAAAGGGAACACTGGTGAATTAATTTGTATTAAGATGAAAAAGCTCCATTTCAGATAAAACTTTAAATATGATAGGGAAAAATAATTACTGGTGGCAACTACTACATCTGTGTTAGGAATACAATGAGCTCTTACCAATAAGAATAATAACTAGTAATAAATAGTTTACAAGTATACCAACAGAATAAAATAATGAAATATCCAAACTAAATTAATAAAAAAATAATGAAATATAAGAATAGGCATTGAGTATATCTGAAAAGAAACTGAAATTGCCAAACATAAACATGTCTATTGACTCAAACATATCTAATAACATGTTATTAAGAATAAGATAATGTAAGAAATAAAATACCTTGCTTTTTTATGGTAGAGAAAAATTCACTTATATTAGACGGACAACGATTCAACGCTTAACATAAACTCAGTGCTAGAGAGGATTTGTAGAGTAGATATAAAATAGCTTATCACAGTTTATCTCCATGACCATATGATGATTTAATTCATTTAGCACATATAATAGGAAAAAAAATAAATTTGTGTGGTTTTAAACATCTAATTATTTAACCTCAGAAGAAATGGAAATTAAAAGGAAATAATATATTTGTGTGTAGAACATTCACTGTAGTGAATCAGAAGTCAGTAAGTTTTTAAAACAGAACCAATGTTTTCAGAATTATTTGAAAACATCAGTTGTTGCCATTAGGTATCTTCAAGCTGAGTAGATGCTATGCAAGATCACCACTAGTCATCTGTCAGTTCATTATACTATTATGGCTTTTTGTTGCTATGATGCTGGAAACTATATGATACAGTATTTCAAATATCCTTCGAGTCACCTACAGTGAACAGCTTTCGGTGGATCTTCCAGGCTAAGACAGATTAAGAAGAGGGATCTAAAACTGCTTCTTGAAACATTAATCAGTGAAAATCTTATTAAATACCAGGATATTGTCTGACAGTTTACTAGAATATGAACTTCTCAATTTGGAAGACATTAAAAATATGACTTGAGTAGAGTTAGCTTCTCAAAGTAGAGCTGCTCTTCTGACAAGAATTGGATAAAAGCTTTCAGGAATTTAATTAGCTAATATGGCATGACTTTAAATGAGAATGAACAGCTGCAAATATCCATTAATAATGAGATCATGAAATGTATGAATTATGAGCCTAAGAAAGTTGCAAGTCTTAAAAAGTTAAATGCATAAAAATCAATATCCTAGGATCAGGAAGCTCTGGTGGCCTATCAGTAAGAAGCTGCACTGCAATCCTAAAAACACATGGTTTAAATCCCCCAGTTGCTCTGCAAGAGTAGAATGGACAATCTACACCCTTATGACTTACTGCCTCTGAAAACTTGCTAGAATGTCAGCTATCAATCAGTTCCAATTCAACGGTACATGACAACAGGCATTAGTGATCTGAAATATACTGGTATTGACCACTTTAAATCAAATCATCATATGGACTCTTATGTTGAAAGTGACAAATTGAAGAGGAATGATGTCACTTTTATAATAAAAAGCAAACAAAAACATTTCAACATGCATCCTAAAGTACAAAGTTATCAGTAATTGAATACTTTTCATATATTTACAATGAAGACCAGATAATATGTCTATGATTCAAACGAAGATAAAAAAAAAATTCAGTCTTCAGTATGGATTGGACTTATACATAAAGAAAGCAAAAATACTGAATAAAAACTGAGTAAATAAGCTACATAATGGCCAACAGATTAAAGAGTGAATTTGTCAAGGATTGCGTTTTGCTTGGATCCACAATCAACTCTAGAAGCAGCATTCAAGGAATCCAATCATGTGCTGTTACGGGGAAAACTGCTGCAAAGGACTTGGAAGTGTAAAGCGTCATGTTGAGCACTAAGGTGCACCTGATCCAAGCCAGGTATGGTCAGTTAACTCATTTGCATGCAAAAGCTGGATGATAAATAGGGAAACTTGAAGAAGAATGAACACCTTTGAATCATGACACTGGTGAAGAAAATTGAATGTACACACCCTGAACTTCCTGTAAAATGTACAAATCTTTCTTGGAAGTACAGCAGAATATTCCTTAGAGATGAAGATTATTAAGCATTATCTGATGCACTCCAATGAATGCCTAGGGAAGTGCATTATGCTTGGCAAAGTTGAGGGTCAATGAAAAAAAGAAAGGTACATCGTGAGATGGTTTGGCACAGTGGCAGCAACAACGTCAAACATAGGGATAATAGTAAGGATAGTGCAGGACTGGGCAGTGTTTCTTCTAGATATAGACAGGATTGCTATGAGTTGGGACTAGCCCAATAAGCATTTAATAACAACAACATTTAAGGTTACATGAAGAACACACAAAAATGATGTAATAAAGATAGCTAATCCCCTTACCTAACTGACAAATGGAAGGAGAATAATTTACAACATCCACGGCCGAAAGCAAGTTTTCTTTTTTTTTTTTTTAAATTTAGGTTGTTTATTTTTCATTTCAATGAACATCTAAAAATATGGAACGCTTCACGAATTTGCGTGTCATCCTTGCGCAGGGGCCATGCTAATCTTCTCTGTATCGTTCCAATTATAGTATATGTGCTGCCGAATCGAGCACGCAAGTTTTCTGAAGGGGAGATCAACCCTGATTCTCCTCTCTAACCTTTTTACCAGTTCTGATAGCAACTGTCCTTACATTTTGCAGTTATCTAAAATGTAGCAAGGAATCCTGGTAGTATAGTGCATTCCATGTTGGACTGTCAGCAAAAAAGACTGGGAATTCAAATCCACAGACAACTTGTCTCAAAGATTTTTGGCCTTGGAAATCCAATAAATAATATGCTCTCTGGTAGTGTTTATCTCTTTTCTATTTTCATCACCACTTTGTGTGGATATGTATGTGTAAGAGAGAGAGATTTTGTTGGAAGTTTAAAAGCAAATTAATTTTCTATTCACCTTTATATACATTTCGAACTATACCATTAATTTCAATGCCTTTCCTTAATTCCTCCTTGTAATTCTGATTTTCCTTAATTCTTCACTACTGTTCTGTCTTCTCTTTCTGCAGTGGTAGTGTGGTAATCAACACCTTATTGCATATTGTCTTTCGCTTCATATAATTTAATATGCATATTTTTATTTTACTGATAAAGCTAAGTTTGACTGTACAACAGGGTTTGATGAAATCACAGGCTTGTCAGCTTAGCATATAAAATTGACCATCACAAATTATAATGTACAAAGGAAAAAATATAAATCAATCTAAATGAAGTTGATGAATAAATGCCATTTTTATTTATTTATTTTTTCATTTCTGGTAACAGAAAACAGTAATATTGGGAGATAAAGAAAGTTTTCCACATAAATATCCCAGAGCAGACAACGAAAATAGAATTTTAAGACCACACAACCTCATGTGTATGTTGAGGAGTAGATGCAGAATCCTGGACTCTCAAAGCAGAAGGATCCTCTAGTTGGAGTCCAAGGGCCATTGCTGAGACTTTTCAGTCATTCACACAGGATCAGGAACAACAGAGAGTTCTTGGAACTTCGGATCCTTCTGTCTGCTTTTCTGGGTTCAGAATCAACTTCAACAGCATCCTCCGCCAGAGGACTGGCTGCTCCCTCCTCCACAGCAGCTGGAGCCCCCAGAGCAGCACCCAGAGCCCCCTGAGGGCTGGCTGCAGCAGTTTGAGCTCTGGTTCCTTTGGCGGTGCGACCTGCGGCGTCTGTGGTGGCTCAGGCAGCAGCCTCCACCCCCAGAGCTGCAGCAGCCTCCACCCCCAGAGCTGCAGCAGCCCCCAGAGCTGGAGCCACAGCAGCCCCCGGAGCTGACACTGCAGCAGGAGGAGACTTGAGGGCACTTTGGGGGACACTTTGGGGGGCACTTGGGAGCAGAGCACTTGGGAGGACACTTGGGAGTGCACTTGGGTGGAGGTTGGCACTGCTGCTGACTCTGTTGGCAGGACATTGTGGTGGGTGTCAGGAGCTGAGGAAACATGAAACACAGGTCAGACCCAGACACAGAGGCCACTCTTTTCCTAGCCTCACTTTAAAAAATGGCATATTAATCTCATAGCTTTAGTTCTTCTGAAAGGTTTTCCATACTCTACACATAATCTCTTTTTTCTCTCCTCAGGATATCCTTTCAAGGCAGATTAGCATTTTAACTTTCTATACAAAGCAGTAGACTAAGACCAGTGTTATGAAACATATAGAAAAGTAAAATACATTCTAAGATGAAGAGTAAAATATTCTACTTACTTATATCAGACTGCAAACTCTAAATTTTATGAACCAGTAAAGGCAAAAAGAAATATTCATAACTTTTAAGATGATGTTATTCTCTATGGTCTGTAATATAAATACTCACTAAGTATACTTATTAAAGAAGAGTTTGACATATCCTGTCAGTACTGGACATACAGACTTAAGCCAGGTCCCTGAACTCAGTCCAGAACTCTGATCTTTTCAGTCTTCATGTCCTCAAACTGATAGTTTGATTTTGTCATTCTAAGATTGATGGGTCACACTTGACTTGGAAATTTAAACGAAGTCCCAGAACCATGGAGACGTGAGTTTAACAAGCAAAGGGAAATATTGGTTCCCTATCTAGTGCCCAGTTCTTCACACACAGGCAAGGACTGCGTTGTATTTCCAAAGGTGAGCCCCACCATTGAAAAGAAAGTCAAGCACTGTGGTATAGACTTTGTTGTTCCCAGATTGAAGGGACTACCCAGGCAGATCAGCTTGGCTTTTGCAGAATCCAAAGACACATCTACTCATTCTTCTCCCAACATTTCCGAGAACACTGTACCCTCCTTTAAAGTTTCCTCTGCCAACATGATCACTGGCCTTGGGGGCCAGCCCCACTCATTTCCATCTCATCATTCACCTGTGAAGTCCCTAGTCTAATTCCCAGGGCACAATACTTACTGGTTTCAAGGAACAGTCAAAGGATCTGCTTGCACCTCAGGAGGTGAGTGGATGGAGAAGTGTGGCCCAAGCTCCTTTTATTCTGACCTGGAGCTCTGCCCTCTGTCTATGAAACAGAACATAGACATGTGAGGACTGCCTCCTGCCACCCACACAAGTCCTGTGACCAGGTAACAATGGGAGACTCCTCACATGCTTTGCTTCAGGTTAGCTTGGGTCAGCTGCTCCCATTATGAATGGGATGTCTTAGCATCAGGGGTGGGAAGTTTGGAACGATCTGTGTAATAATCTCCTGCCTCATTCCCATTGTTGTGTATTGTATGAGCCTTGGTATCCTTTTGATTATCTACATTTTTGTTTCTTTCCTCTCTCTATTACTAGTTCATTGCATTTTGGTAGCCTGGTTTGACCGATAACTTAGACAAGTCTTCCCATTTCCCAATTTTGTCTAAGCCGGACTTAGCAAAGTGAAAGGGAAGAGTCCCTGCTTTTATCCAATGCTAGAATTCTGAACATTTCAACCTGAACCAAATCTTACCCAGTACCTAGTTTTGTTAACTTTAGGTAATAAGATAGGTTTTGCCATTCTGAAATGACTGGCCCCTGAGTACACTTACCTATTGTGCCACCAGAGCTTCTTATGCACACACGTGCCCATATCACCGTAACTCATTCTTGTGTACTGTAGTGTGCTTCACAGATACTACACTTTTACAAATTGTAAGATTATGGAAACTTTATGTCAAATCAGTCAATCAATATTCTCTAATGTGTCTGGGAGCTTTTGTGGCCTAGTGATAAGAAGTTGCACAGATATTACACTTTTACAAATTGTAGGATGTTAGAAGCTTTGTGTCAAATAAGTCTATCAATATTTTTTGCTCCATGCCTTTGTCACAATTTGCTAGTGAAATGTTTCAAACGTCATTATATTGCTACACAACTGTTTATAGAATATAAGCAGTATACATATAGTATAATGTAAACCTAATTTTTTATGTTCTTGGAAAGAAAAAAATCATGTAACTATTGTGATATTCTTTTTACTGTAGTGACATAGAATAAAAACTAAATTTTCTGACTCTTTCCCAATATTATGTATAGTCTTGAAGTCCTCTTAATTCTTGGAATCTTTGTTTTCTTCTTTCTGAATATCTCTGAAGTACGTCTGTATGTATTTCTGTGTGTATATCTAGACTACAGCCTTCAATATGAGTTACAGCTCAACATCAGGAATACAAAAATTGTCACCATTGAACTAATAGACAATACTGTGATAGATGGAGAAAAGATTGAAATTGTTAACTTCCATCTCATTTCCTTTTACTCAGATCTGTAATCAACACCCAGAGTAACAGCAGTTAAGATATCAAAAGACATGTTATCCTGAGAAAATATTCTGTCAAGAACCTCTTCAATGTTTTAAAGAGCAATGATGTCAGCGTAAAGGCTGAGGTACACCTGACTTCCTAGCCATCTGAAAGTTGTACAATGAATTGGAAAGACAGAATAAGAATTGATGCCTTTGAGTTGTGGTGTTATAGAAGAGTGCTAAATTCTCCACAGACTGCCAAAAACCCAAACAGGTCTATCTTAGAAGTGCAACCAGAGTGCTCCTTAGAGCCAAGGATGGTGACATTTAATCTCACAGAGTTTGGACAAGGTGTCAGGCAGGACCATTCTTTGGAAAAAGATATCATACAGAGAAAGGTGAAGGGTCAGAAAAAGAGAGGAAGGCCTGCAATGAGACGGACTGAAAGAGTGATTGTAACAGTGAGCTTGAGCCTATCAGAGACGATGAGGATGGTGCAGGATACGGCAAGTTTCAAATCTCTTGTTTGTAGGATCGTTATGAATCCTAGGCGACCTAATGACACCCAACAGCAGCAACGTATCTTTCATACCTGCCTGGTTCTTCTCTTTATCCCTTCTTAATTAGAATTTTTCTAAAAATAATCTACTATATTTTCTATAATATCGCTTTACCGGGATGATCTCATTCACTTTTCCAGGAATAGTTTTAGATTTTATTATTTGTCCCAGTTTAAATCATCATGTAATATTTTTCTCTCTCTAGTGTGTCTGGGAGCTCTGGTGGCCTAGTGATAAAAAGCTGTGCTGCAATCCTAAAGCACATGGTTCGAATCCACCAGCTGCTCCATGGGAGAGGGATTATCAGTCTCTTCCCATTCAATTAACTGCTCCTGAAAACCTGCTGAAGGGTCAGCTATGGGTCATTTCTGACTCAGTGGTACACAACAGCGGCAGTGTTCTATTTGAATAACAAAGTTTGTGTTCATGTTATCATTAAAAAATACCTTATCAAGAGTGGTAAAATCTAGACTCCTTCAAGGATCTGTACAATATGACCCTATTTGTGTTTCAGGTCACTACCCTTGAACATACTCATGATCCTGTCCTATACTTATTTTATTTCACATACCATACCTTCTACATGGTACTGACAACTTCTTGAAATACTGGTCTACATGTACTATGCTTGAGTATCTCATCATGTAGAACATGCTTATTATGCACATAGTCCCTTCACCAATATCCCATAGCTCCCAAGAGTTTGCAATAATGTTTTCCTTTTTCTCCAAATCACATAATAGATAGACACTCAGATGGGTACAACAAAAAAATGCCGGTCATGTCTGAAGCATTTGCTGCAGCAGGTCAAGGACTGTAGTCTTCAATAGGGATTGAAGCTTAACATCAGGAAGACAAAGATTCTCACCACTGGGCCAATCGGCAGCACCATGATAAATGGAGAAGGGATTGCGATTGTAAACACTTTCAGCTTGCTTGGCTCCACAATTAATACTCTTGGCACCAGCAGTCAGGAAATCCAAAGATGAATAGCATTGGGGAAGTCTGCTGTCAGAGACCTCTCCAAAGTGCTAAAGAGCAATGATAACAATCTAGAGACTAAAGTGTACCTGATCCAGGCCATGGTATTCACAATTATTTGCTAATCATCAGAGAGCTGGACAATGACTAAGGATGACAGAAGACTTGATGCCATTGAGTTGTGGTGCTAGAGAAGAGTCTGATCATGGACCACCAGAAGAACGAATAGGTCTGTCTTGGAGCGGGTGAGGCCAAATTCCTCTATGGAGGCAAAGATTTTGAAGCTCCATTTTGCAAACTTTGGGCATGTGAACAGGAAGGACTAGTCCTTGGAGAAAGACACCATGTTCAGAATGGTGGAGGGACAATACTGGAGAGGAAGACCCCACATGAGATAGATTGACAGGGTAACAGGGGCAATGAGCTTATGTGCATCAGAGTCAGTGAGACTAGTTCAGGATAGGGCAAGGTCCAGAGCTATTGTACACTTGGTCACTATGAGCCACTTGCCACAGGCAACTTGATGGTACATAACAACAAGGATCATTCTGCAGAGATATGCTTCTTTCTACAAGTAAGATGATTATTCTGCTCAGGTTGTTCCAAAGAGCTTAGTTACAGAGGGAAAGGTAAGTGTATTGATTCTTTGGCTTAGTCAGGGAGTACTTGGCAGGATACTTGCTCAGTTATTCCTTGGATGATGAGACATGCATCATTGAGTGATGCATCTGCCTCTAGGAGGGGAAGCGCCCAACCATTAATTGATCTAACTTGGGCATAGGTGATCTGTCTCACTATGGCAGTAATATGATGACACAAATGTAAGCCTTGACTATAAGACTTCAATTGATTGAATTGGTACCATTTCTAAAAAGGATATGAATTGATAAGAAATTTGTTGACTGAAGCAAACTATTTATCAAAGGGTTATTTCTTTTCACTCTTCCATAATCACAGGAATCAGAAGGATGCATTGTTGATATCCATGGGAAATAATCCAAACTGAGAGACTTACACTGTTTTGTGCATCTTACCCTACAGAACTGGCCTCTGTACATTAGCAATTTTTAGTTCATTTTCCGTTATTCAAATGGCTTTGTTTTGTTTACGAGCTACTTTTATTTATCTTTGTTTCTAACTTTTAATTACCATTTCGATAGAAAATTAGTTCGGTTTTCCATTCAATTACTTAGCACATTTTTCACTGGTGACATTGATTGCAATTCTTACAATGTAAAAATATTTTTTCTGTCATTTCCTGTCTTCTGAGCTTTGTCTCTGGACAAATACTGCCCTTTAATCTCATATGGTTGGTTTTTGTAAGGAAGCCTTACCTCCCTGGTTATTCATCCTTTTTACTGTTTTGCAGAAAGTGAAACCGTGGGGGTTGTATTAGGGTTAATGAAGAGCCACAATCGTATTGATTCTACCAGACTATAAGATCAGATCAGATGGCTCTTAACAACAACAGCAATAATCATATCAGAAAATCTGCTGGGGGTTTTTATTTTTCATTATCTTAAGTTTTGTTTACTTTGTTCTTCACTCTGTCCAGCATCTCCTATATAATCCCTTTCAGAGATGTTGGTGAGACCAGGGTACTGTCTGTTTCTGAGTCATGGAGGCTAGGGTTTGCATGGTTCATTAATTTTTGGAATAATTATTTCCACTTTTTCTTTTCTTCAATCTTCTTTGCTCTAGTTGGAGAAAGAATACTAATTGGATGTTAGATAATTGCTTAGAAGCTTTTGAGATACAAGTCAGTATTTGCCTAATTAGGATGAAAACATTGTCTTTGTGGACTATGTTATAGTAATTGACTTTCGTGTCTCCTGAGACTATGGAGCCTCCAGACCCAGTGACTCATTCCCTCAATGCATTTGGTTATGTATATTAATGTTCCATGATTCTATCCTCTGTGTACTATTCTACAGGGAGCTCTGGTAGCTCTACTAATCCAAAGGCACTGCCTTTCTAGTGATTCAAACCCACCAGTGATTCAGATCCTGGAAGAAAGATGAGCAATCTCCTCCTGTCTTATTTACAATCTTGGAAACTCATTCATGTTCAGCTAATTTCCAATTCTGACTCCATGGCAATGAGTTTTTTTTTACTGAGCTTTATTTCTCTAGCATGTATACTGAGAAGTGGGATTGCTGGATCATAAGTTATTCCTACTTCCACCTTTTTTTGGAAGTGCCATACTGCTTTTCAAAATAGTTGTGCCATATTACAATCCCACTCCACTAGCAGTGTTTTAGGATACCAGTCTCTCCAGTATTTTGCTAACATGTGTCATTTCCTGTTTTGTTTCTTTTGTTTTTTAACTTTGCTTTTACTACTGATGTGAGTTGATACTTTATTGGGGTTTTTTTATTTGCATTTCTATATTAGGGAGTCTAAAGTTAAGAAGCTACCCTGCAATCCCAAAGGCATGCAGTTCCTATCTGCCAGCAGCTCCTCAGGAGAAGGATGGACAATCTCCTCCTGTGCAATTACTGTCTCTGAAGACCCACTAGAGGGTCAGCTAAGAGTCAGTCCTGGCTCAACCAAACACAAACCCAACAACAATTGGAACAGTTCCAATGCACTGACCATACTGCATGAGAGAAAAAAGGAGGAATCTCCTCCCATAAAGATTTACAGCTTCAGGAACACAATGGAGGATTTTTGTAGGTTGAAATCAACTTGACAGCTGTGAGTTTTCAATGGCTAATTGACATGGTAACAACAACAATGGATTCAAACACAGCAGCAATTGTGAGAACAGCGTTGGACTGAATTCTTTCTTTTGTACTATGAATTGAATACTAATGACTAATAATTGCAAGCATTCCTTTATGAGTTTGTTGGTCACTTGATGAAGTATCTATTAGCCCAGTTTCCTCATTAGATTCTTTGTATTTTTGTTATTGAATGTTGACATTTTCTAAAAATTTTAAGATTAGTGCCTGTCTAATATGTCATACCTGTGTTGTGTGGAGCCAAGTTGACTCTCCCACCTTCCATGCCATGCTCTGTCCCAAAACTATTTAAAGTCTCAGGCCTTGACCCACCGGGCTTCTGGGAAAAGTGGGCATACATGTTTTGTGTTGAGAAAACTATTGAATGTACCATAGGATACTAGAGAAAAAACATGTTCGTCCTGGAGAGGGTGAAACCAGGATGTTCCTTGGAGGCAAGGATTACGAAGCTTTTTCTGACATACTTTGGACATGTTACAAGGAGGGACCAGTCCTTGGAGAAGAACGTCATGCTTGGGAGGGTAGTGGGATAGCGCAAGAGAAGAAGATGACCCTCAATGAGATGGGTTGATTCAGTGACTGTGGTAAAGGGAGTGTGTCAGAGACAATAAGGATGGCACAGGATAAAGTAGGGTTTAGGGCTGTTGTACATAGGATCACTATGAGTCACAGGCAAGGCGACTCGATAGCACATAACCACAGCAACAGCAACATGCCTTAAGAGAGTGCTGATTTCATAGTGATAAGAATATGCACTGTAATGCTAAAGCACATGGTTTAAATCTACCAGCTGATCTATGGGAGGAGGATGGGCAATCTTCTCCCATGGAATTACCTCTAAAAACCCATTGGAGGGCCAGCTGTGGGTTGGTCTGACTCAATGGTACACAACAAAAACAACAATATGGCAGTCAGGCAAGGGAAGTTTCTGGGGTCCTTTTGGTGTGTGTTACTGTTCTGACTAAGGGCAAAGGCCAAGGCCTTTAGAAGAATATTCTTTTAAAGTCACAGATATCATTTGTCTATTTGCTGTACTGAACAGCTTAGAGTTGCTGTGACGCTGAACACTATTTCAGAGTCATGTCAAATACCATAATGGTTACCCATTATGTACAGTGTTTGCATGAGTTTCCAGATTGATTCATATGGGGAAGCAGGAGTGGCATCCACTTTCTAAAATAGTTGCCTCTGGAAACTCTACGAGCTCTCTTATAAATGTACAGAAATGATGTTAATTGTAGAACAGAGTTCAGGTCCTTTGTGCAAAGCTTACTCTGAGTGATATTCAACTCTTCAACTCGACAACACTTAACTACTGTTAAATGAGACAAGTTCTGCTATATCTGGAGGAACGTTCTTCCACTCTGCACGTCACTCTTCGACAAGGTACTGTGTTAGGTAACCTGGGTTTGCTGTGATGCTGAACCTTGAGCCATGGGGATATCAAATACCATAATGGTTTCCCATTGTTGACAGTGTTTGGTGGAGCTCCTAGTTGTAAAACAGGTTGGGAAGCAGGAATGGCATCCACTTCCTAAACCACATGCCACTGGAAACTCTATGAACTTGGAGAAAGAATTATAGCTATGGAAAGGCATTAGGTCTTTTGTTCATAAAGTCGTTATGAGTGGACCTCAACTCAACAGCAGTCAACAACAACAACATTTGTAGATTATATTCCTGAAGTCTTTGGTAAGCATAAATGTTTACATTTTTAGGAGATCACAGTTATCTAGTTTATCTTCTAATTTTTATTCATTTTCAGTTATGTTTGTTAGTATTTTCATGCCATGAATTGGAGCCCCTAAAAACAAACTTTAAAGGATTGTTGTTGTTACGTTGTTATGTGCCTCTGAGTTTTAAAACATTAGAAGAAAATATTTATCATTTTGAATCATTGAGAAAGAAAATTATTTTTAGTAAGGAAGATGACAAGAAGAGGAAATAGAAAAAGAAACAAGAAATTATCTATTAAAAATTAAAATAACAAATCCATAAATAAAATGGAAAAATAATTAGAGGATTTACTACATATTTGTAGAAATATAGAAAACTCACTCTTACAAACCAGTAAGAAAGACTTTCCAAAGAATACATACCAAAGGAACAAATGGACAAAAGAAAATAAAAAGCAATATATAAAAAAGATCTAAAGAAACCCAGCAATATATAAATCTAGAAAAAGCCTCAAATGGTCAAAATTAATTCCAAAATAAATAGGATGATATAAAAAAAGAAATAGCTGGTCTTTTTCTAGTATATGGTGTCTATTAAATTTATTTACTCATATCAGAGAGGAAAAGATCAAATGCTTAACATCAAGTATTTGATGTGTGGAATTGGGCACTTATGTTTTATTAGTGTGCAAATCACTTGGCATAATTTTTCTACATGATCATTTGATGATTAAAAAAATCAATACATACATTATTATGTATAAATGAATTAATAGATAAAATACTCTTGTATCGTTTTAGAATAAGATGGGATTTAACTTAAGGCTAAAAGTGAACTATAAGGAAAGAATTTGTATGTTTGGACTATCATAGCAAATGAAAAATAATCAAAGTCAGTTTTCAAAGTATAAAACCAAGGTTCTTAGAAATGTTTGAAACCTTAAAAACATAGAAAAGGCATAAATTATACTTAAGGACATAAAGCATATTACATATTCTATGAGGAACAAAACATTTATGCATAAGTCATTAATAATTTATTGAAAGATTTAAAAAGATGTAAGTAAACTACTGTAATATATATTCATGGTACAATGCAAACAGAATGTTATAACTATTAAGATAAAATGTCTTACTTTATTTTAATTGTATAATGTTGTTGTTAGCTACTTTATTTCCACTTTTCCAATCAGAATCAATACTTTAGCCAGTACAGTAATTACATTACTGTTTATTCAGAGCCAAAAAGAGGTCAAAGTAGTGATGCAGTCTTACATTTCAGTTATATGGTGTATGCTTTGATAGGCGTTCCTCTCTTTGGAATTAAAATGGGTAAATCACCAGAGCATAACATTGCAGGGAAGCAAGGACAAATTTTTCTAATACATCATCATAGGTAATATTAAGTGTTGTTGTTGTTGTTGTTGTTGTTGTTAGGTACTGTTGAGTATGACTCGTAGAGACCCTATGAACAAAAGATCAGAACCCTTTTCTATCCTGTGCCATCCTCACACTTCCTGAAACACAAGAGCCCATTTCAGCAGTCGCCGCATCAATCCATCTGGTCAAGGGTCTTCCTCTCCTTCACTAAGCCTCTACCCTTCCCAGCCTCATCTCCTTCTCCAAGGAATAGCACTTCCTAGCAACGTGCCCAAAGTGAGGTGAAGCCTCATTTTCCTTACTTCCAAAGAGCACTCTGGCTACACCTTCTCCAAAGACATATTTGTTTGGTTTTTTGGGTGTCCATGGGATGTTCAGCACTCTTCTCCAACACTACAGCTCAAAGGCAATTCTTCTCCTGCCTTCCTTATTCATTGTTCAGCTCTCAGATGCAAAGCAAGTGATTGGAAAAACTATGGCCTAAATCAGATGCAGCTTAGTCCCCAAACTGACATTATTACTCCTCAGTAATTTTGAGCAGCCCCAACTGCAGATTTTCACAGTGCAATGCATCTTCTTATTTCCTGACTACTGGTACTAAGGGTGTTAATTGTGAATCCAAGCAAACTTTCAATCTCTTCTCCATCCATCGATAATGTTGCTTATCTGTCCAGTGGTAAGAATCTTTGTTTTCTTGACATTGAGATGCATTTCCATTTACACTACTTCAATTCTGTACTTGTGAATTCTGGTTATGGGGGAAAGAGCTTCATATTTTGGCACTGATGTAGAGATTATAGAAGCTCTGTAGAATATTGTCCCCTAAATACAAGATATGACTGATTACCTGAAACAAAGATCATTATCCCCAAAATACAAGTTATCATCACTTAGGCCATTCTTCCATTTGCTCAAACTGACTGCTTTAGAATGTTAAGGGCCATAAAAAGATTAATGAATGCTATGATTGTTGGCTAATTGTTGCATCTCATTGACTATGAAATGATTTCCCACTCAGAAGCAATGCTGTATGTGATGCCATGAGAGTAGATAAGGCAATCTACAAATCCACAGCAGCATTACACGCAGCACAGGAAAATCCATAGGTCGTGTCTATAGCCTGAAGATTCCAGGACTGAGCCAATGAAATAATAATGAGTGAACATGTCTATAAAGTAGCTAAACAGTTATGAACCCAGGAAGGATTCCAATAATCTTGGGGTAGAATTTGCTCTTCTCCAGGAAAACTTAATTTTAAATGCAATGATGTCAAATAATTGGAAGAGACTCAGAGATAACGGAGAGCAATATTCTTCACTTAATGTCAATTGTTAATACTAAACATACCTTCAAATACCTTTGCACTTTTCAGATATCCTTATCAGAGTGATTGTTTTTTTGTTTGTTTGTTTTACCAAACAAAGCATTATAGCTTTGCCAAATCGGTATCTAAAATTACCACTACAACTGAAAACACACTGTGGGAGGAAGGGTAAAAAAATCAGTCTGTAGCAAGCTTGTGAGTAAATTCCTTCTTTTATTTGTTTCACTTCAGGACTTTAGGTGAAGAAAACAAGAACACAAGTTAGGGAAGGTTTAGGGCTTGCTATTTGAGCATGTCAGAGTAGGTAGTACGTATCTTTTGGAGAAAAGATGTAAATTTCAGGACCCCAAAACAGTGAGATCCTCTAGTCTGAGTCCAAAGCCTGCACTGGACCTTTCAGCTACATATACAGGATCAGGAGCAAGAGGAAAAGTCCCAGGACTTTGTAGTCCAGTGTCTGCTTTTCTGGGCTTAGGGTTCACTTCAACAGCATCCTCCTCCGGAAGATTGGTTGCTCCCTCCTCCACAGCAGCTGGAGCCCCCAGTGCAGCACCCAGAGCCCCCTGAGGGCTGGCTGCAGCAGTCAGAGCTCTGGTTCCTTTGGCGGTGGGACCTGCGGCGTCTGTGGTGGCTCAGGCAGCAGCCACCACCCCCAGAGCTACAGCAGCCCCCGGAGCTGGAGCCACAGCAGCCCCCAGAGCTGACACTGCAGCAGGGGGAGACTTGAGGGCACTTTGGGGGGCACTTGGGAGGACATTTAGGAGTGGGGCACTTGGGAGGACATTTGGGGGTGCACTTGGGAGGGGGCTGGCACTGCTGTTGACTCTGTTGGCAGGACATCTTGATGGCTGTCAGGAGCTGAAAAAACATCAGACATAGATCAGACCCAGACACAAAGGCCACCCTTGACCCTTCTGGTTCTCTAACTTACCTAATAATCATAAAATATTAATCTACAGTAGTATTAATACTTGTACTATTTTTCCCATTGTTGTTGCTGTTGTTGTTATGTGCCATTGAGTCGCCTGTGACTCATAATGATTCTGTGTACAACAACCCTAAAATCTACTCTATCCTGTGCCAATCTTATTGTCTCGGACACACCTATTCCCATTACCCTAGTCACTGAATCAATCCATCTTATCAAGGGTCTTCCTCTCCTGCGTTATCCCTCCACCCTTCCAAGCATGAAGTCTCTCTTCAAGGACTGGTCCCTCCTTGAAACATGTCCAGAGTATGTCAGATGAAGCTTCAGAATCCTTGCCTCCAAGAAGTAGCCTGGTTTAACCTCCAGAATGAACCTGTTCATTCTCTTCGCAGTCCATGGTATATTCAATACTCTTCTCCAACACCAGAGCTCAAAGGCATCAATTCTCCTTATATCATCCCTAGCCATTGTCCAGCTCTCTGATGTGTAGCAAGTGATGGTAAAGACCATGGCCTGTACCAGGTGCACCTTAGTCTCCAGACTGACATCATTGCTCTTCAGTACTGTTTTTCTCTTTTTTAAATTATTATTAATTTCAATGAAAGTTTACAGAGACTTTGGATTTCCATTCATTCCTTGTTCTACTTTTCTCCCTTTCCCCCACCCCACCCCCACTTTGAAGAGGTCTCTGACAGCAGAATTTTCCAACACAATAGATCTTTTCATTTCCTGGCTGCTGGTCTCACATAATCTCTTTCAATCCTCAGCATCTCATTTCAAGTAGCCAAGAATTTACATTTCTTTTACAAAGTGGTAGATTAAGACAATGTAATCACACACACCCCCACCCCCTCCCCACCCCACCCCTGCCATCTCCTCAAAAAATATTGCATCTCTCCTTAAACTCCTTCCTAAGTCTTCCTGACAGTTTTTTCCCTTGACAGCATGGACTCCAGCCAGCATCCCTCAGACCTGTGTCCAGCTTCCCTTCTCACTCTGTTCTGCTTATTCTCCTGTATCTTCCCTACTCTGACTCCTAGAAGATACTTACTGGTTTCAGGAGCAGGCAACAACAGGTCTATTGGTACCTCAACAGGTGAATGAATGTAGGTGCTTAATTCCCGGCCTTTTATTCTGTCTCTACCCTAGCCTGTGAGACAGAGCTTAAACATTCAAGGATCTGACTCTTGCCACCCACACAGGTCCTGTGACCAGGTGACAGTGCTTCCCTCCAGGTTGGCTCAGGGAAGCTGTTTCTGTTAGGAATATGACAACTTAGCATCAGGACTTGAAAGTTTGGAACAATTTGCATTATGATCTTCTGCCTCATTCTGAGCACCTGCCTTGAAATCTCTCAGTTTCTTAAACCTCTGTTTCCTTTTGCCTATGATGTTATCTCACTGGATTTTGGCAGCTTGGATTGAGGCATTGCTTGGAGACAATATTACATTTTTACAATTGTGTCAAAGCTAGGTTAGTGCAGTGAGAAGGGAGATAGATGTTCCTATTCTTGGCTTATACCAGAAGCTAACAAATTCAGTTTCAACCAACTTTCATCGATAATCTAGATTTGTTTACTGCATGGATTAGAATGGCTTTTACATACTTAAGTAATTGGGAAAATATTTTAAAGAAAAGATATTTAATGATACATGCATATCATATTAAATCAAAATATCAATATCCAGTAAAATGTCTTTGGAACGCAGTCATGATCAACTCTTTATGTAGGACTATTTTTCACATTATGACAGTAGACTTACAGAAACAAAGACAAAGACCACGTGACTCTCTCTCAAAGCCTAGAAGTTAACCCTCTAGCTCTTGACTGGAAAGTGTGACAACCTATGGTGTATGCCACTGTTTTTAAAAGTTATAACCAAAGCATCGCAAGAAAAAGGTCTTTAATAGTCACTTGTTTTTCCTTAAAAACACATTTTTAGCAATGTCGTGAGTACAAAATAATTAAATATGTATAGATCTATGGGTGAAAAGAAAATGTTCTTTTTAAGGATATACTGCTTTTAATGGAGAATGAATCTGGTTGTTTGTTGGTGATTTATCTCAATTGCTTCTTTTTTATTTTTCTATTTATTGCCCTTTTGTTCTGTTAAATATTATGGGTTTAAATATCAAAATGCAGCTGACAAAGATATTGGGAAAGAGGAGTAGGCTGCTCTGCCTTGCCCTCAAAATAGAACAACAGATTTCTACACTCCAGTGGCAGATTTGAGTAGGACAGAGACCATTTGATTCTCAAAGTCACATTTTATCTCTAGCTCTTTACATAAAATTTTGGCAATCCATGTTGAATCTCAGAGCATGGTACTAGATCATAGACAGAGAAAGAGAGAAAATCACAAATGGGAACAAAGAAGATAAAGAATGGCATGGGGTGAGGTCAGCACACTGTAGCTTCTATGCCTATGTTTGCATTACTTTGTCTTCTCCTTGGAGAGGGTTTTCCACTTCTACAATTTCAGTAGATGAAAGAAAAGAGTCCGATTTAATATCTGGGACAAAGTAGTCTACACCATAATGTCAGCATAAAAAGCAAACAAAAAATAGATCAAAGAAACAAATAGCAAAACAAACCTAATTAAAAGAGATATGTGTGTGTGTGTGTGTGT
>NW_006399926.1:6648504-6651907 GCF_000299155.1 Elephantulus edwardii
CTCTGCATCAGCACTCTTTTGAGTCACTTAGCCCTAAAGGGTTAAGTACACCTGAGGAGTTCTTGCTAACAAGGTTTCCTAGGAAGCAGGGATTGGCTAGGGGGATGGGGGTGGGGGTTGCAAAGAGCCTCGCATTTTTCCTGGAACACTTCCCACTTCCTGTCCCAGTGTTTGATCAGATTTACTTACCCATTTGCTTCTTGTAATAAGATTAGGAGAAAGAACACACAGCTTGATTAGTCAAATATAATTTAATTTAGTAAGAATGTTTCTTGTTTTTTCTTTACCCTGTGAAAAGTATAGTCATATTCTTTATGTATGCTATGCCCACTTCTGCAATAAAAGAGAGTATGGGACAGCTTCATCTTGTTACTTGCCTGATGGAGCTTTTAGCCCTCACCTTCCATGTCTCTTGCGAGTTTCTACCTTCTGCGACCCGCCATTGAGGAACACCTGAAACTTCAAAAACCAAAAGGAACATGTAAAGAAAAATGTTGTCCCGCCTATCAGCGCCACAAATATAAAGAGAGAATAAAAAAAATAAATAATAATCCCCAGACAGTGGAATGGAATGGCATGTTGTGGTGGTGATGGCGTTAGTGGTGGTTGTGTGCTGCCAGGTAGTAACTGACTCATAGCTGAACCTCCAGCGAGCTTTCAGAGGGCGTAAATCACATGGGAGATTTCCCATTCAAACCAGTGCTTTTGGGATTGTAGCACAGCGACTTACCAGTAGCCTCCTGAGCTCCCTGGAACAGCATAGATATTAATAATAACTTTGGTGACCTAAGGCAAGAAGCTACTCTGTAATCCTGAAAGCACACAATTCAAGGCCACCAGATGCTCCATGGGAGAAGGCTGGGCAATCTCCTCCAGTGTGATTAACTGCCTCTGAAAACCCGCCAGAGTGTCAGCTATGGGTTGATTCCAGCTCTGTAGTACACAACAACAACGACAACAGCTCATAAGTATATGAACAAATTCTTTCAGAAATAGATCATCAATCTTTCTTTACTTAGTGGTTCCAACAAAGGGCTTAAGCATTGTGATGATTCTGAGCATTGGATAGTGTTTTCTCATATACTTCAGGCATGTTGTCATTACTTATTGTAGTTACTTGTTGATTTTGTTAGGTGTCATTGACTCAAGTATGATTCATAACAACCCTAGGAACAGCTGATCTGAACCCCCTCCTATCCTGTGACACCTTCACACTTCCTGACACACAAGAGTCCATTGTGGCAGTCACCATGTCAATCCACCTGGTTGAGGGTTTTCCTTTCCTTCATTGACCTTCCAACTTTCCAAGTATCATGTCTGTCTTCAAGGAATAGCCCCTTCTAGCAACATGCTTAGGGATCTTTCCAATTTATTAAGGAGTAATGATGTAAGTTTGACGACTAAGGAGTGTCTGATTCAGGCCATAGTCTTTCTGAGTACTTGCTATGCATCTGAGAGCTGGACAATGAATAAAGATGACAGTAAAAGAATTGACACTTGAGCTGTGGTGTAGGAGAAGAGCATTAAACATCTCACGGATGGCCAGGAGAAGAAACAGGCATGTCTTAGAGATGATGAGAATGGTACAGGATAGAACAAGATTTAAATCTGTTGTTCATAGGGTCACTTCAATCTCATGGCATTTAACCACCACAACAAGATCACATATGGTCTCTATAGGTCAGAACCAACTCAATAGCATCTAAAAAATAACATCAAAGCAATTGTAAATCAGCTTAATATTTATGTTGCAGGATATGAAGATGAGTTTGTGAGTAGTAGACTAGTGTTTGCAAATGTGTATTTGAGAGCAACTAAATAAATCTGTGAAAATAGATAAACAAGTTGCCTTTGAGCCATTTGCAACTCATCTCAATGAAGAACTGGTGTCCATAGGATTTTCAATAACCAGTTTTGAAAATAGATCAATAGACTTTTCTTCAGAGACACCTTACAATAGACCATAACCTTTAACCTTTTGGTTAGCAGTCAAGTTTACCACTCAGGAATTCATGTGTGTGTATACACAGAGCCTTTTTCTCTTGGTTTGCTGTATCATGATAACTTGTGTATTTGCTGTGGTGCTGAAAGCTACACCACTGGTGTGGCATTGAAGAAAATTAAGACAAGTCAGTGAGAATGAAAATATGATCTTGAGTTTACCCAACTGAAATTTAAAAATTATCTTAAGAATAGGTTTAAAGTATTAAACAACAATGATTGAAGGCCAAATGAGTTGCTGGATGACGTCAAGGATATCATCCATGAAAAGAATACAAGGTCATTATAAAGATAAAAGAGAAATAAAAAGCATCAAACAAATGACAGAAGAGACTGAAAATTGCAATTGTTGAGAAACAAAAACAAAGGGAAGGAATGCTAAAGCAAAAGAGCTGAAACTGAAGATTTCAAAGGGCATTTCAAGAAGACAAAATAAAAATATAATTGAATGTTCAGAGAGCTAAAATTGGAGAATCAAAAGAGAATGGCTTGCATGACATTTCTCAAGCTTAAAGAACTGAAAAACAAATTAAAGCCTTGAGTTGACATTACTGAGAGATGCTATGGGAAAATTCTTGAATGATACAGGAAGCATCAAAAGAAAATTGGAGATGTGCAAAGAATCACTGTACCAAAAAGAACTGGCTGACACTGAAATAGTTCAAAGAGTATCATACAATCAAGAGCCAATAGTAATGAAAGAAGAAGTTCAAGCTACCCTTAAGGCACTGGCAGAAAATAAACCCCCAGGAATTGGTGTGATACCAATGGACATGCTTTAACTTAACAGATGAAGTCTTAAACATGCTCACCAGTGTATACTAGGTAATTTGAAGAACAGATGCCTGGTCAGCTGATTGGAAGAGATCAATTGGAAGATTTGTTCCATTTCTCAAGAAAGGCAATCAAACAGAATGTGGAAATTATAGAACATGAAAACAATATCATTAATATAATATACAAACAGAATACTGCTGAAGATCAGTCAAAAATGTCTAGAACAGCCAGAAGTTCAAGCTAAATTTAGAAAAGGTCCTGGCATCAGGATTGTTATTGCTGATGTCAGATGGATCCCAGCTGGAAACAAAGAACAGCAGAAAAATGCTTATTTGTGCTTTATTAATTATGCAAAGGCGTCAGAATGTGTGAATCATAACAAATTATAGTTGACATAGAAAAAAAATGGGAATCCCATAGCACTCAATTCTGTTTCTGTGACACCTACGCCTAGACCAAGAAGCTGTTGTGCAAACAGATCAAGAGAACACTATTTTGTTGTTGTTATGTACCATCAAGTCGACTCTGATGATACCAAACCTATGAACAATGGCCCTGAACCTTGCCATATCCTGAGTCAACATAACTGTCTTTGATACAATCTGGCCTCATGACCCCAGTCACA
>NW_006399926.1:6655630-6672925 GCF_000299155.1 Elephantulus edwardii
GTAATGTTTTGTAATTTTCTTGGAAAAGGTCCTTTGTACTTCTGGTTAAATTTATTCCCAAGTATTTAATCTTGTGATTAGCTATTGTGAAAGGTATTACATTCAAGATCTTCCTCTTCTGGGTGGACCTTCTACCCTTTTAAGCATGATGTCCTTCTCCAAGAACTGGTGTCTCCTGGCAACATGCCTACAGTATGTGAGACAAAACTGTATCATCTTAGCCTCCAAAGAACACTCTGGCTGCACTTTTTCAAAGATATATCTATTTGTTCTTCTGTCAATCATGGTATGTTGAATACTCTTCTCCAGCACCACAACTCAAAGGCATTGATTCTTCTTCTCTCATCCTTATTCATTGTCCAGCTCTCAGATGCATAGCAAATGAGAAGACCATGGCCTGGATCAAGTACACCTTCATTTCTAGACAGGTGGTGTTGCTCTTTAGCTCTCTGGTGAGATCCTTGACAGCATATTTTCTCAACATAACTTGTCTTTTGATTTCCTGACTCCTGGATCCAAGAGTGTTAATTGTGGATAAAGCAAAATTGAGTCATTAATAATCTCAATCCTTTCTCTATATATCATGATACTGCCTATTGGCCCAGTGATGGAGATTTTTGCTTATTTAATGTTAAAATATAATCAATATTGTAGCCTCCAATCTTCGACCTTTTGCAACAAACATCTCAAGTGCTCAACTACAGCAAACTAGGTTTTATCATCTACATATTACCAGTTGTTTATGAGTCTTCCTTCAATCCTAACGTTACATTCTTCTTCATAAGTCCAGCTTCCAGAATAATCTGTTCCACATATGGGTTAAAAAGATATGGAGAAAGGATACCTCCCTGATACACATCTTTCTTGATTTTGAACCATGTAGTAAGGGAACACTACATGGTTTAAAATTAAGAAAGATGTGGATCAGTGTTATATACTTTCTCCATATCTATTCAATCTGCATACTGAACAAATTATTCAAGAAACTGTACTTTATGAAGAAGAATGTGGCAAAGTTTGACAAAACAGCAAGTAATAAATGTTGGAAAGGATGTGGTACAACCACTCTGGAAAGCAGTTTGGCATTTTCTCAAAAATCTGAACAGAGAAATTCCATATGATCCAGCTATTTCAATGCTTAGCATATACCCAAGAAAATGAGAACTGAGACACAAATGGAGACTTGTGCACCAACATTCACAGCAGCATTATTCACCATCGCAAGAACATGGAAACAGCCCAGATGTCCAACCACAATTGAATGGTACATTCACACAATGGAATATTATGCAGCATGTTGGAGTAATGATTTTGTAAATTGCTACCTAACTTGGGAGGGACTGGAGAGCATTATACTAAGTAAACTAACTCAGTCCCATAAAGACAAATACTGTATAAGACCATTATTGGAGAATAAGTAAAAGGAACCAAGGGGGTTAGGGGGAGAAAGAGGTGAGGATCGGCGGGGGAGGGAGGGAGGGTTAATCATAGTGTCACACAATTTGATGGGTGCAGGGATGGGTGGGTAAAGGAAATAGGAAAGATCTGGTGTGAAAAACAATATATATTAACTTTATAAATTAACTATTGTATAAAATTTTAAAAGGAATGGGGAAAACCCACTTCCTGCCATTTTGGACATGTTACTGGGAAAGTCTATTCCTTGGAGAGGGATATCACACTCAGAAACTTGAAGGGTCCGTGAAAGAGGAAATCCCCCCAATGAAATGAATTGCTACAGTGACTGCAGTAATGGATTTAAGTATGTCAGAGATGATAAGGATGGCACAGGATAGAACAGGGTTCAGGTCTGTTATTCATAGGGTTGCTATGGGTCATACTTGACTTGATAGCATCTAGGAACGGCAATCTATAGATATATCTATAGATATAGATATCTATATATCTATGTCTGAGATAAATGGATAGTAGATAGATGATAGATAGATAGATAGATAGATAGATAGATAGATAGATAATAGATAGACAGACAGATAGAGTTATATGGATATATATGCAGGGAGCTCTGGTGGCCTAGAAGCAAGAAGTTGCACCACAATCTCAAAGGCATATAGTTTGAGGCCAGTAGCTGCTCAGTGGGTGGATGGACAGTCTCCTCCCGCTAGAGGGTCAGCTATGAGTCACTTCCATCTTGATGGTACACAACAACAACATGTCTCTTTTTTCACCCTTCCACTTAGCAGATTTCCCCCTCTAGTATTTTCTCATTACAATCCTTCCGCAAATAATTTACTGCGACCATTTAATGCCATTGTTGCTATGTATCATCAAATCAGAACTGAGCATGGCCACTTAATAGAATTACCAAGTATCACACTTCCTTATGGACATTTTGGAATTATGCATTTTGTTCTACCTAAAATTATTGTGGTTTGTTTTCACTCTTAAAGTACCTCATTTCAGGGGATAATGTCTGTGGTTATAATTACATTACATTTGTCAAGGTGAGATTCTTTGCTTTCTAGTCAAGGACCTCTGCAATATAACCCTATTCTGTATCCACACATTTACCTTTCCTCACAAACTTCAGAAATCTGTTTCTAAGCTAAGCTACCCTCCTGGGTCTATTCTGAACTTGCTCTTCCCTGCTCTACTTTGTTTTATGTACAATATCACTGACTTGAAATGGAATACTTCTTGAGAGTATGGTCTATATATAGGTAATAGACTTGAATTTCCATCAGCATGTAGAACAGGAATATGCATTTCACCAACAACACAACAAACACTTTTGAAACAATTGTGTCATGTGTCTTAAGGAAATCATGTAACAGATGAACAGTCAGGTGTTCACAATGATAAATGCTGGCCATATTCATCCTGCAGAGTTCTGCCTCTAGGTTACCCAGGCATGATGATTGTTCTTCTTAGGTTGTTCAAGAGTTTAGTTATGTAGGGAGAGGTCAGGATACTGATTCCTTGGCTCATATGGAACACTAGTCGGAATCCCAGTTATTGATTCCTTGGATGATGAGACCAGTGAGTCAGTCACTGGTCCTGCGTCTGCCTTCTCTAAGGGCACCACCCAACCATTAACTAATCTAACTTGAGCAGGGATGATCTATTTTAGCATGATAGCAACAGCATGAAGGTAATAGGCCTTTAAAATTATATTTCAATTGATTGTGTGCCATTTCTATAGAGCTATGTCAAGTGAAAAGGAATTGGTTGACAGAAGACAGATATTTGCCTAGAACAATTGTCTTTTCACCCTTCATAGTCTCAGGGAATGAGAACAGGGCACCATGAGAGCCATAAGATAAAATACAATCTGACAAGTTTATATTATGTTCTACATTCTACACATCCTTCCAAGAAAGTGAGTGTTCATTAGAGATTTTTGTTTCCTTCCTATCAAATCTTTAAATTGCTTTTAGAACATATTTTTTAAGTATAGTACAGAACTTGTGATATAAGTATAAATAAACTTGTATGAACATTTACTCTCAACCTCTGAATTCTCTCCAAAGTTTGGGGGTGGGGGAATAGGGCATCAAATATACAAAATGTTTCCTTTTTTTAAGCTGAAAAATAGGCAAAAAATTATTGATTAAGCAAATTATCTATATCTAAAAATCATCAATCATTCATAGTAAATTAAATATAGAAGGAATTTACTATGTAAAATGTTGTATACTAGATCTAATATATATATTTAATAATATGAAAACAGAATCAATACTCACTGAAAATGTTTTAATAAGATTGAGTTTATGGAGGCAGGATTCTTTTTTCTTATTTGTACACTAATGTTGTCTTGAACCATCCCTTTCCCCACTCCACCAGCCTCCCCTTCCACTCCTGCCTACCCCATTCAACAGTTCTTTCTTCCTATTCAGCCTTGATATGATGGCTTAGGTCTCAAGCTTTCTGTGCTTCTGTGATTCCAAATGTCTTGTGCTGCTTCCAGTTTCTTATACTACAGCCACTATCACTTGAGTTCAGAAGTCTTTAAGTCCAAATTCCAGTTACTAGTATTGGAAACTGGAGTGGCATCCGCTTCCTAAGCAACATGCCTCTGGAAACTCTATGAACTTTGAGAAACAACAATAGTTATAGAAAATCTAAAGTCTTTTATTCATAAGGTTGCTAGAGTACTACTTGACTCAATGGCAATCAACAGCAATGGTATTAAGGAAGGCTTCCTATTTCAAGAGGTTATGAGGAAAAAGACCTTGGCCTTGAACTTCTTTCTGCTCTGGGACTGACTTCTTACGACTTAGTGCCTCTTCTCTTCCATTTGTTGCACGCTGCTGTCATATTATCAAACAACATAATTAATATGGCCAGCAAGCAAGATTCTTCTGAAAATAATCCAAAAACTACTGGAACAACACATTAACAGAGAACTGCTATATGTGCAGACTGGGTTTAGAAGAGACCGTGGTACTAGGGATATTATAGTTAATCACAGTAACTATAATTAACCAATTAACATTGGTAGAAAGCAGAGAGTACCAGAGGAATGTCTGTGTTTCATTGACTATGCAATGGCATTTGACTGTGCTAATCACAACAAATTATGGCTAACTGAAAAGAATGGAAATCCTAGAACACTTGGTTGTGCTTGTGCAAAATCTATACTTGGACCAGGAGGCAGTCTACAGAACAAAGCAAGAAAACAGTACATGGTTCAAAATAAAAAAGGATGTGTGCCAGAGATGTGTCCTATCTCCATACCTTTTCAATCCATATGCAGAACAGATCATCCAGGAGGCTGGGCTCTATGAGGAAGAATGTGGTATCAGGATTGGAGGAAGACTCATCAACAATCTGTGTTATGCAGAGGACACAACCTTGTTTGCTGAAACTGAGGAAGACCTGAAGCACTTTCTGCAGAAGGTCAAGAACTGCAGCCTTTAATTTGGATTTAAGCTTAACATCAAGAAAACAGAGATTCTCACCACTGGGCTAAATGGCAGCATCATGATAAATGGTGAAGGAATTGAGATTGTTAACAGCTTCAGTTTACTTGGCTCCACAATCAACACTCTTGGCACCAGTAGCCAGGACATCAAAAGGAAAATTGCATTGGGAAAATCTGCTGTCAGGGACCTCTCCAGAGTTCTGAAGAGCAATGATGTCAGTCTAGAGACATAAGTGTGCTTGATCCAGGCCATGGTTTTTGCAGTTACTTGCTTTGCATCAGAAAGGTGGAAAATGACTAGGAGTGATAGAAAGATAATTGATGTCTTTGAGCTGTGGTGCTGTAGAAAAGTATTGAATATGCCATGGACCTCTAGGACAATAAATAGGTTCATCTGGAGAGGATGAAACCAGGCTGCTCCTTAAAGGCATGTTTCAAGGAGGAATCAGTCCTTGGAGAAGGACAATATTCTTCAGAGTGAGAAAGAACAGTGCATGAGCGGAAGATACTGGATGAGATGAATTGACTAAGTGACTGAGAGTAGTCACTGAGTAGTGACTGGGGTAGTGAGAGTAGGTGAATCAGAGATGATAAGATTGGCTCAGTAGATAAAGAAGGGTTTAGGGCTGTTGTACACAGGGTTGCTATGAGTTGCAAGGAACTCTACTCACATAACAACAACAATAACAACAACACTAATGTTGATTTGCTGCCTCTAAAAACCCACTGGAAAATCAGCTATGGGTTGGTTTCAACAAGACAGCACACAACACTAATGTTAGTAATCTCAACCTGCCAAAGGAGTTCTTGACCCGTATAAGGTAATCAGTAAGTGTGCATTAGATAGTCTGCATATGGTATTCTGATCTCTTATTTTGTCTCTATATTTTGGTACATGCTAAAATTTTATTTCACAGAATTGTGTGGCAGTGGTGAATGATTACAAGATACCACCTATCATGGCATCACTTTTGCCCTAACATTTGCCATTCAATTTCACAGTCACATCTCCCACCATTCATGTGTCCATTTTCATGAACATGGGACTTGTGTGTTGCTGTGAGACTGGAAGTTATGTCGCGGTATTTCATTCACCATCAGGGTGATGCATGGTGGACAGATTTCATCAGAGCTTTCAAAATAATAAGCAGGCTGACCTTCTGAAATAACAGGCCTTCTAAAAATTAATTCCAAATTCAATTTTTCAAGGAGATTGAAAGGGAAATTACCAAATGTATTTGGAGAAGCAAGAGACCCCGAATAAGCAAAATACTTCTGAGAAACAAAAATGAGGTAGGAAGCATAGCACTCCCAGAGCTCCCTGACCTCAAAACCTAACACGGCAGTCACATAGACCAATGGAACAGAATTGAGAACCCAGATATAGACCCAATTATCTACAATCAACAGCTATTGAACAAGGAAATCAAAGCTATCAAATGGGGAAATTACAACCTCTTCAACAAATGGTACTGGCAAAACTGGACTTCCACCTGCAGAAAGCTGAAACAGCATCCACATCTCACATCATACACAAAAATCAACTCAAGGTGGATCAGAGACCTGGGAGTAAAGCTCAAAACCATAAAGTTAATAAGAGATAAACTGGGATCAAGCTTAGAAGGCCTAGTCTATGGTATAAAGGGACTGCTAAATACAGCCAGAAATGCACAATCTGATAAGGATAAAACTAATGAATGGGACCTTTTAAATATTAAATCCCTGTGTGCATCAGACACTTTTTCCAACAGGGTGAAGAGAAAACCTACACACTGGGAACAAACATTTGGTAATGCCATCTCAGACAAGTATCTCATAACGAAAATTTACAGAATTCTTATGAGCCTCCACAAGAAAAAGGCTAATAACCCAATTACAAAATGGACAAAAGACATGGAAAGAGTTTTCACAGAAGACCATATTCAAATGGCAAACAGACACATGAATAAATGCTCCAAATCTGGCAATAAGAAAGATGCAAATCAAAACCACAATGAGAAACCATCTCACTCTATTAACAGTGGCAAAGTTTAACAGGGCAGCAAATAATAGATGTTGGAGAGGATGTGGTGAGAAAGGAACTCATACACATTGTTGGTGGGATTGTAAAATGGTACAACCATTCTGAAAGGCAGTTTAAACTTAGAAATTCCTTATGACCCAGCTATTTCACTACTTGGAATATACCCTGAGAAAATAAGAATTGAGGCACAAGTGGAGACTTGTACACCAATGTTCACAGCAGCATTATTCACCATCACAAGAACATGGAAACATCCCAGATGTCCAACCAAACACAAATGGATTGAGAAATTATGGTATATTCACACAAGGAAATACTACACAGCATGCAGGAGCAATGATTTTGTAAATTATTACCTAACTTGGGATGGACTAGAGCAAATTATACTGAGTGAACTGCCTCAGTCCTACAAAGACAAATATCATATAAAACCATTATTGTAGAATGAATATAAGGATCCAAGGTGGAGGGGGGGGGAGCAGAGGGATGAGAATGTGCAGAGGAGAGAGGGGATTAATCATGGAATTGTACAATTTGATGGGTTGGAGGGTGAGGGAAATTGGAATAATCTGTTTTGAAAAAACAACGTACTCAAATTTTGTAAAGAAATTAGTATAATTTAAAAAATAGTAAAATATAAAACAATTTAAAAATAAAGCAAGTACTACAATAACAAACAACTCTATAAGCTACTGAATTGTTAGATAATAGTGCACCAAGCTTGGAAGGAAATCAATGTGACTAGAGAAGAGTTATCTCCTCGAGTGAAAGCCTATTTTTATGTTCTGGGTGTAGTAAAGCTTTCACTCAATCGAAGAGCTTCCTTTCCTAATGTGCCAAGGCTTAAATGAAGGAGAAACAGCAGCAAATATCCAGTAATGACTGAAACATAGAATGTATGAACTATGAATCTCAGAAAATTCAAAATTGATGGATGGACTGACAGATGGACAGCTGTTGGTAGGTGCCCTTGAATCATGTCCAACTCATAAGGATCCTAAGAACAACAGATCTGAACGCTGGGCTATCCTGTGCCATCTCATCACTTTTGCCCCATCTGAGCCCCTTGCTGCAGTCATTGCTGAGGGTGTCACTGCTCTTTGAGGGTCTTCTTCTTTTCCACCGACCCTCTACCTTTCCAACCGTTATGTCCTTCTAAAAGGAATGACCAAAGTATGTGAAGTAAAGCTTTTGTATCTTTGCCTGCAAAGAGAACTCTGGTTGCACTGTCTCCAAGACAAGTCTATTTGTTCTTTTTTGACAGCTCATAGGATATTCAGTACTCTTCTTAAACACCTCATCAATAACACCAATTCTTCTGCCATCCTTATTCTCAGATACCTAACAAGTGATTAAAAACACCATGGCTTGAATCAAGCATGTCTTAATCTTCAAACTGTCAGCATTCTACTTCTCATCCATTTCTGAAATAACAGGCTTAGAAAACCATTAGGCCATGCTGTTGTTGTTGCGTGCCATCAAGTCAGAACTAACTTATCACTGACCCTCCAGTGGACTTTCAGAGGCAGTAAATCACAGGGAAGGAGACTGTCGATTCTTCTCCTATGGAGCAGCTGGTAGATTCAAACCATTTGCCTTTGGGACTGGAGCACAGCTCCTTACCATTAGTGGCCAGAGTGACAAAGGGGCAGGAACCACCCAACCTATCTGCCTCTTGTTTGTTTTCTGTCTCTCTCCCTGTCACCACAATTCACTTCTTCACTCCATGTGTGTTGATTTGTTCTGCTGCCAACAGTTAATTCCTGTGTTCCGTTTTTCTACTCTAACGCACATGGAATCACCATGAATTCTACACAAGTCAATAGCAACAGACTTAGAGGTACTAGCTATTGGTGTTACTTTGTGGGACTTTGTAGTCCTTTTCAGTCCTCCAAATTTGAGTTAGCAGTACTTTCTACAAAGTTCTCTCTGTTAAAAGATCCATTGATATTTCTATTATTAGACTTGATCTTGACTAAAGACACACACACACACACACATCCCCCAGTGGGTTTTCAGAGGCAATAGGTCTAACTAGAAAAGGAGTAGAAGGAATGTGTTTACAAAGATTCTGGGAGGTTTGAAAATGAGCATTGCTGCTCCAGGGAGCAAAGGACAAGAAGAGACAGACCTGGTGTCAGAGTGCTCAGCTCTTCACAGGTGAGAAAATAGCAGTCAAAAACAAGGTAAAAAGTCAATTGTTTTATTGTTTTACATCAAGCACTGGATGACAAGGATATTATCAGGAGAATTAAGACTTGAGATTTCCAGGACAAATGCAGAGATTGGATTATTAGGAGAGGAGACCAGCCCAGAGGGACCTTCTAAGGCAGACTTCGACATCTCCACTCAAATGGAGCAAATCAAGATTTCATGCAGATGTTATTATTTTTAAGTCCCTAAATCTTTTCTTCTTAGTTCATGGTCCACTTCAGCAGCATCCTCCTCCAGAGGACTGGCTGCTCCCTCCTCCACAGCAACTGGAGCCCCCAGAGCAGCACCCAGACCCCCCTGAGGGCTGGCTGCAGCAGTTAGAGCTCTGGCGCCTTTGGCGGTGGGACCTGCGGTGCCTGTGGTGGCTCAGGCAGCAGCCTCCACCCCCAGAGCTGCAGCAGCCCCCGGAGCTGGAGCCACAGCAGCCCCCAGAGCTGGAGCCACAGCAGCCCCCAGAGCTGACACTGCAGCAGGAGGAGACTGGGGGACACTTTGGGGGGCACTTGGGAGTGGGGCATTTGGGAGGACACTTGGGGGTGCACTTGGGAGGTGGTTGGCACTGCTGCTGACTCTGATGGCATGACATCTCAGTGGGCTTCAGGAGCTAAGGAAACATCAGATACTAGTTAGATATAGACACCAAAGGGACCCTGCCCCGTCTGTCCTTTCAGCATCATTTTCTGGCCTTTCATTTTTAGTCTTGAGGTCAGACATAGGGAAATTATCTTGGACTTTTTTTAAAAATTCACACTTAAAATTTAACCAAATTCCTGCTTTTCACAGTCTTATATCCACCTCATTATGTAGCAAAGGAAAGCCCTTATGAAGGATAGAAAACAAAAAAGGTAAATTCACTGGCCTGACACTATTCACCATTGTTATCCTGGTCTTGTTCCCGAGTTTGTGCCCAGGTTTGCTGACTCTCAGTCTCAGGGTCTGTTTTATATGGCACTGGACCTCTCTGGGCTGGAGAGTTTCAGATTTCATTTTAAGGTCTGCATTATCTATCTATCAAGGATCTTGTGTCTGGAATCTAACCAGACCCCAGGGGTCTCTGATTCTTCCTGCTGTTAAGTAACAATGTGCTCAGCATGACTTTCTATAACTAAGCATGGTGCTATTTCCAATTATTTTTCTTTTTTTATAATCTGCTGAAAAAGAATCTATCCATCATTATTTTGATTCTCTAACACCTGAGGCCTAAACTCAACTTGATGACTCTAAATAATATCCTGGTGGCTTTTGGTCTCTTTCACCTTCTTCAATCTCCTTCTGATTTAATGAACCCCTTGCCCCCTTGCCCAACAAGCTTGTCCCTAGGCTCTTTCTAGCCTTTCCTCTTCCTCTGATCTAACATTTCTTTCTAAAGCCCAACTCCTAGTGACCAGGGGGCACTTACTGGGTTCACGATCAGACACAGGTCCGTTAGCAGCTCAGGAGGTGAGTGGATGGAGGTTCTCTTAACTGAGGCTCTTTTATATTGGTCTTGGGCTCTGACTCCAGCAATGAGACAAAGCCAGGTTATGCAAAGACTCACCTTTTGCCACTCACTTGAGTCCTGTGACCAGGCAATGACTGGAAGCTACTCACTTGCCTCCTTATATTAGAGCTCATGGCAGCTACTCTTGTTAGGAATATGAATGCTTAGAGTTTGGAAATTGTGATGGACAGAATTTAAGTGTCATTGACTCAAGTATCACTTATAGTGATTCTATGAACAAAAGATCTGCTCCATATCCTTTCCTGCACCATTCTTATCATCTCTGATACATTTGAGCACATTGTCATAGTCATCATATCAATCTATCTCATTGATGGTCTTTCTCTCCTTGGCTGACCGTCTCTGCCTTTCCAAGCACATGTTCCTTTCCAAGTAATAGCCTCCTAACAACATGCCCCAAATATGTGAGATGAAACTTTTCCATCTTTGCATCCAAGGAGCACTCCAGTTGCACTTTTTCCAGGACATAACTGTTTGTTCTTTTGGCAGACCATGGGGTATTTAGCACTCATCACCACAGCTCAAATGCATCAATCCTTCTCCTGTCATCCTTATTTATCGTCCAGTTCTTTGATGTATAGTGGTGTTTGGAAAGACCATGGCTTGAATCAAGTTTATCTTTGTCTTGAAACTGACATTATTGCTCTTCAGGACTTTTGAAAGATCACTGACTGCCAACTTTGCTAGTGTTATATGTCTCTGGAACTCCTGATTGCTGGTACCAAATGTATTGGTTGTGGGTCCAAACAAGAAGAAGTTGTTGACAATTTCAATATTTTCTCCATCTATCATGATATTTTGGAAGGAGGAGTGGCATCCACTTCTGTAATATTTTACCTCCAGAAACCCTATGAACCTGGAGAGAGGATGAAAGACACCCAAGCGTTGAAGACTCTCCCTCATAGGGTCGCTATGAGTTACCTGCGACTCAATGGCACTTAACAACAACAACAACAACCATCATGATATTGACTATTGGCCTATTGGTCAGGACTCTTTATATTGAGATGAAATCCATACTGAAGGTTGAAGTACTTAATTCTCTGATGCACACATCTCAGGTGCCCCTTAATTTAAGCAAACAAGGTTGGATTATCTGCATAACACAAATTGCCTGATACCACATTCTTCTCCATAAAGTCTAGTTTCTCAAATTACTTTTTTATAATACAGATTGAATAGGTATGGAGAAAGAATACAACCCTGATGCACATCTTTCCCAATTTTAAACCATGTAGTGTTTCCTTGCTTGGTTTAAACAATAGCTTCTTGGTCTAGGTATAAGTTTTTTTATAATTAAGTGTTCTGGAATTCCCATTCTTCTCAATGTTAGCCATGGTTTGTTATGATTCACAAAGTCAAATGCCTTTGCACAGTCAATAAAACACAAATAAATACTTTTCTTGTATTCTCTTCTTTCAGCCAGGAGCAATCAACCTGACACCAGCAATTATATTCCAGGTGCCACAGCCTCTTCTAAATCCAATCTGTACTCTCTGTCAATATACTGTCATAACCATATTTGAATGAGCTTTAGAATTTTTTTTGCATGTATAATTAATAATACTATTTGATAGTGTCCACATTTTGTTGGATCACCTTTATTGGGAATGGGAAAAATATTAATTTCTTTCAGTCATTTGGCCAGGTAGCTAGCTGCCTTCCAAATTTACTAGCACAGACTGGTGAGCACATCCACTGCTGCATCACTTATTTATTATATGTCAATTGGTATCACATGAATTCTTGGAGGTTTAGTTTTTGCCAATGTCTTCAGTGCAGCTTGAACATCTTCCCTCATCACCATTGGCTCTTTATCACACTACTTTCTAAAACTTTTCAGTGTCCATTAATTCTTTTTTTTGTACAGTAACTCCATGTATTCCATCCTGTTAATTTCCTGGATCACTCAAGATTTTCCCCATAGTATCTCTCAGAATCCTCTGCTGCTTTATTTCCTATTTACCCATTAGAACTGTGAGCACAAGAACTTCTACTTGATGGAGAATAGTAGATAATACCAAGAAGGGCCTCAAACAAAGGAGTATATCACTATATTTTGTTGTTGTTAGTAATCATTGAGTTAGTTACAACTCGTAGCAATCCTGTGAACAGCACATCAAAACCTTGCTCTTCCCTGTACAGTCCTCACAAGCTCTGCCATGTTTAAGGTCATTACTGAATTCACTCTGTCTGAATTCACATCTTGTTGTCTGTCTTCTCTGTCAGACCTTCTACTGTCCAAAGTATGTTGTCTTTTTCCAATAACTGATGCCTCCTGACAACATGCCAATGTACATGACAAGAAGTTTTACCCTTCTTGCCTTTAACACTCTAGTTACGTTTCCTCTAAGAAAGATTTGTTTGTTTTTTTGACAGTACATGGGGTACTTAATACCCTTTGCCAACACCACAGCCTCCAATATGGATTGAGGCTCAATATCAAGAAGACAAAGATTCTCATCACTGGAACAATTGGCAGCATCAGAATGGATGGTAAACAGATTGAGATTGTTCACAGCTTCAGTTTGCTTGGCTCCACGGTCAACATTCTTGGCACCAGCAGCCAGGAAATTAAAAGATGTATTGCAATGGGAAAGTCTGCTGTTATGGACCTCTCCAAAGTACTGAAGAGCAATGGTGTCTCTCTGGAGATTAAGGTGCATCTGATACAGACCATGGTCTTTTCAATCACTTGTTATGCATCAGAGAGTTGGAAAATGACTAGGAAGGATAGAAGGAGAATTGATGCCTTTGAGCTGTGGTGCTGGAGAAAAGTATTGTGTGTACCATGGGCTGCTAAGGAAACAAACATATTCATCCTGTAGAGGGTTAAACAAGGCTACTCCTTGGATACAAGGATTCTGAGGCTTCATCTGACATACTTTGGACTTGTTGTAAGGAGGGACCAGTCCTTGGAGAGGGACATCATGATTGGTAAGGTGAAGGGATAGCGCAGGAGGGGAAGACCCTCCAGGAGGTGGATAGATTCAGTGACTGGGATAATTGGGATGGGTGTGTCAGATAGGGTCGCTATGAGTGCAAGCAACTCAATGGCATATAACAACAACCAACACCACAATTCAAAGACATCAATTTTTTCTTTAGTATTCCTTATTTATTGTCTAATTTTCATGTGCATATGATCAGAATGAAAATATTATGCCTTCAGTCAGGTGTACTTTAGTCTTTAAAATGACATCCTTGCTCTTTAATACTTTAAAGAGATCCTTGAGAGTAGGTTTGCCTCATGTGATAGATACATCTTTTGATTTCTTGACTGTTGGTGTCATTAAGTATTGATTATGGATCCAAATAGAATGAAATGATTGACAACATCAATTTTTTTCTCCATATATTACGATGTTGCCTATTGGTCTAGAGATCATGGCACAAGGAAAAACATTGCTGATGTTAGATGAAAGCAGAGAATATACACATGAATATATACCAAGATATTTAATACTTAACCCTCTCAGGGAAAAGAACAAGCATCTTCTGTAAATTTTTAAAGCTGTAATTTGTTGTTGTTGTAATTTTTGCTGTTGATTCTTCACTCATATTTCTTTTTTCTGTACTCAATGTTTTTTTTTTACATTTTACTTTTTAATGTTTATACATGCTGCTCATTTTATTTTTTTAATCTTTATTTTATACTAGTTTATTTACAAAGTTCATATACATTGTTTTTCACACCAAATCTTTCCCTGTTCCCTCACCCAACCATCAAATTGTGTGACCCTATGATTAATGCTCCCCCACCCATCCTCACCCCTCTGCTCCATCCCCTTCCCCCCGTTGGATCCTCATATTCATTCTACAATAATGGTTTTATATGGTCTTTGTCCTTATGGAACTGAGTTAGTTATTTGGCATAATGCTCTCCAGTCCCTCCCAAGTTAGTTAGTAATTTTCAAAATCATTGCTACTGCATGCTATTTAGTATTCCATCATGTGAAAAGGCTGTGATTTCTTACATATATATGGAAGCACTTTTGTCTTACATTGCACAGCTTTTCTATTTTTAATAGGTGAAAGTGCAAAATATGATTCCCTGTTCATTTATTGGGAGTTTCCTGGAAACCAGACCTGAGTGTCTCTCCTTTAGTTACCAATCATGAAGGACAAAGGAGGGCATGATTTTAACTCTGTCTGGGCTGCGTATTTAACTGTCTCTAGAGATTTGTTTGGTTCTCACAACGGGGTATGGAGGTGATTTGCTGTCATATAACACATGAGAAAATCAGAATGCTGATAAGTATACTATAATACACAGGCCAGTTTCCTATAACAGGGAATTTTCCAGGCCAAAATAGTGTTGGTGTGGTGGTGAGAAATCCTACATTAGCTAGTATAGACTATACCAAGTGGAAGTAGTTCCTGAGCTTCTAAACGAACAAGACAAACCTCTGAGGAGCACTAATGAGATGTTTTGGAAATAACTGGTTAATCAGTGGTTGCTCAATCTAGACATTATCCATGCCATGTCAAGTTGGGATGTCTTTCAGTGACTAAGACCCAATCCTTATTCAAACTAAACATTATTTCTGATTGACTGAAGGCCCACCCATTCTTGGAATTTCCTCTTCCTCTGGATACACCAAGGAACCATGTTGCTGATGAACTGAGTAGCACTAATGTATTGGTGATGATTATTGATAACTACCTACTTCATTATTTTTTATTTCTTTTAACCCAACTTTTTACCCTGTTGCTTGAGCTGCTGGTCCTCCAAATCTTTCATTCCTTCTAGACCTAGAGTTTTATTTAAGCAATCTTCATCCTTCCCCTCAGGGCTTTTCTGTACCACTTTATTCTTTCTAAAATTCTCCTTGTGGAAGCCTTCCCAGACATGCCCCTTCTGACCACACTCATTCCGATATGTGCATCTCTTCAGCTTCTTGGACTTCTTCTCAGATCTATTTGCCTTCCTCACTATCTTGTTTGCCAAACATGTAATTCTCAAGGCCTGTCATTTCCTCCTTCTTCTATTTCAGGATTTCTAAATAAAACCATACTTCAACATCAAAAGGACCTAGAAATGTGATTTTATTTATTTAGTCACTATGATAGCCTAGTTCATAGGTAACTGAGTTGCTAAGCCAAAAATGGCACCTCTCTAGCAGTTCGAATCCAGCAGCAGCTCCACAGAATAAAAATGAGACATTTCCTCTCATACAATTTACAGTATTGAAAAACCCACTGCAGGACCAGCTGTGAGTCTATTCCGACTCCACTGCAATGAGTTGTGGGGCTTGTGGAAGAAGGTGGGGTGTTTGCATCCCTGAGTGGTGCTAACAGTACCTCAGAATAAAGGCAGAGTGATCTACTCCCAAAAAATTGACCATGGAAAACCCTGTGGAGTCATCGTGATTCAGATCAAATGATTGTAGATGGAGCTATTTAGTTGTAGATGGAAGAGCTGAGTATAATGGAGATTGTCTAAGTCAAAGCCTCTCAGCTGGTGAATAAGTGGAGGAGTTGAAGCTCAAATTCATGTCTCATGATGTCTTTCCCACCCCTTTTCCATTGCTGTATGTTAGCTCACAGTCCCAAATATCCTCCATCTGCTTCTTCCCACATGTCAAACAGCCCACTTCTTTTTTCAAGTTCTCTTGGATGCTTACCAAGATCATCTGTATTTATACTTCTCTTTCCAAAACACTTCATATCTTTTAATATATCAGTATTACCTAAGATACCTGTGTCTTATTTTCTGCTACTCCTTGCTAGAATATAAATTTCTTGATTATAAGGGTGTCACCAATTTACTACCCAGAATAGTGTATGGCACATGGTAAAAACTATTGCCTGAGTGGATATTTAAGCAGTGAATTGTGTTTGAAAATAATTTTAACTATTACATGTATTTTCATAATTTCCAATCATAATCTTCTTTTCTTATGATTTTCATCCATTAGTTTTAAGCTATTGACTTTTACTGAAAAATCTAGTGTATTTTCTAAGTGAAAAGTCTTCAAATGATACTATTCTTTCAGAAGCATAATACTACTCTGTACTCCACAAAGGGATGAACCAAGTTTTAATGAAGTTAAGCCGGGGCTTATATTCCAGCTCTAATGGGCTTTGGGTGTGTAATCAGACAAATGACTTTATAAATTTTACTTGATCTTTCCAGCATCTGTGAAATGGTTTGGATATTAACAAACTTATAAGATGCTGTGGGCCTGTCGAAGGATATACATTTCTCTTCTCACGTCATTACTGGCACATGGGAGCTCATCATTTGTTGGCCTCACTTCCCTTTGCACAGAGCTGAACACAAGGCCTCAGTATGTGTATTCTGGGCCAAGTAGACCAGCAACATCTGCCACAGATAATCTCACCCTTGACTGATTATAATATTTTAATCAATAACCTCCCTAATTTTTTTTCTTCCTAAGCCCCAGGAATAGATGGTACACCAATTGAAGTATTGCAGGTAACAGATGTTGCCCTGGATGTGCTCACCAAGTTGTGTCAAGAAATCTGGAGAACAACCACTTGGCCAACTGACTGGAAGAGATCTATGTTTGTTCCCATTCCAAAGAAGGGCGACCCAACAGAGTGTGGGAACTACAGAACAATATCATTGATTTCACATGCAAGCAAGATTCTACTTAAGATTATCCAAAAACGACTAGAACAGCACATCAGCAGAGAACTGCC
>NW_006399926.1:6681640-6685963 GCF_000299155.1 Elephantulus edwardii
AAAAAAAAAAAAACCAAAAAACCCCCACAATGGCCAGAACCTACTCCCAGAGCTTCTGCTTCAGTAGTTCTGGAGTAGAGCTGCAGAATTTGTATTGTTAACAAGGTCTAGGTGTTCTTCATGCTGTTGCTCCAAACTCTGAGAACAAGGTTTATGCATGTAATTTTTACCAGTGCCAGTGCTTACCAGGTTAGCAATTTACTTTCTCTTTCTCTCTCTCTCTCTCTCTGTGTGTGTGTATACAATATACTGTATAGCAAATATATTTGTCAAATGATTAATGAATAAGTGGGTTTTGCTTTAAGGGACTCAATTTTCCTTTATGCCACACATTACAGTGTCCATCACTGATATTGTGGTATTAGATTCCTATCAACGGGATAAGGCATCTACAGAGTCAAGTTCTGGATGTATAAGTCCCAGAGTTGGAGCTGGGGTTGTAGGTCCCTCTGGGATGGGGGTCTGATAAGAAGCATAAGCTGAATCAGACAACCATGAGCCCAGGTCATATGTACTCCCTGTTGTCCTCCAGAAAGGACTTCCTCCTTTCCTCTACAGAGCATGATGGTCTTAAGGCACGTCTCCCTTGAGAAAGGGCTCTTCTCTGGGATAATTATTGCCAGGGAACTGTCCCCTTTGTGTGCAAAGATAGAGAAGAAGAGGCATCTATATCTCTCCTGTCCCTGCCAGCCTCTACCTTCATGCTGTCATGAGCACCCATACCTTTAGAAACAATCAAGCACCACAGAGTCTGGCTCAGATGTTTCCTTTTGTACTGCTTCAAAAACTAGGAAACAAACAATTGAGTCCTAGAAGGTGAGTGTACACTGTGTAAAGTTTGCCCATAAAACCTCCACTTCCTTCCTTTGCCCCTTCTTCTGGTTCCTCAGAACAACATGGATGTGATGATGGCCCCAAACTGGATATACTGCTAATCCCAGCCCTAAAGACCTTAACACCAAAATGAAGACACAGAAACTATCTCCTTCATTCTCTCATTCTTTTTGTTCCTCTTCCCCTGCCTGCCCCCCCCCCCCAAACAGGGACCTGGGAAACTGGGTGGGAAGGGAACCAAAAAGCAGCCCACTTGATCTGAGCAAAGAAAAGTTCAGACTATGAGAACAATAGACCTAAGGTAAACAATGAACAAATGTGAAAATTAGTTTCAGAGTCAAAACAGAATAAAGACCAGGCATTACTTGGAATTCAATTTGTGAGTACATCACCATCTTTATTGTTACGCCAGTTCTTTTGTTTCAATTCCTGAAGCTGCCCATCAGGGGTGAATAACCATGGCTCAAGCTGCTAATCTGCAAACTTTGCCAAACAGTTGCCAGTCACAGGATTGGCCCAGAAGTTTAGGGATTTCTTGACTCCACTTTAATGGGAGTTTACAATCTAGATGGACAGGTAAGATAAACATGCCTGACATGTGAAATAACAATTCAAGAGATGTTGCAAGGTCTTTTCCAAGTGGATGGTGTGGACAATACAGTGACTTCTGAGAAGGCAAAATAGGGAAAGCTCTGTGGACTGGAACAAGGTGAGAAATCTTTAAGAGACATCTTGAAAAGGTGGGATTTCTGAGGTCAGGGAGTCGCAAGGGGTGGTTCATGCGGGAGACAGAGTGGGCAAAGGCATGTAGGCAAGGACACCAAAAGTATGTCCTGTGGAAAAGCCAAGAATACACCCTCTGCCCAGACTGGTCTAGCTGGAAGAGAGGCGGTACAAAGGGGGAGGAGTCAGAGTGAGGCTGGAGCAGTGTCTCAAACACGACTGTGGATCCTGAGATAGAAGTAGTTTGGCCATCACCATTGAGGCAGGAAGGTTCTAAATATCTTTAAATTTCAAATAAGAACACATCAGGAAACTGGCTTCTGAACATTTTCTGACTGAGAGGCAGGGATGTTTCAGAAATATTTCTTTTTAAAAATAGGCACCTTTCGCTCCCTTGTACCCTCCACCTTTCGCTCCAGTACAGGCCTCTTCTTGGTCTCCATATCCACCAAAACCACCGGATCCACAGGCAGCACCACTCTCTCTGCCATGGTTGTAGGCAGCCGGGCCACAGCTGGGCACCTCGGTGTCTAGGTGGCATGGACTGGATTCATGACAGCCTAGGTCTTCTGGGCATGGAACCGGATTGGGGCGGGAGCGCGGACTGGGGTATCCACGGGGCTCCACACACGGCTCTGGACTTGAGCAGGGCGCTGGGAGAGGAATTGGCTCCCGACATGGACACGGTTCTGGGCGATCACGTGGCTGAAGGCATGGAAGTGGCTCTGGGGACTCACACCTCACTGGACGTGGACGTGGAGCAGGCCGTGGTGCCGGGCATGGTTCTGGTCTTGGTTTGGGATATAAACATGGTTCTGAAAGCCGGCGTGGTGGAGGCTGCGGGCGGGGTTCTGGACTCCAGCACCGCTCTGGGCGTGGGCAGGGACGAGGATAGGAACGAGGTGCAGGGAGTGGACACGGACGTGGGTATGGCCGAGGGAGTGGGTATCGCTCCGGTGATGTTTCAGGACATCGGTCAAATCGGCGTGAGGGGCAGAAGCTAGAACCTGGGAGTTCACGTGGGCTCAGATCTGGACAGGAGGCGCCCCGGAAAGAACGTGGGGCGCAGCTCTGGGAGCAGCGTCCGATGGGGGGAATCTGAACACGAACCCTCTGTGGAGGGACCTGCGGGGGACAGCACGGGGAAGAGATCTCTAGCCTGCACTTCGGTCTGCCTCTCTGAGAGCATCCTGCAGTGCGAGTCCCGCTGGTGTAACCGCTGTTGTAGATGGGCTCGGAGCGGCGGGGCGGGGTGCAGTAGCTGCAGCAATCCCAGGAACTCCGGGAGGGCGCCCAGGTGCTGTAGGAGCGCCCCCAGCGGCTTGGAGGCGAACAGCTGCGGTAGGAAGACTGCAGTGGTTGAAGGGGCAGACATCGGCCCAGGCTCTGAGACCTTCGCTGTGCAGTGTAGCTCCCATAGGAGCCTTGGGCCACGCATTGAGGTGCACAGGTTCGAAACGAGGATCGGGACTGGCGCTCCGGTCCACAGCTGCTGTAAGATTCCCGGGAGTGAACCTGGGGTCCACAGCTGCTGTAAGATTCCCGGGACTGGACCTGCGGGCCGCAGCTGCCGTAGAATTGTCGAGATTGGAGCTGGGGGCCACAGTTGCTATAGGATCCCTGAGGAATGCAGCTGCTGTAGGACTCCCGTGAGTACACATGGCGACCACAGCTGCTGGAGGAACCTTGTGCCTGAACTTGAGGGCCACAGCTGCTGTAGGCCCCCCGGGACTGGATTTGGGGCCCACAACTGCTATAAGATCGTGGTCGCGTTTGAGAAACACAGCTACTATAGGAACCCTCGTACTGACCCTGAGTAGAGAATCCTTCCTGAGTCTGACACACTGGGACATATTCTATATAAGTCTGAACAGGCTGCAGAGCTGGACCGGGTATACAGGTCTGAACTGGGTACTCCACGAAACAAGTTTGCGTATAGTAAACTGGAGCACCTTCTACGTAGCACGTTTGACCAGAACCTGAGGCTGCGCCTTGCACATTAGAAACTTCAGACTGGCCTTTCACTTGCGCAGTCTGAGCCTGGCATGGAACTTGGCCCTTCACCTGAGTGGTCTCAGTCTGACACTGAGCTTTGCACTTCCCCTCGGTGACCTTAGACTGGCATTGAGTCTGGCACTTCACCTGGGAAACTTGAACTGGGCATGGTGCTGGGCATTCCACAATTTGCATCTCACAGGGAGCTTGGACCACTACCGGGCCACCTGAAGCAATGGAAGAGGAGGAAGTTTGGAAAGAACCCGTCACACAGCATTGGGGGAAAGCCAGGTAAGACTGAATCTGCTGCTGTTCACACATGGTCCTGATGCAGGCGGTGGATGGGACCTGAGGGCAGAGAAAAGAGTCACAAAGGCGAGATTGTTAGTGAGGAGAGGCCAGGACCCAGAGAAACCACTGTGCTTCTTCCTTTGTCTACGTTGCCTTTCCTCCTTGACCTCTTGAATCACAGACCAGAACCTTAACCATCTTTTGTCTTCATTACAATTCCTACCATGCTCAAGCCCAGTGTTGCAACTGAAAACCATTGACCTCTACCTTCACCCAAATCAAGGTCTGGAATTCCCTACCAGATAATCCTTCTTAAATTAGGGACCTCTCCAAAGTGCTGAAGAGCAGTGGTGTCTCTCTGGAGACTAAGGTGCGTCTGATACAGGCCATAGTCTTTGCAATCACCTGTTATGCATCAGAGAGTTGGACAATGACCAAGGAGGATAGAAGGAGAACTGATGCCTTTGAGCTGTGGTGCTG
>NW_006399926.1:6686063-6691035 GCF_000299155.1 Elephantulus edwardii
GAGGGACAGCGCAGGAGGGGAAGACCCTCTATGAGATGGATTGATTCGGTGACTGGGGTAATCGGGATGGGTGTGTCGGAGGCAGTACAGTTGGCGCACGATAGAGCAGGGTTTAGGGCTGTTGTGCATAGGGTCGCTATAAGTCGCAAACAACAGCAACAACAACAACCTAGAGAGAGCTCTGTGGGCCTGGTGGATAAAAAGTTATGCTACCAAGTCAAAGGTGGGTGATTTTAACCTGTGTCCCTCAAGCCTGGTTTTAATTGTTTTTAGTCAAACATTCTTCTAAGTGGTATAGCACTGGTCTGTACAGAGGTTACTCATGGTTGCTGTGATGCTAAACACTGTGACACTGATCTGTCAAATGTGATAATGGTTACCCATCATGGACAGTGTTTGGTGGAATGCCTCAACTAAAACAAGCTTGGAAGCAGGAGTGGCATCTGCCCCGGCCCACAGGGTATCGAGGTGGACCTAAGAGGGGGAGTGGGGCTGAAAAGGGACAAGTGGCGTGAAGAATGGAGACAAGACAGGCTTTCTGATCAAGTCTCCTTTATTGAAACTTTTCACAGAGTTTATATAGGAAACTATAAGGGCACCTATGTAAGCAGGGTTGCTATGGATACCTGACTGCTGGAAGCCTATCAGGAAGAAACACAGCTGTGGCTGTTTATGGGTGGCATAGCCCTGGGCTGACCTTGCCTGCGTATGTGTCAGGCAGGCTTTCATGAAATGGCATTTCATAAACAACATGGAGCAACTTAGACCTCAGATCAGGAGCCTCAAGGACGGCTCCCCACAGGCATCCACTTCCAAAATAGCTTGCCTCCAGAAACTCTATGAATGTGGAGAAACCACGAAAGTTATACAAGTGTTCATTCAGGTCTTTCATTCATAGAGTCGCTATGAATTTTCTATGACTCGACAGCATTTAACAACAACAATATTCTTTTCTAGAACTACAGCTGATTTTAGACTTAAATGGGGAAATTTACATTATCTTCATGGCATTTCCCCCCTGTCAGATTAAGACCATTATTATAGTGTGTGTTGTTTCAGAGCTCTCCATTTCAGTTATACCTCATAACTTGAAATCACCTGTAATTTAGATCAATTTCTTCTCAAGGCTTTTCCTAAGTTCTGGATAAAAAGTTCATCTGACACTCACAAAAGGACAAATACTGTAAATATAACTTCAAAGACAAAAAATAAATCAAATCAATAGATATATGTTTTAGAAAGGAAAGAGAGGAAAGGAGACAGATTAATGATGATGGGGCAGGAGGATTTGCATTAAGAAAGAGTGCAACATCTGGCTCTTTTAATTGCTGTCAGTTGAACTATACAATTCTAAAAAGATAAAGCCACAAAAGTTGTGTAATAGCTATATTTACAATATAAGAAAACAAAAACATAGGTACTAATGTTGATTGCATACAACCACAATCCTTGAGATTTGATTCTTCAGCTTGAAGAGTTAGAGATATGGTTTCACAGGACTTCCCAGTTAATTGGCCTAATAATGTGCTTAGTACTTCTGCCATTCCCCAGGTCTTAAAGAGTTAAAATCATTGTGAATGGTTTACCAGTTGGTCCCTCTATTCTCCTGGAGCAGCAGCTGAAGGAGAGACGGGCATAGGGAAAGGATATGGAACACATAGCTAATTGTCTCCATAAACAACTGCCTCACTGTAATGAGACCAGGATAAATGGTTCCCAGCTACTCTTACTGAACATTTTGGTCAAAGATTCTGTACAAGAATCCTGCTAAAAGTGGGCAATGTAAAACAAGTACTCTAGCCTTTCTAGAGCCCTAAAAGCTGGATGAAATCCTGAAACAATTGACCTGAGAATCTTTAAACCTTAAACCAAATTATCCCTTGACATCTTCTTAAACCCAAACAGTAGATCAGTTTAGAAAAAAAGAAAATGTTGCCTTGAACATTACATTCTTTTAAGAACCATGTATATAGCATCAGTATGACAGCACCAACACAAAGATTAGTTAGAAATGTTACAGGGTAGTGAGTTTATCTCAATAAGAGAAGAAAAAGCCAGAAAAGGGAAGAATGGTTGCACAACTCAAATAATGTAATCAGTGTCATTAAATTGTATATGTAGAAACTGTGGAATTGGTGCACGTTTTTCTGTATATATTCTCAACAATAGAAAAATATTTTTTAAAAATACAGTTCACTTGATTAAGACTGATAATAGAGTCCCTGGATCAAAAAACTTCCATTTACAAGTTAGGAACTAGGACAGATGATTCAACCAGAGAGGTAACACCCTTCCTAGACCTGTCTGTCATTATGTCAGTAGACTTTAAAAGCTACTATCTTTTTCTGGAACACTTTCCATTTTATCTGTATATTAGTTAACTCCCACTTCTCCTTCTCTAGTAGTTGCCTTCTCTTTCCTTGACCATCTAAAACGTGTGCTTCCAATGATTACGTCCACAGTACTAAGGAGCAATGTCAGTTTGAAGACAACAGTGCACCTGATTCAGGCCAGGGTCTTTCAAGCACTTGCTGTGCAACTGAAATCTGGACAATGAATAAAGATGACAGAAGAAAAAAAATATGCCTTTGAGTTGTGGTGTTGGAGAAGAGCGAATATCCCATAAACTGCCAAAAAAAAATTAGATATGTCTTGGAGAAGATGCAGCCAGAGTGCTCTTTGGAGGCAAGGATGGTAAAACTTTGTCTCACATACTTCAGGTATGTTGCTAGGAAGGGCTCTTTCTTAGAAAGGAACATCATGCTAGGAAAGGTAGAGAGTGTCAATGAAAAAGAGGAAGACCCTCAATGAATTAGATTAACAGTGACTGTAGCAATGGACTCAAGTATGTCAGAGATGATGAGGATGGAAGAACAGGACAGATTTTGGATCTGTTGTTCATAGATAGGGTCACTACGAGTCATATTCTGCTAGATGGCACATAACAACAACATGACCACCTATCCTCTCTCTCAAACTCTGTATAAACAAGACAGTATTAGTCTCACTCACCATTGTATCTCCAGGATTAACCACAGTTCTTGGCACATTGCAATGTCTCAAAACTATTTGTCAAATGAATGGATGTGTTGATTCAAACTGATAAGTGATTTTTTTCCCACCTGAGAAATAGAATTATAGAGAAAAATAGGACTTATTTTTTAACCTATCTCAAGACTACTCTACAGAAATGTAGAGAGGGATACAATGGATGGGTTTGCCATGTTTTGGCCAGTATTTTATATTGAGAATCTGAGTTTGCATCTTTTGGAGGAATGAGATGGATGGTGCCTGGTTTGATGGAAGCATATGGATCATCAACCTCTCTTTCTTGAATATGATCAGGACTTAAGGCATGTGGGTCATCTGGAATGTCCATCATGCCAGCATTCAGGAGTATGCTATTACCAGGCACCAAGCCTTGTTCACTACCTGTGCATTCTCTTATACATCCATGAAGTATCTATATGTGTCTGTGTTTGAACTGCTACAATCTACTCCATTACAAACAATTGAGCTATTCTCTTGTGCATGAGTTCTATTTGCTGATGTATCCAAGACTATCCTGGTCTGTAGAACAAATCATGGAATGTGGAATTTCTTCCTTTTAATATTTGGATAGGGAGCTCTTTAGACTACATTGTGGAGGTGGTGGTGGTGTGTACTATTGAGTCGGAACTGACCCATAGCTGTATGGTGGGTTTTCAGAGGCAGTTAATAATTGCACAGGAGGAGATTGCCCATACTTCTCCCTTGGAGCAGCTGGTGAACTCGAACTGCATGCCTTTGGGATTGCAGCGGAGCTTCTTGCCACTAGAGCTCCCTTACAGTCAGGCCAGATCAAACTAGTCCCCCTGTGGGGACTCTAAGAGTTTCAGGCCCTGAGTTGTTCCAAATTGATGACATGGCACCAAAGCTAATATCTTCTCAGGTCCAGTCAGTGAGAGAAAAACAGGCCATCCAGGCGTCCCTCACTCAGGTTTATTGTATCATCATTCAATTATTTTCCACTTCCAAGCTTATTTATCCTTAAGATTAGACTCCATCCCAAAAGAATTGCAAGACGTAGAATGTTGTTGTTGTTGTTGTTGTGTATCGGCTCTCCGATGAGTTTTCAGAAGGCGTTAATCTCACAGGAGGAGATTGCCCATCCTTCTCCTGCCGAGCAGCTGGTAGACTCGAACTGCATGCCTTCAAGATTGCAACACAGCTTCTTGCCACTAGGCCACTAGAGTGCCTTCAAGGAACATTAAACATCCTAATAACGAGTCTAGTTTAGAGTCTGCTTTCTCCCTGAAACTGGGCAAAGATAGAGTTTCTTAAACATGAGTTCTGTTTTCTCATAGGCAGGTCTTTGCTCTGCCTTTATCTTGGTGTGGCCCTTGGTTATAGTGCGTTTGAAGAGAATAGGGAGAGATACCACAAGAATCTTCCATTTGGACTGCCAGGCCCATCTTGCCATCCTCATTTCCCACTCATGATTCCAAATGGGTAAAATCAACAGACATGGTACAGGAGGCTCAAGTCTTTGGAAAAGCACTAAATTCTGTGTGCTTAGGCAGTACCAACTGGAAAGCGGCAAGATAACAATGTCTACATTGTAGGATTTCGAGGGGTGGGGAGGCATGTGTAGATGTGTGTGTAAAGTCCCTGCTGTCAAGTTGATTCTGCCTCAAAGGGACTCTCCATTGTGTTTCCAAAGCTGTAAATATTTGTGGTAAGAGATTACTTCTTTCTCCCTCAATTGTGGATTTGAACCACCAACCTTCTAGGCAAAAGACCAACAAGTTAAAAACTATAAGCAGAGTTGATTGTATGTGTCTATTTCTAAACATTACTGGAATCAGAAACAGTTGGCACACTGCTTAAAACACAATGGCCAGTAAGGATGGCAATGGAACCACCTTACCTCTGTAACTTGATTTGTGCCACTATTAGAACCTCTACTCAGAATATTATTGCTTTTCAATTT
>NW_006399926.1:6698741-6709769 GCF_000299155.1 Elephantulus edwardii
CTTGCCTCCAAGGAGTAGCTTGGTTTAATCCTCTCCAAGATGAATCTGTTTGTTTTCCTGGCAGTCCATGGTACATTCAGTACCCTTCTCCAGCACTACACCTACAGGGTTGCAAATGTACAGTCTCTCCCAGGTGAGTGAACATATCAGTGTCTAGCACCAGAGGGCGCTGATGGCAAGAGGATTCCCATGACTTCCTCAAATTCAAAGAAGAGGGAATAAGCTCTAGGAGGGAAGTAGAAGCTAATGCCTGCTCACAAGCCTGTGGCCAAAAGTAGGAACCTTATGTCCACAGGAACCTTTGTTTTCTCATATACAAAAAACAGTACGCATCTATATGTGAATATGTAAAAAGGCACAAAATGAGCAAATGCTTTCAGACACAATCTAAGCTCATATAATGTCAAAGGATCCATTTGGAAAATAGAGTCCATTCAGTACTTTGGCAGCTGAAACCAATGTAAAATGTTTTTCTATGTTGAATCTTTTTTAGGCTAATTTTCTTAATGAGCCCTTTATATCTAGATATGTGAAAACTGACACATGCAAAACACACAAGCTGTGGACTGAAAAATAGCACATTGACTTACCCAGGCAGTTCACTCATTGTTGTTTATGACTTTAAGAGTGACAGTCTAAGGACTTTAGAAATATTTTATCTCATGTATTCTGAGAGGCAAGGTGGAGTTAACTAAGACTGGATATCCCAGAAAAGTCGGGCTTCTTAGTCACAAGACCGACATTTAGTCACAATTAAAGTGTTATGGACTGAGGAGTGCAGGCATACGGGTCAACATCATACTTAGCCAGGGAGGAGACATTGGGGAAGCCTTAATACTCTGCCTAATCACACTTCCTCAATATGGATAATCAAATGACCAGTGCAGTAGAGAAGCTAATTGGGTCATCCAACAAAACATCTCTGTGAACTTCCACAGAGCTGAAAACAGGAAATACTTCAATGAAGAACAGAGAATTCATTTACAGAGAAAAATCTCAGTATACGTGTCTCAGGGAGTAACCATCATACACACAACTTTATTAACTAGATGTGAATCACTAAAGTAGCTTTTCCAGAAAAGGAAATTCTGATGAGGAAACATGGTACTCAGAGATAGGGCCAAGATTATCAAAGACACACTCCATCCAGTTCTTCACATATAGATATATGCCCCCTACAAAGCTACTGACTTCTCAGCTGATATATCACTCTTTCTCAACTCCCAACTTCTCCTCTATAATTTGGGCACCCATAGATCCCACTCCAATTCCTAGACCCAGTCCCTGTACTCACCCTCCTCAGAGGCAAGCAGTCAGTCAGGCTGAGAAGTCTGGGCAGAGTGCTTGCTGCCTTTATATAAAGGCTTCTGGGTCTAGCTTGGGCTATGAGACAACTGGTTGGCATCTACCTGGCTCACCACCCAGATTGACATTCCAGTGGCCAATTTCCTCTCTGTATGCTTCTCTTTGCAGTCATCCATAGAGTGTGGGAGTGTACAGTCGTAATGTCGAAACTTGTAGACTATGAAGGACCATATTTCCTTCATAGTCTATTTTCTTCTTCTTTCAGTTCCTCCCCACCTCCCAAATTTGTATGTAGAATTATACAGGGTTAGCAAAGTTACCTTCCCTTCTTGTGAAAATAATGTGGCTGATAAAAAGGTGGCAGTATCTGGTCTCCACTATCTCTATGAGGGAAAGAGACCTCATCAACAACAGCATAAAACTGATAGCTGTGAAGTCAGATATGCCTCTATGTTCCTTCACTTATTTAAATTCTAACACCAATTGTCCCTTCCAAGGCTCTCATGTCCCTTCCAAGGCTCTCACTTCTCTAAATCTGGGTTCAATAATCTCTTGCAATGGCCATACAGTAGTCACAGACAATATATGTGATTATAGTATATATTAGGGACTAGCAGGTCACAAATCAGGTTGAAAACAGTCACGTTGGAATTCTTTAGTCAAGAAAAATTATCAGACATGCTTGTAAACCTCTACCCTTCAGCCTTGCAGATTTGCACAGCCCTTTTAGTCCTACAAATCTCTTCATAGTCCTCTAGTAAGCTTGGGAAAAGACCCTCAGCTCTGATTCCATGAGGTAAAAATTTCTGTTTAACTCTGTTACAATTTCTGTTTAACTCTGGTTCCCTGACATTCCCAGCTCCTACTATTCCTGTTGCTGCTGCTGCTGGGCTCTGTCTGGTCCACCTAGCCCAGGGATTTCGGGCATAAATGGATAGACTGCTCTCTCAGTTTCTTCTTACTTGATACTAGTGGTGAGATTCCTATTTTCTCTCTCTAAACCAGCTAAGTTTAAGCCTTACAGGATGAGTAATCACTCATTGGTAGTCTACATAGTTTATTTGCATATTCCCATCCAAACAGTGCCATTTATCTTACTCACATTATCATAAGTCTGCTGTTAGGGACCTCTCAAAGGTACTCAGGAGCAACAGTGTCTCTCTGGAAACTAAGGTGCGCCTGATACAGGTCATGGTATTTGCAATCGCTTGTTATGCATCAGAGAGTTGGACAATGACTAGGAAGGACAGAAGGAGAGTGGATGCTTTTGAGCTGTGGTGCTGGAGAAGGATACTGAATGTACCATGGACTGCCAGGAAAACAAACAGATTCATCTTGGAGAGGATTAAACCAAGCTACTCCTTGGAGGCAAAGATTCTGGGGCTTCGTCTGACATACTTTGGACATGTTGCCAGGAGGGACGGGTCCTTGGAGAGAGACATCATGCTTGGGAGGGTGGAGGGACAGCGCAGGAGGGGAAGACCCTCTATGAGATGGATTGATTCGGTGACTGGGGTAATCAGGATGGGTGTGTCAGTGGCGGTGCGGTTGGCACAGGATAGAGCAGGGTTTAGAGCTGTTGTGCATAGGGTTGCTATGAGTCGGAAACGACTCAATGGCACATAACAACAACAACAGCCCAGTCATATGGTGAAAGTTAAAGACAATGGCTAGAAAAGCCACATTGAATAATTCACTATCACACTATCCTGAAAGATTATAGGCTTCTCCTTTTTTCCTTTTCTCAGTTTCTTTCCAGCTACAAAGAAAGAAAAAAATCCTTAGTTGAAACAACTTAAATGACCTCAAAGATAGAGATAACTCTGTACAATGAAGAAAATATAGGATCAGCATAGCATCTAAAGCCTTAGATCAATTTCTTATGGTTGTGTGAAATGTTTAGCCAAATTAGGCTAATAATTTACACATTTACAAAGTAGAAATAATTAAGCTCTGTTGGCCTAGTGGATAGAAAGTGATGCTACCAAGCCAAAGGCGGGTGATTTTAGACTGCGGCCCTCAGGCCTGGTTTTACTGTTTTTGGTCAAACATTCTTTTAAGTGATTTAGCACTGGTCTGTCCATTTGCTGTACAGAGGTAACTCATTGTTGCTGTGATGCTAAACACTGTGACACTCGTGTCAAATGTGATAATGGTCATCCACGGTGGATAGTGTTTGGTGGAGTTTCCTGATTAAAACAAGCTTGGAAGCAGGAGTGGCATCCACTTCCAAAAAGCTTGCCTCCAGAAACTCTATGAACTTGGAGAAATGATGAAAGTTATACAACAGTGTTCAGGTCTTTCATTCATAGGGTTGCTGCGAGTCATCTACGACTCAATGACAACAACAACAACTGCTAGTGTTGCAAGGATTGAATGAATTATTTTTGCTAAAGTAGTCAGTCAATAAAGATATGTAAAGTATTCTACATCAACTCAAAGTTTATTCCAGACACAGCTGGACCCTTGGATGCCTGATACATCTCAGTCTGAAGCAGAGCAAGGGGATGACTGCATTAGCTAAGGATAGGGACTTTAAAGACAGCAGTCTAAGAAAGAAGTTATAAATTGATTCATCTACGTTTCTCTTTGCAGCTGAATAAGATTTACTATGTGTAGCATGTTGAGCTACTTACCAAAATGTCCTGCATCTTTACCAATTTGAATCCACCAGGAGAAAGATAGGCAATTGACTCTATTAAGATTTCTAGCCTCAGAAATCTGATGGAGGGCTTCTATGAGTCGGAACCAACTAAAGAATGATGAGTGAGTTAGACTACATTTTGAATCATTATACTTAATGAAATAAGAGCTTAGTGAAACAGATTAAATATGTTATGATCTCTTTATGTTAATACCTACTATAGGCAAATGTATAAAGATAAAAATTTAACAGTGGTTTTGAGAAAAATTTGAACAATTGTTTAGAAAGCAATGCATTTCTCTTTATGGTGCAGAAAATTTGGAATGCAAATATATACATACATCTATAGTCATGTATGTTATTGTTAGGTGCCTTCTTGTCATGTACAACTAACAGCGATCCCATGAACAACACAACTGAACCCTATTCTGCCCTGTGCCAACCTCATAATCTCTGACACACTTGAACACATTGCTGCTGTCACTTTGTTAATTCATGTCATTGAAAGTACCTCTCTTTTGCTAATCTTCCATCTTTTTCCAAGGAATAGACTCTCCTAGTAATATGCCCAAAGTATGTCAGACATGCTTCACTATCCTTACCTATAAGGAGCACTATGGCTGCACTTTTCCCAAGGCATATTTGTTTACTCTTTGGCAGTCCATAGGGTATTCAGTACCCTTCTCTAACACCAAAACTCAAATGTATCAATTCTTCTCCCATAATCCTTATTCATTGTCCAGCTCTCAGATGCATAGCAAATGAATGAAAATGCCATGGCTTGGATCAAGTACACCTTAGTCTTCAAACTAACATCATTACTCCTCAGTATTTTGGAGAGGTCCTTGACAGCTGACTTTCCCAATGTAATACGTCTACTGATTTTCTGATTGTTGGTACTAAGGATATTGATTGTGGATTCAAGAAAGATTGAAATTGTTGACAATTTCAATATTTCCTCCATCTATCATGATGTTACTTATCAGTCCAGTGGTGAGGATTTTTGCCTTCTTGATGTGGAGATGCAATCCATATTGAAGTATTGAAGGCTATTGTACTTGATCTTCTTCAGTAAGTGTGCCATGTACTCGCTTTCAGCAAGCAAGTTTATATTATCGCCATAACACAGGTTGTTGATGAGTCTTCCTCCTATCCTGATGGCATAGGTGTAGTGAACTATGGAGAAAAGGACAAAGATGATGTTAAAAGAGATATTTTTAAAATATGTAGGTGTAAGTGAGGCAAATTAAGAATGGAACAGGTCAAAAGATAGAAATGCAATTTCTTGTATATATCTTGCTATATGCTGTACAGTAAATTTTGGCTCAAAGAAACTCTGTAGGGCAACATGAATTACTCTCCTAGTAATATGCCCAAAGTATGTGAGACATGCTTCACTATCCTTGCCTTTAAGGAGCACTATGGTTTCACTTTTCCCAAGGCGTATTTGTTTGTTCTTTGGCAGTCCATAGGGTATTCAATACTCTTCTCTAACACCAGAACAACCTCAGAAGATTTCCTAGTCTGGCATTTTTACAGGAGCTGATCACTTGGTCTCTACTCCTGCAGATCTACGAATGGGCTCAAACTGCCAGCCTTTTGGCTAGCATCTCAGTTCTTAACTCTTGTACCAGTAAGACCCTTGAGAGATACGTCATAGATATTCCCCTCAGTTTGCAAAACTATGTATTTTCAACAGTTTGGGAATATTTATCTAGTCATATCAGTTCATATCTTCCCATTTTGGCTCCCTTCTCATCACCGTAACAGCAGGAAATACTGAAACTCGTCTCTTCTGCCCCTGTGAATTCCTAGGACTTTGTCACCTCTACCTTAAAGAAATCAAGATTTGATCTTAGGACCAAGATACTTTACTTTCTAATCCTTCTCCTTAATCCCAACTTTAATACATAACAGTACATATCCAAACTGTAAATTACCTACCTATATAGCAGCTATTATTGTTGTTGCTGTTAAGTACGGTGGAGTTGATTACAGGTCATAGTGATTCTCTGAACAACAGATCATAACTTTGTCCTATGCTGCACGACATATGACCACTTGTGGATGTGTCAGATCAGCAGTGGATATCTCTTTGCATTAGCCATCTCAGACTTGGTACTCTGCCTGTCTCTGTCCCCTAGACTGGGAAGAACACCATTTCCAGTCAGGCAAACTAGCTGAGGTTCATCGGAAGCCAGAAGAAACTCTGCCACAGGCTGGGTGGCCCACCCCTTGACACACCTTCAACACACCCTAAACTAGAAAAGGTGCTACCTATGACCTGGCTCACAACTCAATGGTTTAATCATCATTCAGACAAAAAGAGATTCTGACCTGACAAGTCACCTCAATTCTAGTCTTCTGCTGAACTGGCAGATATGCTCTCTCAGGATAGATAGTATGTTTTCAATTTCTCATAGCATGCATGTTTGTTTTATGATATTTATGTGCTTGCTTGTGTTATAATTTTCTTTTATGGGTACAGAACCTCTGCTGCACTAGAGAGGTAACCTGAATGTTGCTCTGATTCTGCTTGTTTTAGACTTTGTATATGTGTATACTTCGTATTTATTGTTTGCTCATATGGATACAGCACTGGTTTGTCTGGTTGCTCCACTGGAGTTATTTGCACGTTGTGTTGTGATGTCCAGCTGTGATGCTGGAATCTATAGCCAACTAGGTACAATGTATGTAAAAGTAAAGGCAAAACAGTAACACAAGTTTTCACTAGATGGCTGTTAAGGAGATAAATAGGTAAGAAGAATATATCCCAGATATGGGTCTAGGAAGCAAAGAAATGTTGACACTAAATAGAACAAGACAGTTTCCCAAAGTTATTCATAGGAAAGGCATTAAAATAGAAAGTGTAACAGGAATAGTGATCATATGAAGTGGATATTGTTGTTGTTGTTGTTGTTATGTGCCGTCGTGTCGTTTGCAACTCATAGCGACCCTATGTACAACAGCCCTAAACCCTGCTCTATCCTGTGCCAATCTCATTGCCTCTGACAGACACACCCATCCCGATTACCCCAGTCACTAAATCAGTCCACCTCATAGAGGGTCTTCCCCTCCTGCGCTGTCCCTCCACTCTGCCCAGCATGATGTCCCTCTCTAAAGACCTGTCTCTCCTTACAACATGTCCAAAGTATGTCAGGCGAAGCCCCAGAATCCTTGCCTCCAAGGAGGAGCCTGGTTTAACCCTCTCTAGGATGAATTTATTTGTTTTCTTGGCAGTCCATGGTACATTCAATACTCTTCTCCAGCACCACAGCTCAAAGGCATCAATTCTCCTTCTATCCTCCCTAGTCATTGTCCAACTCTCTGATGCATAACAAGTGATTGCAAAAACCATGGCCTGTATCAGGCGCACCTTAGTCTCCAGAGAGACACCGTTGCTCTTGAGTACTTTAGAGAGGTCCCTAGCAGCAGACTTTTCCATCGCAATACGTTTTTTGATTTCCTGGCTACTGGTGCCAAGAGTGTTGTTATGTGCCATAAAATCTAGTGCAACTCATACCCTATGGACAACAGATCTAAACCCTGTACTATCCTACACCATCTTCCTTTACTCCAACACAATTGAATTCATTGCTTCAGTCACTGTGTCAATTAATTATGCTCAGGGTCTTCCTCTCCTTTGCCAACTTTTCACCTTTCCAAGGATGTTGTCACTTTGTAAGAAGTAGTCCCTTGCTCAAAGCATGTGAGCTTTGAGCATGCTGGCTATACTTTCTCCAAGATATATCTGTTCTTTTGGCAGTCCGTGGATATTCAGTACTCTGCTCCAACACCACAACTCAAAGGTATCAATTCTACTACTGTCATCCTTATTCATTGTCCAGCTCTCAGACATATAGCAAGTAGTGGAAAAGATCATGGCCTTAAAGCACCTTAGTCTTTAAGTTGACATTATTGTCTCTTAGTATTTTGGAGAAGTCTTAGGCAGAAACCTTTCCCAGTACATCACACCTTTTGCTTTCTTGGCTGCTAGTACCAAGTATGTTGATTGTAGATCCAGTAAGATCAAATCATTGATGCAATCTTTTCTTCATCTATCAGACTGCTGCTTATTAGGTCTGTGGTAAGAATTTTTGTCTTCTTTATGTTAAGATGTAATCCATTTTAAAAACTGTAGTCTTTGATAATCTGCAGCAAGTGTTTCAAATACTCTTCACTTTCAGCAAACAAGGTTGTGTCATCTGCCATTCTTCATAATGTCCAGCTTCTTGAATGATTTGCTCATCGTAAAGATTAAACAGGTATGGAGAAAGGATATAGCCCTAGTACTCACCTTGTTTAATTTAAACCATTCAGTGTTCCTTTGCTCTGTTCAGACAGCTTCTTGGACTAGTATGGCTTTTGTTTTTTGCTTTTGGGCTGTACGGCTTTTCCCCCCCTTGTTGTGTACCATTGAGTCAGATCCAACCGACACAGGAGGAGATTGCCCCTCCTTCCCCAACAGAGCATCTGGTGGATTCAAACCACATGCCTTTGGGATTGCACCACAGCTTCTTGCTACTATGCCACCAGAGCTCCCTAGTATGGTTTTTGTACGAGCATATTTAAATGTTCCAGAATTCCCATTCTTCTCAAGGTTATTCACACTTTGCTATGATTCACACATTAAAATGCCTTTGCCCAGTCAATGAGACACAAATAAGCATTCTTCTATATGGATACAAAGAAAGATAAATATATATTGAAGGATACATAAAGAGAGACTAGATTTGGAAATTCATGAAGAAAAAATCTATAGACCCAAGGATATAAGCATAATCACACAAAATAGAATTACATACATATATCTACTTTAACACCAGTTCTACAGATTTTGCACCATTGTCTTGGTTCAATTAAATGGAAAATACACCATCACTCATCTGTCAGACTGTCATAATGTTATGGCTTGTGTGTCCTTGTGATGCAGGAAGCCATTACAAATACCCTCTATGGCTGTAAAAAGTTTAAGGGTAAGATATAACATCCTTACTCCCATCACAGCCTTAATCTCATATAGAGAGTTTTCCTGACATTTCCTCAAGTGTATTGAGAGAATATTGAGCCATAGGGGGGACCTCAATACTAAGAAAGAGGAACCAAGAGTTGAGCATGTCTTTGAACCTAGGGTGGTTCCTTCATGGTGAACCTTGTCAATCCTGAAAAAGACTAATGGCAAGACATGGAGCTACTAAGGAATGCCAGGCCCACAGATGCTAAAAGGAGACAAGAGCCTACAGAAAGAGAAAGCCTTGATGAGAGTCAGAGAGAAGAAAGGTTTAAAATTCAAACACACACACACACACACACACACACACACACACACACACCACCTCCTTTTAGAGCCGCACATTACTTCCTAACTTCAGTTAATTAATCTTTCATAGCAATTTTAATAATATCTTTCATTGTTATTAAGACTACTAGATACCCCATACTAAGTCTCCTTATGTAAACTGGCATAAGGTAAACATTCATGTAGTCCTAGGAATGTACCATACTTATAATTCATCATTTCCCCTTGTAGGTTAGAAATTTTCTATAATCTATTTCTGAGAATAATTGTGTGTTTATACAGTCTTCTCTTGTAATATAAATATTCCTGGAATTAAACCAAGGGCTAGAAGACACTTTAGAAAACTGTGGTACTAAGTTTGACTCCCATTGGTGCACTTTAAAAGAATAAACTTTTCTCCTTTCATAAATATAAGTTGGTGGTTGCATTGCACCAACATAAGGACCCTTTTGTGTATCATCTTAAACTCAGAGATAATAATTTATAAGAAAGAAAATCGATGCACTTGTAATATTTCTGTTATAATTAAGAGAATTACATCAAATAAATCATATATGAAGGCAAGAAAAATACCAAAATGGATGTCAGAAAAGACCCTGAATTTTACTTTTGAATGTACAGTTGATAAAAGAAATGGAAAAAATTATAAAGTAGAAGAGTTGAACAGAAGATGCAAAAGGGTAGCTAGCTAAAGAAGACAAAAGGGTAGCTAGCTAAAGAAGACAAAAAAATCTAAATATTCAAACAGAATATTACAATGAAATATACAATTATCTGAAGTTAGAAAAGCAAGTGAAAAGAATACACTCAACATTTCTCATACTGATAGAACTGAAGAAAAATTTCAACAACTAGCAGCACAGGACATTAAGCATTGGACATTAAACTGCTAATGAGAAGGTTGGTGATTTGAATTTACTAGCCACTTCATGAATGTTAGCAGTCTCAGAAGCCAAATGGAGAATTACCACAAATTGGAATTTGGGTTTAGGTTGTTGTTATTAGGTGCCATCAAGTCCAGTACAATCCATAGCAACCCAATGAACAATAAATCTGAAACCTGTCCTATCCTGGGCCATCCTCATACTTCCTGACACTCTAGAGCCCATTGTAGCAGATACTGTGTCAATCCATCTGGTTGAGGAGCTTCCTCTCCTTTGTTGACCCTCTGCCTTTCCAAGCATGATGTCCGTCTTCAAAGAACAGCCTCTCCTAGCAATATTCTCCAAGTGTGTGAGCACTCTGCCTGCACTTTCTCCAAGACATAGTTGTTAATTCTATCCAGCTCTTTAGTCTATGAAAGAAATTTGAAAGGCATGCACCTGGTCAACTGACTGAAAGTGATCAGTATTTATACCTATTCAAAAAAAGAGTGATTCCATAGCATGTGGAAATTATAGAACAATATTATTAGTATTACATTCAAATAAAATCTTGCTGAATTTTAAAAAATGAAATTTTTCAAGTTTAAAAATTAAAGTTGCAAATCTTGCTGAAGATCATTTTTTAAAAATTGCATCAGTGAATGAATAGACTACTGTCAAATATTCATACTGGATTCAGAAGAGAACTTATGACCAAGGATGGATGGATCTTGGCTAAAAACACAGCATGCCAGAAAGATTGGATCTCCAAAAACATTCTATTGTGTGGATCATAATGTTGTTGTTATGTGCCGTCGAGTCGCCCGTGACTCATAGCGACCCTATGTACAACAGCCCTAAACTCTGCTCTGTCCTGTGCCAATCGCACTGTCTCTGACACTCCCATCCCAATTATC
>NW_006399926.1:6712454-6713510 GCF_000299155.1 Elephantulus edwardii
TGGCTGAAAGCAGGGAACACCAGAGGAATGTCTATCTGTGTTTCATTGACTATGCAAAGGCATTTGACTGTGTAGATCATAACAAACTGTGGCTGTGGATCATAATAAATTATAAATATTATTGTGAGTAAGAGAATTTCCAGAACACTTACTTGTGCTTGTTCATACAAAACCTGTACATATGTCAAGAGGCAAATCAGTAGAACAGAAGAAGCAGATGCTGAGTGGTTTAAAATTAGGAGGAGAAATTGAATTCTTTCACAATACTTATTCAATCTGTATTCTGAGCAAATAATCTGATAACCTGGACTTTACTAAGAAAACCTTAATATCATAATTGAAGAAATGGGGCATGAGAGGGTGTAACCTGGAAGGAGCCCAGAAGTTCCTCGGAATAGGGGAGTGTGGACTGAGATATAAAGGTTAAGTATACACAAAGGAGAATGAAGGGACACTCTTCAATAGACGGAGAAAACATGTGTGAGAGACAATATGCAGGGCAGGAGGAAATGTGATACATTCATAGATTTGAAAGAGACAGGGTGATGAAAACAAGAGGAAGGAGCTAGAACATTCATGGCTTTAAGAAGGTGGATGAATATTCTCAGATAGTAGTAACTATTTTGAGCAGACATATGATATGATCAGGCTCTTGTTGTCTGTGAAGGATGGCCTGGGGAGAAATGGAGATAAAAGCAAAGATACTGGGAATGGAGATTTTCTTGACCCAGCAAAAATATAGTTGAAACTGCATTATTGTTGGAGTCCCTAGATGGTGGGAAAAGTCAACATGTTTGGCTCTTAACAGAGAGGTTGGGTTCTGAATCCACACAAAGTCAACTTGGAAGAAAAGTCTGGTGATCTATTTATGAACAATCAGCCATTAAAAAGCCTATGATTTAAATAGATACTTAAACACAATGTTCATCTCAGCAGTTCTTACAATTGCCAAAAGATGGAATCAATCTAAATGTCCATCAACATATAAAGAGAATGGCAAAGGACACACTGACAAAGCAGATTAATCAGAACTGGCTTTGACAAGCACTGTGGCAA
>NW_006399926.1:6714584-6715114 GCF_000299155.1 Elephantulus edwardii
AAACAGCAGGCCTCTAAAAACCGTATGTACAACAGAACACATGTAGATAACAGAAAGGGCAACTGAGGTTGAGCTTTCAAATATGGAAATACAAAGGAGGAGGAACAGTTGTAAGCAGACACTAGTGATTGGGACATGGAATGTGAGAACCGTGAATGTAGGAATATTAGATATTGTTAAGGAAGAAATGGAACGCATACATATTGACATACTAGGCATCAGTGAGATGAGATGGACTGGCATGGGGCATTTTGAGTCGGATGATCACATGATATATTACTTTGGAGATGAAAAGGTGAGGAAAAACGGAGTTGTTTTCATAGTTAAAAAAGTCATTGCTAGATCCATCTTGAAGTACAATATTGTCAGTGAAATGATAATATCCATACACATACAAGGAAGTCCAGTGAATACCACTATCATTCAGATATATGAACCAACAACCAGAGCCAAGGAAGAGGAGATAGAAGATTTTTACCAACTTTTACAATCAGAGATCAATCGAACATGCAATCAAGATGCATTGATAA
>NW_006399926.1:6716094-6716737 GCF_000299155.1 Elephantulus edwardii
ACATGCAAGCAAGATTTTACTGAAGATTATCCAAAAACAACTGGAACAGCACATCAGCAGAGAACTACCAGAAGTCCAGGCTGGGTTTCGAAGGGGTCATGGTACTAGGGATATTGTAGCTTATGTTAGATGGATCTTAGCTCAAAGCAGAGAATACCAGAGGAATGTCTATCTGTTTCATTGACTATGCAAAGGCATTTGACTGTGTGGATCATAACAAACTGTGGCTAAGTCTGAGAAGAATGGGAATCCCCCAACACTTGATCGTGCTAATGCGAAACTTATACTTGGACCAGGAGGCAGTTGTCAGAACAGAGCAAGGTAACACTGCATGGTTCAAAATTGGGAAGGGTGTACACCAGGGATGCATCTTATCTCCATACCTTTTCAACCTGTATGCAGAACATGATCCTGGAGGCTGGGCTTTATGAGGAGAAATGTGGGGTCAAGATTGGTGGACGTTTGTCAACAATCTGCGTTATGCAGATGACACAACCCTGCTTGCTGAAACAGAATAGGACCTGAAGCACCTGCTGCAGATTGCCAAGAACTGCAACCTACAATATGGATTGAGGCTCAATGTCAAGAAGACAAAGATTCTCACCACTGGACCAATTGGCAACATCAGGATGGATGGTGAAGA
>NW_006399926.1:6723402-6726144 GCF_000299155.1 Elephantulus edwardii
TCGCGCTGCGTCGCCCTCGCGCTGCGTCGCCCTCGCGCTGCGTCGCCCTCGCGCTGCGTCGCCCTCTACTTCGTAGGAATTGTGAGAGTTAAATAAAAGGCATGTGAAGACTCAGGCCATGACTTGGCCATCAGTAGAGATAATTATCATTGTTATCATCATTATATCATTAGTATTACTTAATTTTTTATATCATGTTATTGTGAGATGCTATCGAGTTGAATGAGACTCACAGCAACGCTACAAACAACAGATTTGAGCCTTGATCTATGCTGAAATTTTTTCATGTTCAAGTCCATTGAGCAGTCACTGTGCGAATCCATCTCCTCAAGAGTCTTTCTCTCATTCACTGACCCTTACCTTTTCCAAGCATGATGTCTTTTTCCAGATAATGTCCCTTGCTGAAAACCTGCCCAAAATATGATACAAAATTTCACCATCCTTGCCTATACATCTGTGACAACCTGGTTTTATTTCCTTCAAGAGAAGTTTGTTCTTTTAGATGTCAGTGGTATATTGAAGTCTTTTTACCATCACAATTCAAAGGCTTCAATTCTTCTTTGGGTGTGTTATTCATTGTCCAACTTTCAGATGTATCCAAAACAATTGAAAACACCATTGCTTGGATTAGTTGCACCTTAGTCTTTAAACTGGCATTCTTCCTTTTTACCACTTTGAAGAAATTCTTAACAGAAAATTTTTCCAACACAACACACTTTTAATATCTTGTTTATGGCTTTTGTGGGTGTTGATTGTAGATTCACATACAATGAAATTTTTGACAACTTCAATCTTTTCTCCATCTATCATGGCTATTTCCTATTGGTCTAATGGTGAAGACTTTTGTTTTCTTGATGTTTAGATACAATCCATATTGAAGGTTGTAGTCTTTGATATTCTGCAGTTGTTATGTGTCGTCGAGTCGCCTGTGACTCACAGCGACCTTTCTATGTACAACATCCTTAAATCCTGCTCTATCCCTTGCCAATCCTATTGTCTCCTACACACCTATCCCCATTACCCCAGTGACTGAATCAATCAATCTCATCAAGGGTCTTCCTCTCCTGCACTGTCCCTCCACCCTCCCAAGCATGACATCCTTCTCTAAGGACTGATCCCACCTTTCAACATGTCCAAAGTATGTCAGATGAAATTTCAGAATCCTTGGCTCCAAAGAGCAGCCTGGTTTCACCCTCTCCAGGATGAACTTGTTTGTTCTCCTAGCAGCCCATGGTATATTCAACACTCTTCTCCAGCACCACAGCTCAAAAATATCAACTCTCCTTCTATCATCCCTAGTCATTGTCCAGCTCTCTGATGCCTAGCAAGTAATTTCAAAGACTATGGCCTGTATCAGGTGCACCTTATTCTCCAAACTGACATTGCTGCTCTTCAGTACTTTGAACAGACTTTGGAAAGTCTGACAGCACACTTTCCAAATGTAACACATCTTTTCATTTCCTGGCTGCTGGTACCAAGAGTGTTGTTTGTAGAGCCAAGCAAACCAAAGCTGTCAACAATCTCAGTCTCGTCACCATCTATCATGATGCGGCTAATTGGCCCAGTGGTGCAAATCTTCATTTTCTTGATGTTGAGCTTCAATCCGTATTGAAGGCTGCAGTCCTTGACCTCCTGCAGCAAGTGCTTTAGGTCCTCCTCAGTTTCAGCAAGTAAGGTTGTGTCATCTGTATAATGCAGACTGTTGATGAGTCTATCTTCAGTCCTGATGCCACATTTCTCCTCATAAAGCCCAGCCTCCCAGATCATCTGCTCTGCATATAGATTGAATAGGTGTGGAGTTGGGACACATCCCTGGAGTATACACTTCCCAATTTTGAACTATGTAGTGTTTCCTTATTATGTTCTGATGACTGCCTCCTCGTCCAAGTATAAGGTTCACATAAGCACAATCAAGTGTTCTGAGATTCCCATTCTTCTCAGAGTCAGCCACAGTTTATTGTGATCCACACAGTCAAATGCCTTTGCACAGTCAATGAAACACAGATAGACATTCCTCTGGTACTCTTCACTTTCCGCCAAGATCCATTTAACATTAGCTACAATACCTCTGGTACCACGGTCTTTTCTAAACCAAGCTTGCAGTTCGGGCAGTTCTTCATTGATGTGCTATTCCAGTCATTTTTTTATAATATTCAGAAAGTTCTTCAAATCTACTTCACTTTATACAAGTAAGGCAATGTTATTTGCATTACAGGTTGCTAATGAGTCTTCCTCCAATCCTGATGCCATAATTTTCTTCATATAGTCTTTCAAAGTTTTATAATGCAATGTACGAAGAACAATAATGAGAAATCATCTCACTCCAGCAAATGAAGAACTTCAACAGAACAACAAATAATAAATTCTGGCAAGGATGCAAATAGACTGGAAACCTTGGGCATTGTTTGCTGGTGAAAATGTAAAATGGTATAACCTCTATGGACGGTAGTCTGACAATTCCTCAGAAAACTGAAAATAGAAATATTATTTGACTAAACTATCTTACTATTAGGACTCTACTGCAAAGATAATAGAAATAAGATACTAATAGACATTTGCACACCCATGTTTATTGCAGCATTATCCATAATAGCAAAGAGACAGAAGCAGCTTAAGTATCCATCAATGAAAGAATACATAGAAACTGTGCTATATTCACACAATGGAGTATTTCAAAGCATTGAAAAATAATGACAATCTCTAAAAACACAATACAACATATATAAATCTGTTGTTGTTGTT
>NW_006399926.1:6726525-6727157 GCF_000299155.1 Elephantulus edwardii
CTCATATACACCTGATCAGATGATCTCAGGTACACTTAGAAAAGAGATAGAATGGGAACACATCTATTTTCTCAGCTGTCTGGTGTCCTCTCTTCGTGGCATCTCTGGTTCTCTATTTCTTCTCTCAATTCTATTTCTAATTCTCAAAGCTTGGACTGGCATAAGAAACAACCATTTGTCAGATTATGACTCATGGCAACTTTATGTGTTATCAGAGTAGAACTGTGATCTGTAAGGTTTTTAGTGAATGGTTTTTAGATGAAATTCTCTAGACCTTTCTTCCTAGGCATGTCTGGGTGGACTGCAACCTGAACCTGTCAGCAGCTGAAAATGGTAACAGTTTTTACCACATTCAGACTCTGTGACATAAGGGAAGAAAACCCCTTTACCAAATTAAATGACTGTCATTGACCTTGCTCTGGGCCCGTGTCCCTCAGATTTCTGGCCATAGCAATGTGTTCCCCAGGATACTTAAAATCTGAGTTTCTCCACCAGCCTAAAAAAAACAGTGATCACACAGATGGGACTATGGGACAAGGGAGTGGTGCAGTGTGCGAGACAATCAAATGCAAGAAGCTGAGTATACTAAATAAGAAGCTTTAATTTTTTTTCCACAATGAAAACTAGAACTT
>NW_006399926.1:6727257-6729679 GCF_000299155.1 Elephantulus edwardii
GTACCAATCACTAGGGTCTGCTTACAACTGTTCCTCCTCCTTTGTATTTCCATACTTGATAGTTCTACCTAGGTTGTCCTTTCTGTTAATCTACAGAACATTAAACTGAATGAATTAACTCAGTCACAAAGGGACTACTGTTAATAAATTCAAGAGGATTAAGTGGGTGGAGGGAGGTGAGGAAATCAGGAAAAGAGTGGATAGATAAAACACAAGGCATTGGAATAAGTGAAGAAAAGATTATTCTAAAAAGAATGAGCAATAGAACATTATGTGTAATGCAACAAACCTGCTCAAACAGGATATGTGTGAGGGAATTAAAAGGGAGGGAAGAGTAGGTTAATCTATAGAAATGAGTAAATGGATAAAAGCCAATATCTTTGTAAACTCCCACTCAAAATAATAATTATAAAAACCCCAGCACTAAAAACACACCTTATTGGTGGAACACAGCGTTTCTCAAGCTGAAAACTGAAGAACAAATTCAAGCTTTGAGTTGCCATGAGGAATGAATCTATGTGCAAACTATTGACTGATACAGGATGCATCAGAAGATTGAAGGAATACACAGAATCACTGTATCAAAAAGAATTGGTTGGCACTGAACCATTTCAATAAGTAGCATATTGGTTGACACTGGACCATTTTAGTAAGTAGCATATGATCAAAACAAAACAAAACAAAATAAAATTGACAATATAAGGACCTGCACTGCCGACGTGAAGTCATGTTGTTCAAATTCATCAGTTGTTCTGGCAGGAGAAAGATAGGCAATCTATTCCCATGAGATTTGGAATACTTAAGGATGCTTTGGGCATAATGTTAAATGATCCAAGAAGCATTAAAAGAAGATGAAAGGAATGTACAGAGTCACTATACCAGAAGGAATTGGCTGACACAGAAGAATTTCATGAAACAACGTATGAGCAAGAGCCTGTGGTGATGAACGAAGAAGTTCAAACTGCTCTGAAAGAAGTGACAAAAAACAAGGCCCTAGAAACTGATGGCATACCAACTGACATGTTTCAACATTCAGATGTTGCTCTGGATGCCCTCACTAAGTTGTGCCAACAACAACCACTTGGCCCACTGATTGGAAGAGATCTATATTTGTTCCCATTCCAAAGAAAAGTAACCTGAAAGAGTTCAGAAATTATCCAACAATATCATTAATATCACATGCAAGCAAGATTCTGCTGAAAATTATCCAAAAACTACTTGAGCAGCACATCAACAGAGAACTTTTAGATGTGCAAGTTGGGTTTAGATGGATATTAGATGGATCTTGGCTGAAGGCAGAGAGTACCACAAGAATGTCTATCTGTGGCCACCAGATGGAACAACTCCATCGCCAGACGCAACTCTGCCGCCAGACAAGCCGGGAAGAGACCCTGGAAGAGCAACAGTCAGCCACCCACCGCAGAACTCCAGAGGAGCGAAGACTGTGAGACCCCAGAGGAGCAAAGACTACCCACCACTGTGCGACCGCCCTGCAGCCTGCACGTGTGTGACCCCCAACACAGAGGGTGCTGCTACAGAAACCCCCAGCAGCGCCCAAGCCCCGCCCCCACCTCTTGATGGTAGTGTCCAAGCCCTGTGCTCCTTAGGCCCCCCCCTAGTCCCTTGCTTTCTTCCCTTTCCCCCCGCCCCCTTGCAGCTCCACAACCATGCACCTCAGCCCCCAGCACAGCCCTGTGACCTCAGGGCACCACTGCGGATCCAGCCATCACCCGGAGCTATCAGCTGAGCTGTTGTGGAACTAACCTGGCAGGAGAAAGGCCGGTAGGATCTTGGCTGTGTTTACTGGGGCATTGCTGATTACCTGGGAGAGCACCTAAGGGCATGCCCACTGGTGGGGAATTTGGCCGAGCTCTCTTGGGCTACACCAACTGCCCAAAACGAGCCAGCCAGCTGGCGTCTGTGAACTCTGCAGACCAGCCAGAGGCTAGTGGGTTGGTGGGAATTTGACCTTGACTTTTTGGATCCTGTCGGATCCAGGAATCTACTGGAGCAGGAGCTGTTGTGTGAGGGCACCTGCGTAAGTGCCATCAGGCAGGGAACACTGAGAAAACCCCTGGGTAGGAAACGGACAGCAAGAATTTGAGTAAGGACACCAGTCGTGAGCACACTGAGACAGCAGAGGTTTGAGCAAGGTCCTCCAAGTGTTTGACCTGCCCTTGAGATCACCCAACTCTTTGCCTGCCTCACCCCATTTGACTCCACACCAGTGCCTACACGTCTGGGCAATCAACTTGCCCATAAACGGGAGCACCTTGACTTGTTTTAGCAACAAGAGATTGCCCTAGCAGGCTCTGATTTCTCTGAAGTCAGAAGGTCAGAGAAATGCACAAGTTCGGTAACTGTCCAACTGATCTCAAGAGCATTGTCTTCAGATCAAGAACATATCAATGTTTCGAAGAAA
>NW_006399926.1:6730331-6731016 GCF_000299155.1 Elephantulus edwardii
AAAAAAAGCCTGAAAAGGAATTTGGAAATTAACTATCGTCAAAATGCTTTCCATTTACAGAGGAAGACTGACAGTGGTCACAGAGGAAAGTATGTGGTCTCTCTAATCAGCCCTAAAGGGGTTCCCAAAGGGAACTTCATAACAGTCTTTAGCTGACCTTTTCTCTCAAGGTTATGACATTCAAAACCATTCTTTTTTTTTTTCACCCAGTGCATAAATGTGAAGGTAGTGAGGCTGAGAAGCACAATGTCTGGGGCAGCATCCCTTCAAAACCATTCTGTGACTCCTTCACTTTTCCCCGCTTTCCCTCTTTCTCCCATGCTATTCTACACTCCTCTCCTCCTCTGTGACATTTTCACCTAGTTTAGTGGAGAAAGTAAATAGGAGGTATTGCTGAGAGATCTAAGGACTGATGTACCCAGGACCCTTTCCTCTTTCCAACTCCTTTCTCCTGGGTTGGTATGGAAAAGGCAGTCATTTTTCCTCCTGGCATGAAGGCAGCTCTTCTCCCATTGAAAGCCCTGAGGCTATAGGGTCTCTCTGGTTGGACCCCAGCAGAATCCACACAGCCCCAAGGCTGCCCAGATATCTGCTCTGAAGGCCAGCTTTTCCCCCTCCATTCATTCACTCACTCATTGATTCAGCAAATATGTATTGGCCCGCATGGTTTGGGAACTAAGCAAGA
>NW_006399926.1:6731116-6731714 GCF_000299155.1 Elephantulus edwardii
CAGAGATGTCCTTCTTACAGACATACCACAGAAAGCTGCATGGTCCAAAGTAACTAGCAACAACACCAAAAAGAACTCAACACAATGATAGCAATGAAACCTAGCCTCTCAATAGCCACACTGAATGTGAATGGTTTAAATGCACCACTGAAGAGAAAGAGAATAGCAGCTTGGATAAAAAACCAAAATCCATCAATATGTTGTCTACAAGAGACACACCTGAAAAATGAAGATAAAGACAGGCTAAAAATAAAAGGGGGGGGTAATATACCAAGCAAACGGCAACCAGAAAAATGCAGGAGTAGCCATATTAATCTCTGATAAAATAAATATCAATGTAAAAAACATCACAGAGGACAAGGAAGACATAGTGCTGAAAGGGTCAATAGAACAAGAGGACATAGCAATAATAAATATCTATGCACCAAATGAAAGGCCAGCAAAATACATGAAACAAACATTAACAATACTGAAAAAGGAAATAGACAACACAACATTAGTAGTTGGAGACTTCAATACACCCCTCTCAAGAAAAGATAGAACTACCAGAAAAAAACTCAACAGAGATACTGAAGAATTAAATCACACAATAAACCAA
>NW_006399926.1:6732737-6734104 GCF_000299155.1 Elephantulus edwardii
CATCAGTGTTCCTGCCTTGAAGGCTCTCACCATTAAGAGTGGGGAAAAGCTGAGCAATCCTGAAGCCTACCTGTTAGAGGTTTATAAGTCCGGGGTGCCACTGGAGTGCATTGTTGTTGTAGTTATGTGCAGTTGAACTGGAACAGACTCTTACCTGACCGTCCAGCAGGTTTTCAGAGGCAGTAATTACACTGGAAGAGCTTGCCCATACTTCTCCATGGAGCAGCTGGTGGATTAGAGTCACTTGCTTTGCATTGCCAGTCCAACTCCTTACCACTAAGCCACCAGTTCGTGGGAAGGCAGGCAGTTCTGATTCGAAAGGAATATCAGAGATTATAATTTGATAGATGAGGAGAAGCACATCAAGGTTATAAGGATCAAGAAAAACTGGGGACTAGAAGCATTGAGATATGTAGGAATGATCAGCATTAGCCTAAGAGAAGGAAAAAAAAGAGATGCTTTCTTATTTAATGAAGGCCTGAGTTTTAGAGAAAAATAGCAATTGTCAACTGTTCCAGTGAACTCACTCCATTTGTCAGCTTAGGATGCCAATGGCAAGCTCAGAGAGACTCACTCTAAAGGAGAGAAAAGATCAGGAGTCATTATTAACTCTTTTCACCTTGATGGTGAAGTCCTCTTTTCCATAGAACTTCTTCAAACCATGGTAGATGGTTAGCTAGCACAAATATACACTCAGTAGAGAAGCTTAAAAGACTAATAAAACAAAATTATTGTAAGGACTTGGGAAGGACAAGCTAAGAAACTTAACATCACGTAATGCTCACTTAAAACCAAAGCTTTTAGAATGGTAAAACAGTGCCCAAGTGAGAACAGATTGTATTCCATTGACTAAAGGAGTTTAAACACCCAGAAAGCAAAGGAGTAGAGGGAGCAGGATTAATTAAGGGAGGTTTGAGGAAATGGCAAAAGCCATTGGTTGACTGATGCATGATAGTGAAGATGGTGGGGTTATTGATTGAGATAAAGTTGATCATGATGCTGATAGCAGTAGCAACACACTCTGTGACACGAGTTTGGTCATAATGATGGCAAAAGAAATACAGTGCTTAATAGGTGCTAGTCTCTATTGTAAATTACTTATGCATGCTACATAAGATATTGCTTAACACAGTGACAATATCTGATGCCAAAGAAGTAAAGGAGATGCCCAGGAGAAAAGAACACGATGCAGGTGATGTGAAGCTCAGAGACCTGGAAAGATCTGGTGGTTGGTTTTTTGTTTTTGTTTGTTTGTTTTGTGTGTGTGTGTGTGTGTGAATGTTTTAAAAATTTATTATTCATTTCAATGAAAATTTACAGAGACTTTGGATTTCCATTCATTCATTGTTGCACTTTTCTCCCCTCCC
>NW_006399926.1:6734479-6736900 GCF_000299155.1 Elephantulus edwardii
GGTTGTTTCCAACTCCTTGCTATTGTGAACAAAGCCACAATAAACATGAGTGTGCATAAAGGTCTGGTTTTGTTTCTAGTGACTGTATGACTAGGACAAATTATTTAACCACTTTGCATCCCAGCATTATCATTTCTTATATGAGGACAAAAATCATATGTTTAAAAATTGTGAAATTTAGTAGAATATATCAATTGATATACAATAAACTTTTGAATACCTTTTTAAATTTGGAGTGACTCTAATTCTTTGACAATGTCACATTCTTATCATTGCTCCTCACAAAGGTCCACGTTAATTTTTCTAGTCATTTTAATTTGAGTGATAGTGATATTCACTGGACTTCCTTGTATACGTATGGATATTATCTTGTCACTTACAATATTATATTTGAAAACACATCTAAAAATGACTTTTTTAACTATGAAAACAACCCTATTTCCTGACCTTTTCATCTTCAGCATAGTAGATCATATGATCATCTGATTCAGTATGTCCCATGCCAGTCCATCTCATCTCCGGAAAACCTAGTAGGTAAATATTTATGTGCTCTATTTCTTCCTTAACAATATCTAATTTGCTACATTCATAGTTCTTGTATTCTGTGTTCCAACCACTAGTGTCTCCTTACAACTGTTCCTCCTCCTTAGTATTTCCATACTTGAAAGTTCCACATCTGTTTCCCTATCTGCTAGTCCAAGTGTGTTCTACTATACATAGGGTTTTTGAAGGCCTGCTATTTCGGAAATGGATGGCAAATCTTCTTCCTAGTCTGTCTTAATCTGAATGCTCAGATTTAGAAAAGTATCTGACAAACAAGCATTTTACAGAACTATGCAAATGAAAGATCTTTCCCAATTGCAGGAATAGCCATTAGTTTTAGTTTTGTCCCTGCCCTTGACACAAGTCTCTTGACCCACCCATTTCCCTGCTCCACCAGTATTCTCTTACTCTCCCACCTACCCCCTTCAACACCTATCTCCTGCTGTACACTCCTTGATCCGATAGCTTATATCTCATGCTTTGTGGGTTTCTGTGATTCCAAATTCTTCAAGATGTAGATATGCTGTGATCAGTGTCCCTTGAGTTTAGGGGCCTATAAGTCCAAATATAAAGCTTTCATGTTAGGGAAGACTTCTTATTTCAGATGGCTCCGAAGAGAAGTCCCTTTCTTTAATTTCTGCTCCAGGTTTAACTTCTGGAGACTAAGGTGCACCTGATATATCCCATAATCTTTGCAATCATTTGCTATGCATCAAAGAGCTGGACAATGACTAGGGATGCTAGAAGGAGAATTGATGCCTTTGAGCTGTGGTGTTGGAGAAAAGTATTGACTATACCATGGACTGCTAAGGAAACAAACAGGTTTGTCCTGAAGAGGGTTAAACCAGGCTGCTCCTTGGAGGCAAGGATTCTGATACGTCATCTGATGTACTTTGGGCATGTTGCAAGGAAGGACAGGTCATTGGAGAGGGACATCATGCTTGGGAGGATGGAGGGAAAGCACAGGAGAGGAAGACTCTCAATGGGATGGATTGATTTATTAACTAGGGTAGTGTGTGTCAGAGATGGTGGGATTGGCACAGGATAGGGCAGAGTTTAGGGCTGTTGTACATAGAGTTGCTATGAGTGACAGGCGACTTGATGGCACATAACAACAAGCAACAGTCATTTTAATTCTCTGTTGTTCATTGTACGAAAGAACTATGATGGTCCATTGACTAAGTGAATTGGCTGCTAACCAAGATTTGTGTTCTATCAATTCCTGGGGATTTATTTATTGCCAAGTCCTTCAGAGCTGGCAGCACTCTTTTTTTTCATCACTATTATTATCATCTTGATCATGTTAGATCTTGACATACTTCTGTGTCAGTCAATTGTTTTTGGTACAGTACCTGGCCAAATGACTGGAAAAGATCCATATTCTCATTAAAAAAAAATGATTACCCCACAGGGTCTGGAAATTATGAAACAATATCGTTATACCACATACAAGCAAAAGCCTGCTGAAGATTATCCCAAAATAACTGGAGCAATACATCAACAGAGAACTCTCAGAAATACAAACGGGGTCTAGAAGAAGTGGTGGCACTACAGATGTTATCACCAATACCAGATGAATCTTGGCAGAAAGCAAAGAGGACCAGAAGAATATCTATCTATGTTTGTCTGTATTGGTCACAACAAACTGTGGCTAACCTTGAGGAGAATGGGAATCCCAGAACATTTGCCTGTGCTTATGTGAAACCTATACTCAGACCAGGAAGTAAGTAACCATTATGTTGTTCAAAATCATGAATGGAGTGCGTCAGAGATGCATGCTGTCTCCATACCTTTCCAATTTCTATACAGAATAGATCATCCAGAAGATAGATTTTATGAGGAGAAATGTGTCATCAGGACTGGAGGAAGACTCATCAA
>NW_006399926.1:6738410-6747333 GCF_000299155.1 Elephantulus edwardii
CCAGAGCCCCTTGAGGGCTGGCTGCAGCAGTCAGAGCTCTGGTGCCTTTGGCGGTGGGACCTGTGGTGTCTGTGGTGGCTCAGGCAGCAGCCACCACCCCCAGAGCTGCAGCAGCCCCCAGAAATAGAGCCACAACAGGAAGAGACTGGAGGCAGGCATGGGGCGGCGCACTTTGGTGGACTCTTGGGGGGACATTTTAGAGGACATTTAGGAGTAAGACACTTGGCTGGGGCCTGACACTGTTGCTGGCTCTGCTGGCAGGACATTATTAGCAAAAGACCAGTCAGCCTAGAAATGAGAAAGCTGTCAGTGCACAGTGTTAAGCAGATCTGCCCTTCACCCAGGATAGTCTAGACCCTCACTCTAGTAGAAGCTGCTTTATGAACAAGAGCTTGAAACAGAACTTGGAAAATGATTGGAAGGAAATAGACAGACAAGAGCTATCTTCCTTGAATTTTGCTCTTCTCTATCTAAAGGTATGACCTCGTACCTCCCCCAAGTGCTATTGACTCAATTCTATTTTTGTTCACAATTTAGAAATTTTTATTAAAGCAAGAATTTTATAATCCAAATTATGTTTCCTTGCTCAGTTATCAGTTCTGTTACCTGAATCAGAACTGACATTCTGAGCTATTCCACAGTAAAGAATTACAAAATTAAAGAAAGGAATGATTTAAATTCTTGTAATTTGCTGAAAATTCTTTTTCCCAGGGTCTACAAAACATTAATTTGTTTTTATATTTAAATATTATTTTCCACTTTTTTTTTGTTTTTAAATGAGTAATTAATCTAGGACTAGCACGTGCTACCCCGGCATTTGCTTGGTACATAAGGTTCAAAGTTTCCTTTCCTTTTTTTTTTAAACTTTATATTTTACAATTTTTCCCCCACAATATTTAAGGTTTTCGATGTTTAGTTCTTTTTCTTCTGCGAAGCACGAGTTTTCTTTCATGGTCCCTCATCACTTTAAACTATTGGTACACCAGTGGCAATGTTAACTGCTTTCTGCGCAGCCTCTTCAGCTTGGTGGGCTTGTAGTACAGCTACAGCTTCATCAACCTTGTAACAAAGAGACTCTGGAGACTCAAGCATATGAAGAAGTTCTGAGTTATCAATCTCTAGTAACATGCCTGTGACTTTACCAGCCAATGTGGGGTGCATGGCTCGAATAAGAGGAAACGACCTTTCACCCAACATCTGCTTTTGCTCTTGAAGAGGGACAGATGCCAACATGTAAGCAGTCAAAGGCCCTTGAGCTTGTACATGAAGAGGAGGCCGATGCATGGTGACTTGAGGTTGTGCATTTAGGTGTTGCTGACGATTGCGAACTCCCACAGCGTATTTATACTGCGGCACAGTGCGGACAGCAGGAGTAGCTGCTGCAGCAGAAGCTGCAGGACAGGGACCCATGGTCTCTGTTGATGTGGAACTTGTGAATAAGCTGGTCTCATGGTACTAAATGGTGGTCTAGGAGCAGCTGGGCAGATAGCACCGGGTATATTTTGGAATGGATGAGGTCTGGCACCCTGAGCAGCCCAGCGAGGTCTTGGTCTTAATTGAGCAGTTTGGCTAGGAAGGTAGTACGCAGCATGGTTCTGAGTCTGTGGAATAGCTGCCATGAAGTAACCTGAAGGAGGTGCTGGCTGGTAGGGGTTGATCACGGGGTTGGGCACAGCTCAGACACTCGCCGTTCTCTGCATGTACTGATGAGTGAGGTGAGCCTGGCGCTCTTCTTTGTGCTGAGCTAAAGCTATATACAGTGGTTTCGTGGATACAATTCTACCATTCATTTCTTTAAGTGCTTTAGTGGCTTCTTCAGGGGAGGAGAAACATACAAAACCAAATCCTTTGCTGCGATCACCCTCCATCATAACCTTTGCGCTAGTGATTGTACCAAATGGAGAAAACTCTTTGCGGAGACGTTCGTCATCAATGCCATCATCAAGATTTTTCACATATAAGTTAACACCCTGATATCTGGTGATCCTGTCTAGCTTCATCTGCTCAAATTTGCGCTTAAGTTCCGTCTGTCATTCCACTCTTGTCTGAGCTCGACCAACATAGATTTGTTTTCCATTGAGCACCTTTCCATTCATCTCATCAACAGCTTTCTGTGCATCTTCATGCCTCTCAAAGTTCACAAATCCAAAACCTTTGGACTTCCCACTTTCATCGGTCATTATTTCCACACTTAAGGCAGGCCCAAACTTGCCAAAGAGATGCCCAAGGCGCTCATCATCCATGTCCTCTCCAAAATTCTTGATGTAAAATAAACATTGGTAAACTCTTTAGCCCTAGCTCCGAGTTCTGTTTCTCGTTCTTTGTGAGACTTAAAACGTCCAACAAATACTTTGCGATCATTTAGAAGCATCCCGTTCAATTTTTCAATAGCTCTTTCAGCTGCTTCCTGTGTGTCAAAATGCACAAATCCATAGCCCTTGGAACCATTTTCATCACAAACCACCTTACATGAGAGGATGTTACCAAATGCTGAAAATGCATCATACACTGCTTTGTTGTCAATGGATTTGTCCAAATTTTTCATGAATATGTTGCCCACTCCACTTTTACGGAGAGATGGATCACGCTGAGACCACGTTATGCGTACTGGCTTGCCCTTCACAACATAAAAATTCATGGTGTCCAAAGCACGCTCCGCGTCCGCCGGCTGCAGGAAGTTCACATACGCGTAGCCCAAGGAGCGCTGGGTGATCATGTCCCTGCAGAGCCGGATGGAGAGGATGGGCCCGGTTGGGCTGAACTTCTCTTAGAGCATCGCGTCCGTCACGTCGGGGTGTAGTTCTCCCACGTAGAACGAGGCCATGGGGTACCTGGGGGCGCTGGGGTTCATCTCGGCACGGCTACCAGCAGGGCCACAGTCCACGACCGGGTCGATCCGCTGTCGCTGGGTGCTGAATGCTGGCTAGGGAGCGAAGTTGGCGATGTTGGGTCCTGGCAGCGGGAAGGCCTCGCGAGTCTCTTCATTCCTCCTTGGAGATGCTTTGGGACCACGGGCAGGCGAGTAGGTCTGAGCTGCACAGGGGATAAGGTGAAGAACCTCCTCCTGCACCCACATCTTATACCCCTCACTGCACTCGACCCGCCCCTCGCCTCTGACTCCAGGACCCTATGCAAGCTTCAGTGCCTGAGGAGGAGGTGATTGGGAGGCAAAGGGGATGAGGAAAGAGCCTAAAAAAAGGGAGTAGTAGGTGGGGGCGGGGCTGCGGCGGGTGTCTTAACTCAATTCTTAATCATCACAACCTCATAGGATTTCCAAGGCTTTAAATTTTATGCAAGCAGTCTACAACTTTCTTCGGCAAAGAGGGTAGTGGATTCAAGTAACTGACCATCAGTTAACTGACAACTGCTTTAAGCCTTGTGTCCTCAAGGTCATCTTCTTACCGTCATCTTGTACATCATAGCACCAGGGCTCCATCCCACCAGAAACTTAAAATCAGCCCATGCATTGCAAACATAGTGTGCTATCATTCCTTCTGAACATTTCCAATCATTGATATGGTCTCAGAAGGGAGCAGGAGTCTCTGAGAACTTTTCTTCTTTGAGGGTGGAAGAGGAAGCCACTGAAGACCCAAACGTTGGTATCCCCTTAGTCACCATGACTACCAGGTTTGGCCCTCTTCTTCTCTTCCTTCACCCCATTGCTAAAATTTAGAGTGTGTTATTGCACTGTTTCTGGGAAGTTCCGTTCTCATCCCCACTAGGACTTTTCCAACCCAGTAGAAGTCAATAAAGTAGGTTCTGTCAATGATGTAAGAAACCCTACAGTAAAAACCACTGGAGGGTCAAGTTTGGTAAATTTCCACTCAACAGCACATGACAACAGGACTAGATCAACTGCAGGTTGTTGCTCCCCAACACCAATCCTCCACACCCCTCCCCACACATGGCTTCCTTCTCAGTGCACTCACCTGGTTCAGTGGAGAATGTCAGAACTGAGGGCTAATGTCCCCAGGGATGTAGCCCTTTCATTCTAGGCTTGTGCCCTCTGGAGTGTGAGGTATAGCCTAAGGCTCTCACTTTCAAATCTGGAATAATGTGACTTTCTCACCCTCCCAGCCCTGGAGCTCTAGGATCTTACTGGACAGAGTCCAGAAGAATCCAGGAAAACCTGTGCATGCCCAAATATCTGCACAAGCTGCTGCAGGCCTGTCATTCCATGCTCTTTCACTCACCCTTTTTGTTTGTTTGTTTGTTTTAATTCATGAAAAATGCATTGTCCCTCATAGGCCTGGGCTTCTGAAAAGTATCTGTGATACAAAGCTGGTCCAGACATCATTAATGGGCTTAGAGTCTTGCAGAATGAATAGTTAAGCAATGAATTTTTAAATCATGTTCCATATGATCATGACTCTTTTTTTCAGGATCCATAAGATAGGATCATTACTCTCCTACATCTTTGAGTAAACTATGAATTAAGTTTGAAGATCACACTTGATTCATAGTTTGTCTTCAAACTTGATTCATAGTTTACTTGAAAATATGGAACAATCTACCCAAGCCTATCCTCTGGGACCTAAAACAAAACAAAAAATTAAAAAAAAGGTCATAGTCAAATAATACTTAACTTAGGGAGATCTGGTGGCCTAGTGGTAAGGAATAGTTCTGTCAATACAAAGGTACACCATTCAAATCCACCATCTGCTCTGCAAGAGAAAGATGAACAATTTTCTCCCATTAGATTTACTGCCTCTGAAAACCCACCAGAAGGTCAGTTGTGGGTTCATTCCAACTTGACACTACACAACAACAATATGCCTCAAGTTTGAAGATAGGGTCTGTACCAATTTTGAGTCTTCTGTGTATTTCTCCTGCCTGATATAGAATCTAACACAAGAAACCTGGGAACAGAAGAAATTTCAAAGAAAAGCAGGAAGGCAGGATTTTATAAAACCCCAATTCTGAGACTCAGAGGTGTAAGAACCAGGTATCAGAAACTCAGTTTCTGGTAAAGTGCCGCTAACCCCACCCCACCAGCTTGAGTAATTCCCACCGTGATTAATCAACTGCCATAACGTGCCCTGGCCTGTGGGGAACGTCAACGGTGACCCTAGGAGGGGACGAAAATGAATGGGAGGGGGGACAGAAGGCACCAAAGCAGGAAGACAAGTCAAATCTCTGATCAGGTCTTCCTTTTATTGAAAGCACTCACAGTTTATATAAAGAAGCATAATGGGGGAGGAGAAGTATGCAATGAGGGAGAATAACATGTTGTTTCCAGTAAGCTGAAAGTTATCTGGTAAACAGAAGCTTAGCAGGGCGTTTGCAGTAAACCAAAACCTATCCTCCCAGGGTGGGGCAACATGCCCAGACATGTCCATAGAGAATTACAAAATGGCTTCTGAGAATTACAAAATGGCTTCAGCTAAGTAGAACAAGCAACTCCCAGCAATAAAGTGGAATTCTTCTTCTTTGTAAGGCCACAAACTCTGTTGTTCATTGTATGAAAGAACTATGATGGTCCATTGACTAAATTAATTGGCTGCTAACCAAGATTTGTCTTCTATCAATTCCTGGGGATTTGTTTGATTCCAAGTCCTTCAGAGCAGGCTGCACTTTTGTTTTTCATCAGTATTATTACCATCTTAATCATGTTAGTTCTTGAAATTCTTCTGTATCAGTCAATAATTTTTGGTACAGTACCTGGCCAAATGACTGGAAAAGATCCATATACTCATTTCAAAACATGACTACCCCACAGAGTCTGGAAATTATCAAACAATATCGCTATAACACATACAAGCAAAAGCCTGCTGAAGATTATCCAAAAACAACTGGAGCAATACATCAACAGAGAATTCTCAGAAATACATACTGGGTCTACAAGAAATTGTGGCACTAGAGATGTTATCACCAATACCAGATGGATCTTGGCAGAAAATAAAGAGGACCAGAAGAATATCTATCTATGTTTCATTGACCATGTGAAGACATTTGTCTGTATTGATCACAACAAACTGTGGCTAACCTTGAGGAGAATGGGAATCCCAGAACATTTGATTGTGGTTATGTGAAACCTATACTTAGACCAGGAAGTAATCCTCAGAACAGAGCAAGTAACCATTATGTTGTTCAAAGTCATGAATGGAGTGCGTCAGAGATGCGTGTTGTCTCCATACCTTTTCAATTTTTATGCGGAATTGATCCTTCAGAAGATAGATTTACGAAGAGGAATGTGTCATCAGGACTGGAGAAAGACTCATCAACAACCTATGTTATGCAGATGACACAAACTTGCTTGTAGAACCTGAGGAGAACCAGAAGTGCTTGCTGCAGAAAACCAAGGGCTGTAGACTTCACTATAGATTGAAGCTCAACATCAAGAAGACAGCGATTCTCACCACTGGACCAACTGGCACCATCATGACAGATGGAGAAGAAATTGAGGTTGCTAACACTCACAGCTTGCTTTGCTTCATAATCAACACTCCTGACACCAGCATCCAAGAAATTAAAAGATAAATGGCACTGGAGAGATCTGCTGTCACAGACTTCTCGAGATTACTGAGATGCAATGATGTTAGTCCAGAGATTAAAGCACACCTGAACTAGGCCATGGTCTTTGCAATCACTTGTTATACATCAGAGAGCCAGACAATGACTAATGATGACAGAGAAGAATCGATGCCTTTGATTTGCAGTACTGGAGAAGGGCCTTGACTGCCGTGAGAACAAGCAGGTCGGTCTCGGAGAAACCGAGTTTCTTTGGAGACTAGAATTATTAACCACCTTTTCACATATTTTGGGCACATGGCTAGGAAGGACTGGTTCTTGGAGAAGGACATCATGCTCAGAAGGATGGAGGGACAACAAAGGAGCAGAAGATCCCACATGAGACGGATTGATTCAGTATCTAGGACAATGAGGATTGGGTGTCTGTCAGTGAGACTGGCTCAGTACAGGGCAGGCTTTAGAGCTGTTGTACACAAAGTCGCTATAAATCCCAGATGACACAATGGCACATAAAAAAACCACCACTAAGACTGGTGATTCAAATCTCTCCATTCCCCCACAGGAAAAAGAGGAAGCAATTGGATTCCATGAAGCTACACACAGACCTTAGAATCCCTATGAGTAGTTCTACATTATCCAACGGGATCAAAATGACTTGGAATTGACTTAATTATTGTGGTTGGTAGATGGTTTCATTGTTTTAGAATGTCATTAAAGTAAATAATAAGAATGGTAAGCTCACCAAAGGTAAAATTGTTGCTTTTGTTAGATGTTGTGGATTCACCCATACAAAGGAAGTTAATATTCATATTGATCATTGTAAACATTGTCACTGTTCCTATTAAGCAATGGTAGAATAATATGTTTACAATGGGAGAAAATATAAGTGTACCTAGGAGAACATTGTCAAAGGGAGGCTCTAGTTGCCTTATTTGTGTGTGTGCAGAAAAGGTAAACTTTGCACTTTCTGTGAACACCCTGTGAGTCGAGATTGGCCACCTCCTCATAGCTGCCCCAGCCTGTGGGGACTTTCAACGCTGACTCTAGGAGGGGAAGAACAAGAATGGTGGAGACAGGAGGCACACAAGCAGAATGACAACTCTGTTCTCTGATCAAGTCTTCATTTTATTGAAAACACTCACAGTATATATATATAGGAGCACAATGGGGGGAGGAGAAGTACGCAGTGGGGGAGAATAACATGTCATTTCCAGTAAGCTGAAAGTTATCTGGTAAACAGAAACTTAGCAGGGCATTCACAGTAAATGGCAACCTATCCTCCCAGGGTGGGGCAACATGACCAGACATGTCCTTAGAGAATTACAAAATGGCTTCAGAGAATTACAAAATGGCCTCAGCTAGTTAGAACAAACGGCTCCCAGCACATAGCCCAGAGCCAGGCTCTGCGCCCAGTCAGGGGAGCAGGTCTCATCCCAAACTGCTAAGCAGAAGAGAGAACATTGACAAGTTAGATGATCTTAAGTAGGCACAATTTTATTATTTTGTAATCCCAAAGAGAAAGATCTAAAATAACTTGGCACATTTGAAAACATTCTACAAAGAGATTTGAGCACTTGCACTCCAGGAGACAGAGAACAGGGCATGAAGGGAGTGGGACAGTAGGACGAGGCTGGTCTTTGACACTTTGTTTCTTACACTGTTGCGCTTTTAAAGTCCTCTTGGTCCAGCTCAGCGGAAGCCCCAGAGCAGCACCCAGAGCCCCTTGAGGGCTGGCTGCAGCAGTCAGAGCTCTGGTGCCTTTGGCGGTGGGACCTGTGGTGTCTGTGGTGGCTCAGGCAGCAGCCACCTCTCCCAGAGCTGCAGCAGCCCCCAGAAATAGAGCCACAACAGGAAGAGACTGGAGGCAGGCATGGGACAGCACACTTTGGTCGACTCTTGGGGGGACATTTGGGAGGACATTAAGGGGCAAGACGCTTGGCAGGGGCCTGGCACTGCTGCTAGCTCTGCTGGCAGGACATTATTAGCAAAAGACCAGTCAGCCTAGATAGAAATGAAAAAGCCATCAGTGCACAGTGTTAAGCAGATCTGCCCTTCACCCAGGATAGTCTAGTCCCCTCACTCTAGTAGAAGCTGCTTTATGAACAAGAGCTTGAAACAGAACTTGGAAAATGATTGAAAGGAAATAGACAAGAGCTATCTGGCTTGAATTTTGCTCTTCTCTATCTAAAGGTGTGACCTTGTACTTCCCCCAATTGAAACCACTATTGACTCAATTCTTTTTTTTTAATGATTTAAGGAAAATTTATTAAAGCAAGAATTTTATAATCCAAATTACGTTTCCTTGCTCAGTTATCAGTTCTGTTACCTAAATCAGAACTGACATTCTGAGCTATTCTACAGTAAAGAATTACAAAATTAAAGAAAGGAATGCTTTAAATTTTTGTACTTTGCTGAAAATTCTTCTTCCCAGAGTCTATAAAACATTAATTTG
>NW_006399926.1:6747992-6750081 GCF_000299155.1 Elephantulus edwardii
TCATCAAACTTAGAACGAAGAGATTCTGGAGACTCAAGCATATAAAGAAGTTCTGAATTATCAATCTCCAGTAACATGTCAATGATTTTACCAGCCAATGCAGGGTGCATGGCCTGAATAACAGGAAACAGCCTTTCACCCAACATCTGCTTTTGCTCTTGAGGAGAGACAGATGCCAACATGGAAGCAGTCAAAGGCTCTTGACCTTGTACATGAACAGCAGGCTCCTGCATGGTGACTTGTGGTTGTGCATTTAGGTGTTGCTGACGATTGCGAGCTCCTGCAGTGTATTTATACTGCGGCACGGTGCGGACAGCAGGAGTAGCTACTGCAGAAGCAGCTGCAGGATGGGGACCCATGGTCTGTGTTGATGAGTTATCAACACGTTGTGTTGACTTGACTCGTGGAACTTGTGAAGAAGCTGGTCTCATGGTACTAAATGGTGGTCTAGCAGCACCTGGGCAGATAACTCCGGGCATATTTTGGAATCGATGAGGTCTGACACCCTGAGAAGTCCAGCGAGGACTTGGTCTTAATTGAGCAATTTGGCTAGGAGGGTAGTACGCAGCACAGTTCTGAGTCTGTGGAATAGCTGCCATGAAGTAACCTGAAGGAGGTGCTAGCTGGTAGGGGTTGATCACGGGGTTGGGCACAGCTCGGACACTCGCCACTCTCTGCATGTACTGGTTAGTGAGGCGAGCCTGGCGCTCTTCTTTGCGCTGAGCTAAAGCTATATACAGTGGTTTCGTGGCCACAATTTTACCATTCATTTCTTTAAGTGCTTTAGTGGCTTCTTCAGGGGAGGAGAAACATACAAAACCAAATCCTTTGCTGCGACCACCCTCCATCATAACCTTTGCGCTAGTGATTGTACCAAATGGAGAAAACTCTTTGCGGAGACGTTCGTCATCAATGCCATCATCAAGATTTTTCACATATAAGTTAACACCCTGATATCTGGTGATCCTGTCTAGCTTCATCTGCTCAAATTTGCGCTTAAGTTCCGTCTGTCATTCCACTCTTGTCTGAGCTCGACCAACATAGATTTGTTTTCCATTGAGCACCTTTCCATTCATCTCATCAACAGCTTTCTGTGCATCTTCATGCCTCTCAAAGCTCACAAATCCAAAACCTTTGGACTTCCCACTTTCATCGGTCATTACTTTCACACTTAAGGCAGGTCCAAACTTGCCAAAGAGATCCTCAAGGCACTCATCATCCATGTCCTCTCCAAAATTCTTGATGTAAACATTGGTAAACTCTTTAGGCCTACCTCCGAGTTCTGCTTCTTGTTCTTTGTGAGACTTAAAACGTCCAACAAATACTTTGCGATCATTTAGAAGCATCCCGTTCATTTTTTCAATAGCTCTTTCAGCTGCTTCCTGTGTGTCAAAATGCACAAATCCATAGCCCTTGGAACCATTTTCATCACAAACCACCTTACATGAGAGGATGTTGCCAAATGCTGAAAATGTATCAAACACTGCTTTGTTATCAATGGATTTGTCCAAATTTTTCATGAATATGTAGTCCACTCCACTTTTACGAAGCGATGGAACAAACTGAGACCACATTATTCCTACTGGTTTTCCCTTTGTAACATCAAAATTCACGGTACCCAAAGCACGCTCCGCGTCCCGAGGCTGGCAGTGTCGGGTCCTGGCAGAGGGAAGGCCTCGCGAGTCTCTTCGTTCCTCCTTGGAGCTGCTTCGGGGCCGCTGGCAGGCGAGTAGGTCTGGCCTATGCACGGGATAAGGTGAAAAACCTCTTGATGCAACCACTACTTATACCCCTGAGCGCACTCGCTCCACCCCTCACGTCTGACGCCAGGACCCTATGTAAGCTTCAACACTGGAGGAGATGGAGACTGGGAGGCAAAGGGGAGGGGGAAAGAGCCTAAAGGAAGGGAGGGGTAGGTGACGGCATGGCTGCAGAGGGTATTCTTAATCATCACAACCTCATAGGATTTCCAAGGCTTTAAATTTTATGCAAACAGACTACAACTTTCTTCAGCAAAGAGGTTGTTGTTGTTGTTATGTGCCATCGAGTCGTTTCCGATTCATAGCGACCCTATGCACAACAGCTCTAA
>NW_006399926.1:6751666-6754802 GCF_000299155.1 Elephantulus edwardii
AACGGACAACTGCTTTAAGCCTTGTGTCCTCAAGGCCCCTCCCTCATCTTCTTACCTCATCTTGCACATCATAGCACCAGGGCTCCATCCCACCAGAATGTTAAAATCACCCATGTATTGCAAACATAGTGAGCTATCATTCCATCTGAACATTTCCATTCATTGATATGGTCTCCGAAGGGAGCAGGAGTCTCTGAGAACTTTTCTTCTTTGAGGGTGGAAGAGGAAGCCATTGAAGACCCAAACGTTGGTATCTCCTTAATCACCATGACTACCAGGTTTGGCCCATTTCTTCTATTCCTTAACTCCACTGCTAAAATTTAGAGTTTGTTGTTGCACTGTTTCTGGAAGTTCTGTTCTCCTTCCCACTAGGACTTTTCCAACCCAGTAGAAGTCAATAAAGAATGTTCTGTCAATGATATAAGAAGTCCTACTGTAAAAACCACTGGAGGGTCAAATGTAGGTAAATTTCCACTCAACAGCACATGACAACCGGCCTACATCAACTGCAGGTTGTTCCTCCCCAACACCAATCCTCCACACCCCTCCCCACACATGGCTTCCTTCTCAGTGCACTCACCTGGTTCAGTGGAGGATGTCGGAACTGATCCTGGCAGAGCTGAGGACTGATGTTCCCATGGATGTAGCCCTTTCATCCTGGGCTGGTGCCCTCTGGAGTGTGAGGCATAGCCTAAGGCTCTCACTTTCACATCTGGAATAATGTGGCTCTCTCACCCTCCCAGCCCTGGGTCTCTAGGATCTTCCTGGACAGAGCCCAGAAGAATCCAGGAAAACCTGTGTGTGCCCAAATACCTTCACAAGGTGCAGGCCTGTCATTCCATGCTCTTGCACTCACCTTTTTTTTTTTTAAAATTCAGCAAAAATGCATTATCCCTCATAGGCCTGGGCTTCTGAAAATTATCTGTGACAGAAAGCTGATCCACACATCCTTGATGGGCTTAGAGTCTTGCAGAATTAATAGCTAAGCAATGAGTTATTAAATCACGTGCCATATGATCATGACCCTTTTTTTTCAGGATCCAATAGATAAGATCATTATTCTCCTACATCTTTGAGTAAACCATTAATTAGGTTTGAAGATAACACTTGATTCATAGTTTGTCTTCAAACTTGATTCATAGTTTACTTGAAAATATAGAACAATGGACCCAAGCCTATCCTCTGAGACCTAAAACAAAACAAAAATTAAAAAAAAATATATAAATAAAGGTCATAGTCACAGAACACTTAACTTAGGGAGCTCTGTTGGCTTAGTGGTAAGGAATTGCTCTGTCAATACAAAGGTATATCATTCAAATCCACCATCTGCTCCCCAAGAGAAAAATGAGCGAGTTTCTCCCATTAGATTTACTGCCTCTGAAAACCCACCAGAAGGTCAGTTGTGGGTTCATTCCAACTTGACAGTACACAACAACAATATGCCTCAAGTTTGAAGATAGTATCTGTACCAATTTTGAGTCTTCTGTGTATTTCTCCTGCCTGGTATAGAATCTATCACAAGAAACCTGGGAACAGAAGAAATTTCAAAGAGAAGGAGGAAGGGAGGATTTTATGAAACCCCAATTCTGAGACTCAGAGATGTAAGAACCAGGTATCAGAGACTCATTTTCTGGTAAAGTGCAGGTAACCCCACCCCACCTGCTTGAGTGGTTTTTACAAACTAACAACCCCCACCTGTGCTAAATCCCACCTTGATTAATCAACTGCCATAAAGTGGAATTCTTCTTTGTAAGGGCACAAGGGATTTTTCTGCATTCCTGTATCTGAAGTAACCAAGAAGATTCAAATAGGTTTCCAAACTGTTTCCCTGAGCTGTGGCTAGCCAATTGAAGGTGGACTAATACCCAAACTACTGTGGATGGGCAATCATGGCATGTATGGTTGGACAGGGGACTAGCAGAGGTATAAAGGAAGGGGCATGCATGATTTGGGGGCTCTCAGGTGGATGTTGCTGTGTCAGCATGCGGGAGCCCAAGTTTGAACTAAAAATAAACTTTGCTAATTTGGCTAATTGGCTCCTTGATCTTTTTGGGGACTTGCTCCATTACATTTGGAGGCCCCAGTGAGATCTCCCTAAATTTATCTAAACCCTGATCGCCGGCCAAGGGAATAACTGTGACATCGCTGTAGGATTCTTCCTACCTGGTAAGTTAGGCCTGATAACTTGTTAATCTGTATTCTGTTTGGTGCACCCCGGTTTTTTGATTCGGACAATTGGAAGGCAGGACGCTGCATAACTTCCAGTCCAACACCGCGGCAGTGATGACTGCCAAGATCCAGGTGTCTGAGGAAGTGGGGGCTCGCCTGGAACTAGCTTGTGCTGGTCCGGGGTTCTTGGGTAGATGCCACTGTGATGGCACGCAAGAGCCCATGTTTGACCCGCAAGTTTGTAATTGGCTTGCGCCGGCTCAGAACTCTCGGGTGGGTGCCGCTGTGAGGCATGCAAGAGCCTGGGTTTGATCTGCAAACCCTGGAACTAGCTTGCACCAGCTCGGAGCTCTTGGGTGGATGCCGCTGTAATGGCACGCGAGAGTATGGGTTTGGTCTGCAAGCCCAGGGGAGAGAGGTCCATGCCTCAGACGTTCGAGGGGTGGGAGGTGAGAGAAACCCACCCTTCGAACCAGGTCTGTCAGTCTGGACTCAGGTTTTGTCATGGTCTTGTCGTCAACAGTGTTCCTTCATCCGTTGGGTGGGAGAGGCCCTTCTTCGGGCTCAGGTTTTGCCATGGTCTGTCAACAGTATCTCTTGCTATTTTTGTGAATTTGTGTTTTTCAGTGGTATTTCTGTTGACAGTGTCTCTTTCTATGTTTGTGGATTTGTGTGACTCTTTTCTTTCTACTCAGTTTTGGAACAAACAGAGCGAGCAAAACTGGCACAAGTGAAAACGGGAGCAGACAGTCAAGGGCGGAAAGACCATCCCCTTTAGAGTGTTGGGTAACTAAATTTTCAGATTTCTCTTCCAGGGTGGCCAGATACAGCATCCAAGTAGATGCTTTCACTCTAAGGAAGTTTTGTGAACTAGACTGGCCTCCCGGGATACCCAGATCAAATTCCTTACATAGGTGTGTGGATCTCCTTGTAAATCAGTACAAAAAAGTGAATTACATGCTATTTT
>NW_006399926.1:6756047-6756921 GCF_000299155.1 Elephantulus edwardii
GTTGTAAAAGGCTTAGAGAAAAGTGAATTTTAGTGTATGTACTTGGGAACAAGGATGGAGGAGAACTGTGTTAAACCTCAAAAATTTCAAATTCAATGCTATATCAGGAAATGAGGGAGGGTTAATACAAGCTGAAGGTCATAACTATGGAAGCTCATCGGGCTTTGAAGGAAGTTCAGGACTTTATCTCTTCCTGTTCTCTCTTGTATAAGTCATAGTGGAAAGTTATTACTGTGTATTTTAGATGCTAAAAGGACTCCTACTGCTGTATTCTGACTGAATGCTCTTTTAAGATTAAGTCATTTATCCTGTTCACCTAAGAAGGTTTTGTGGACTTGCCCACTGGCTGTAACTCAATTAAAAGCACAGTCAGGAAAGACAATATTTGGATATAAGAACTTATGAAATCATTACTGGTTAATAGGCTATATCAATATTATTCAGAATGGATAATTGCATTGGCCAATTATCCTGGTCAAATTTCTCATCATTAACCAAAAGATAAATTATTTCCTAAGGTTTTGTTAATCAACCAATTTCTGATGTTCTTATAAAATGTGAATCTTGTCTTCCATTTCCTTCAGTTCCTCAGTATGGAGTAAATCCTCGTGGTTTACATCCTAATCATATCTGGCAAGTGGATGTTACTCAGATCCTAGGTCTTCCTAAATGTATAAAAACTGACAGTGCCTCTGGATACACAAAAAATAATGTTCATTTTAAATTCCTTAGTCTTAGTGCCAAGAGTGTTGACCGTGGAGCGGAGCAAACTGAAGCTTTGAACAATCTCAATCTCTTCACCATCCATCCTGAAGCTACCGATTGGTCCAGTGGTGAGAATTTTTGTCTTCTTGACATTGAGCCTCAGTCCATA
>NW_006399926.1:6758053-6760464 GCF_000299155.1 Elephantulus edwardii
ATGAATGAAGTTTGAAGATCACACTTGATTCATAGTTTGCCTTCAACCTTGATTCATAATTTACTTGAAAATATAGAACAATGGACCCAAGCCTATCCTATGGGACCTAAAACAAAACAAAACAAAAAATATAAAAAAAATAAAGGTCATAGTAACATAACAATTAACTTAGGCTGCTCTTGTGGCCTCGTGGTAAGGAATAGCTCTGTCAAAACAAAGGTTCAAAATTCAAATCCACCATCTGCTCCACAAGAGAAAAATGAGCGAGTTTCTCCCATTAGATTTACTGCCTCTGAAAACCCACCAGTTTTCAGTTGTGGGTTCATTCCAACTTGAAAGTATGCAAAACAACAATATGCTTCAACTATGAAGATAGGGTCTGTACCAATTTTGCGTCTTCTGTGTATTTCTCCTGCCTGATATAGAATCTAACACAAGAAACCTGGGAACAGAAGAAATTTCAAAGAAAAGGACGAAGGCAGAAATTTATAAAACCCCAATTCTGAGACTCAGAGGTGTAAGAACCAGGTATCAGAAAATCAGTTTCTGGTAAAGTGCCTTTAACAGCACCCCACCCGCTGGAGTAAATCCCACCCTGATTAATCAACTGCCCTAAAGTGCCCTGGCCTGTGGGGCTCTTCAATGGTGACCCTAGGAGGGGAAGGAAATGAACTAGAGGGGGGGCCGGGGTGGACGGGGATGTGGGGTGGGGACAGGAGGCACAAAGGCAGGAAGACAAATCGAATCTCGGAAGAAGTCTTCATTTTATTGAAAGCACTGACAGTTTATATAAAGAAGCACAATGGGGGAGGAGAAGTAGACAGTGGGGGAGAATAAGGTGTCCTTTCCAGTAAGCTGAACATTATCTGGTAAACAGAATCTTATCAGGGTGTTCCCAGTAAACCGAAACCTATCCTCCCAGTGTAGGGCAACATGTCCATACATGTCCTTAGAGAATTACAAAATGGCTTCAGGTAGGTTGAACAAGTGGCTCCCAGCATTAAAGTGGAATTCTTCTTCTTTGTAAGGCCACAAGCTATGTTGTTCATTGTATGAAAGAACTATGATGGTCCATTAACTAAAAGAATTGGCTCCTCACCAAGTTTTGTCTTCTATCAAGTCCTGGGGATTTATTTGTTGCCAAGTCCTTCAGAGCTGGCAGCACTCTTCCTCTTAATCACTAATATTATCATCTTGATCATGTTAGTTCTTGAAATTCTTCTGTGTCAGTCAATTGTTTTTAGTACAGTACCTGGCCAAATGACTGGAAAAGATCCATATCCTCATGCCAAAAAAATGATTTCCCCACAGGGCCTGGAAATTATCAAACAATATCGCTATACCACATACAAGCAAAATCCTGCTGGAGATTATCCAAAAACAAATGGAGCAATACATCAACAGAGAACTCTCAGAAATACAAACTGGGTTTAGAAGTAGTTGTGGCACTAGAGATGGTATCGCCAATACCAGATGGATCTTGGCAGAAAGCAAAGAGGACCAGAAGAATATCTATCTATGTTTCATTGACGATGTAAAGACATTTGTCTGTATGGATTACAACAAACTGTGGCTAACCTTGAGGAGAATGGGAATCTCAGAACATTTGCCTGTGCTTATGTGAAACCTATACTCAGACCAGGAAGTAAGTAACCATTATGTTGTTCAAAATCATGAATGGAGTGCGTCAGAGATGCATGCTGTCTCCATACCTTTTCAATTTCTATACAGAATAGATCATCCTGAAGATAGATTTTATGAGGAGAAATGTGTCATCAGGACTGGAGGAAGACTCATCAACAACCTATGTTATGCAGGTGACACAAACTTGCTTGTTGAACCGGAGGAGGCCCAGAAGATCTTGCTGCAGAAAACCAAGGGCTGTAGTCTTCACTATAGATTGAAGCTCAACATCAAGAAGACAGCGATTCTCACCACTGGGCCAACTGGCAGCATCATGATAGATGGAGAAGAAATTGAGGTTGCTAACACTCACAGGTTGCTTTGCTTCATAATCAACACTCTTGACACCAGCATCCAAGAAATGAAAAGATAAATTGCACTGGAGAGATCTGCTGTCACAGACTTCTCCAGATTACTGAGATGCAATGATGTTAGTCCAGACATTAAAGCACACCTGAACTAGGCCATGGGCTTTGCAATCACTTGTTATACATCAGAGAGCCGGGCAATGACTAAGGATGACAGAGAAGAATCGAAGCCTTTGATTTGTAGTTCTGAAGAAGGGCCCTGAACGCCAAGAGAACAAGCAGGTCTATCTCACAGAAACCGAGTTTCTTTGGAGACTAGAATTTCTAACCTCCTTTTCACATACTTTGGGCACGTGGCGAGGAAGGACCGGTTCTTGCAGAAGGACATCATGCTCAGAAGGGTGGAGGGACAACAAAGGA
>NW_006399927.1:0-2759 GCF_000299155.1 Elephantulus edwardii
TGTGTCCCGATTCAAGTCCACTCCCACCGTTCACTGTGTGTGCGCACAGCCCTTGGCCAGTCCCAAAGTTCAGAGGTGGCATGGGGGTCCACGAGCCGGTTCGGGGAGTAGCAATCCAAAACCTGAAGACGGGGGTCGTGGGTCAGAGCTGCAGGGATGTGTCCCGATTCAAGTCCACTCCCACCATTCACTGCGTCTGCGCACAGCCCTTGGCTAGTCCCAAAGTTTAGAGCTGGCAGGGTTTGGAGGGGTGCACGAGCCGGGTCGGGGGGGAGCAATGCAATACCTGAAGATGGGGGTCGTGTTTCAGAGCTGCAGGGATGTTTCCGGATTCAAGTCCACTCCCACTGTTCACTTCGTCTGCGCACAGCCCTTGGCCAGTCCCAAAGTTATAAGTATTTTTTAAAACATAAATATCAAGTATTCACATGGACTTCACAGGTTTTAGATTGGTTATGTCTGTTGAAAGTGACAATGGAGAAATTCAATATCAGCAATCAAAAGAAGACAAGGATGTATTGTGAAACAGACTACCAACAGCTTATTTGAAAGTTTAAATTCAAGCTGAGGAAAACATAAACAAATCCTTAAGAACCAAACTACAAGCTTTAGTCTGTCCTAACTGATTTTTAAAAATATCTTAGGAATAGGTTTAGGGCATCCAACACTAATGAACTAAGATCAGGTGAATTGTGGAGTGCTATGAATGGTATCCTCTATGAAGAAAGCAAACTGTTATTAAAAAGCCAGTAATAGGTGTCAGAAAATAACCTGAAACTTGCTAACTAAAATGCAAAGAGGTCAAAATAAAGAGAGGAAATGCTGAAATAAGAGAGATGACTGTAAGATTTCAAAGGGAGCCAGGGACTACAAAGGAAACCATTGTAAAAAAAATGTGCAAACAGCTTAAATTAGAAAACGAAAAGGAAAGAACATGTTTGTCATTTCTCCAGCTGAAAGACTGAAGAAAAATCCAAGCCTTGAGTTGCTATACTGAACTATTCCATTAGGAAATAGTGAATGATGCAAGAAATATCTAAAGATTAAAAAAAAAAAATATACAAAGTCCTGGTACCAAAAAGTTGATCCAGAAAATTGTTGGGACTAATATAGGATCAAGAATCAATGACAATAAAGGAAGGAACCTAAGTTTCATTGAAATCAATGGCAAGAATAAGGCCTCTGGAATGAATGCAACACCAGTTGTCATAGTCAAGTAAATAGAGGCAGCCTTCATTCTCACTAGTATATTCTAAGAAATTTGGAAGACAGTTACCTGGCCAACTGACTGGAAGAGATGTTGCTTCTATTCCCAAATAAAGACAATACTACAGAACATAGAAATCATTGAAGAAAATCAACAATACTACATGCAAGTGAAATCTTGCTGAAGATTATGTCAAAACGGCTGTACCAAGCAGAACTTCCAGAAATTTGAACTGGATTCTGAAGGGGCCAGGGAATGAAGGATATCATTGCTGATGTCAGATGGATCTGACTGGAAACGGAGAATTCAAGAAAGATGATTAGTAGTATTTTATTGACTTTGAAAGTACATTTTGCTCTGTGGATCATAACTAATGATGGATAATATTGAGTAGAACTGATATCTCAGAAAATTTAATTGTGTTCTTGTGAAATCTGTACTAAGAAGCTGTTGTCCAAACTGAACAAGGAAACACTCTTTTTTTATGGCTTAAAATAAGGAAAAGTTTGCATTAAGATTCTTTCCTTTCTCTTTAAACTTATTCAGTAAATCATTCAAGAAGTTGGGCTATATGAATGAGAATGTGGCATCAGAATTGGTGGAAGATTCATCAACAATCTGCATCACACATATGACACCTTGATTTTAGAAAGTGAAAATTTGAAATGCTTACTGAGCAAGAAAAAGAATGCATCCTTCTATATGAACTACATCTCAACTTCATGAAAAGAAAAATTCTGACCATTGGACTAATCAGCAACACCATGCTAGATAGAAAAAAGATTGAAGTTGTCCGTGATTTAATTTTACTTGTATTCACAATCAACATCCACAGCAGCATTACTCAAGTAATGAAAAAAGGACCATAGCAACATGCACCAGAGGGAGCAAGACAGATTGAATATAAGTGAAAACTATTCACTCAATAAATAATAATAAAATAATCAGTTAGGGAGCCTTGGTAGGGAGCAGTGAGCCTCAGTGGGTAGCAATGTGCCTCAGCATCGTGTCTCGGTGCAGAACAGTGGGCCTCTGCGGGGAGCAGTGAGACATTGTGGTACCCACCTGCCAAAAACAATCAGAACAGCAGGAATTTGAGTGCGGTAGTTTTGGGGGGGGGGAGTGTCACTGTTGATTGCTGGACAGCGTGGGACCACTTCACCTTAAACAGGAGGGAGGGAGACAGGTGGAGCTCAAATGGGGTGGCAGACCCAGTTTTCAAAGAGAAAACCAAGACTTCCTGGTTTTCCATTCATATGGCCATGCATGCACATCCCCCACCCCTGCATGGGTCTGTGTGCATGCCGCCTCCCACCTCCATGTGCATCTACACCTGCGCTCACACTATGTACATCCACACATTCACCTGCTCAACTGTCTTCTGGTGCAGTGACTTCAGATCAAGAATCGGCTATCATCTCAGGCATGAAAAATTTTACCAAAGCTATGTCAGGAAGATGGAAAGAATATACTGAGTCACTGTATCGAAAGGAATTGGCAGACACAGAAGAATTTCATGAAACAACATATGAGCAAGAGCCTATGGTGATGA
>NW_006399927.1:3644-7521 GCF_000299155.1 Elephantulus edwardii
TGAGAATGTACACAGCTTTAGTTTGCTTAGCTCCACAGTCAACACTCTTGGCACCAGTAGCCAGGAAATTAAAAGGCACATTGCCATGGGAAAGTCTGCTCTTAGGGACCTCTCCAAAGTACTGAAGAGCAATGATGTATCTCTGGAAACTATGGTGCATTTGATACAGGCCATGGTGTTCACAATCACTTGCCATGCATCAGAGAGTTGGACAATGGCCAAGGAGGATAGAAGGAGAATTGATGCCTTTGAGCTGTGGTGCTGAAGAAGAGTATTGAGAATACCACAGACTGCTAGGAAAACAAACAGATTCATCCTGGAAAGGGTTAAACCAGGTATCTCCTTGAAGGCAAGGATTCTGAGGCTCCATCTAACATACTTTGGACATGTTGTGAGTAGAGACCGGTCCTTGGAGAAGGACATCATGCTTTGGAGGGTGGAGGGACAGCACAGGAGGGGAAGGCCCTCTATGAAGTGGATTGATTCAGTGACTAGGATAATTGGGATGGGAGTGTAAGAGACAGTGTGATTGGCATGGGACATAGCAGAGTTTAGGGCTGTTGTACATAGGGTCGCTATGAGTTGCAAGTGACTAGATGGCACATAACAACAAAACAACAATGTCGGCACGGGGTGGGGGGGAGAGGCTTCCTCACATCCTACATAAGCTCAAAGCAAGTTATCACTTCAAAAATGTGACAACGTGTTGATGGATTTCCTGAAGCCGGAAAGTCTGATAGAACTTTCTGACACAGAACTAAAAAAAAAAAAAAAAAGGAAAAAAGACTATTTTTAATGGTGGAAGAAAAACTTGAAGAATTAAACGATGCTGTAAACAAAAACAAGAAGGAGCTTTTTAAAAAAAAAAATCCAAACAATGCAGAAAAAAAACCTCAAACCAAATAAACCCCAAGGCATTAGAGGCTCTAAAAAAGCAAGAAAACACCACCCAAAATATGAGGTCCAATGTTTCAGATGCTGTCAACATGATGGAGGGACATATGAATCGAGTTGAAAGGATGGAACAAAAAACCAGTGAAACAGAAGACAGAATTGTCACCACTGATTTGCTAGAGCAAAAAGCAGAATCAAAAAGGAAGGAAAAAGAGTAAAATCTAAGAATAAAGTGGGACAACAACAAGAGAAATAACATGTGAATCATGGAATTCCAGAACAGGAAGAAGCAACTAAAGTCACCTGAATAGTTGTGGAAGAGTACTGGAAGAAAAGTTCCTGGGCATAATGAAGAATGAGAGGATATATATTTAAGAAGCTTAGTAAACACCAGAAAGAAACTCAATAGAGATGCTCAAGAAATAAACCACACAATAAACCAAATCAATCTTACAGATATTTATAGGTTAAATGCACACACACACACACACACACACACACACACACACACACACAGCACAGTACACATGCTTCACCAAAGTGAAGCTAATGCACTCTCAAAACATACAGTATACTATCTTCTCCAATATGCATAGAACATTTGCCAGAACAGACCATATTTTAGGTCACAAGGGAAGCATCAATAAATTAAAAAACATAGAAATAATACAAAGCCATTTCTCAAATCACAATGCTAAAAAATTAGAAATTAATAACAGGAGGATAGAGGAGAAAAAAAAAACCCATATATTTGGAAGCTGAACAACACCTTCCTTGAACATGAATGGATACTAAAAGAAATTAAAAAATGAGATAAAAATGTTCTTGAAATAAATGACAATGAAAATCACCACTTACCAAAACCTCTGGGAAACAGCCAAAGCATTAATAAGAGGTCAATTAATAGCAAAATGACCATTGACTCTTTAATCCAAAAACTCCAATAAATGAAAAAGAACAGCAAGAAAACCTGACACTCTCTAAAAAAACTGAAATTATAAAAATTAGAGCAGGAATAAATGAAATAGAAAACAGAAGAACAATTGAAACCGTCAACAAAACAAGTAGTTGGTTCTTTGAAAAGGTCAATAAAATCGACAAACCACTAGCAAAGGAAAAGACACAAATAATCTGAGTAAGAGATGAAATGGACAATGTCACAACAGAACCAACTAATATAAAAAGGCTAACATTGCAATATTATGAAAACTTATACTCCAAAAACATGAAAACCTAGAGGAAATGGACAAATTCTTAGAAATTCACAACCTACCTACACTGACAAAAACTGAAATTGAACACCAAAACAGACCCATTACAAAAGAAAAAATTGAAAAGGTAATACAACTTCCAGCCAAAAATATTCCTTGACCAAATGGATTTACAAGTGAATTTTATCAAACATTCAGAGAAGAACTGTCACCAATCCTACATAAACTATTTCAGAAAATAGAAAAAGATGGAATTCTCCAGGACTCATTCTATGAAGCAAATATATCCTTGATCACGAAACCAGGTAAAGATGGCACCAATATAGAAAACTATAGTCCAATATCTCTCATGAACATAGATGCAAAAATCCTGAATAAAATCCAGGACAATAGAACCCAATGACATATAATAATAATAATAATAATTCACCATGACCAAGTGAGATCCATAACAAGTATGCAAGGATGGTTCAACATAAGAAAAACAATCGTGTAATTCATCACATTGACAAAGCAAAGAACAAGAACCACATGATCCTATCAATTACTGCAGAGAAGGCCTTTTACAAAATCCAACACCATTTCTTGATTAAAACACTCAACAAAATAGGATTAGAGAGGAATTTCTTCAACATAGTAAAAAGTATATATGCAAACCAGAGAGCGAACATTGTTCTCAATGGAGGGAGATTAAAGGGATTCCCCTTGAGAATAGCAATCAGGCAAGGATGCCCACTATCACCTCTCCTATTCAATATGGTATTGGAAGTCTTAGCAATAGCAATAAGGCAAGAGAAGGAAATAAAAGGTAACCAAATTCGCAAAGAGGAGGTAAAATTATCTCTGTATGCAAATAATATGATAGTTTACTTAGAAAACGCTGAAGACTCAGCAACAAAACTACTGGACAGAGTTTACCAAATCAGCAAAGCAACAGGATACACAATCAACAAAAATCAATTGGATTTCTTTACAGTGACAAAGACAATATAGAACTGGAGCTGAGAAAAACAAACCATTCACAATAGATAATCACAAGATTAAATACTTTGGAATAGACCTAAGGAGAAGCACAAAGGATCTATTGAAAGTAAATTACAAAACCATTACAAGAAACAAAAGGAGAACTGGAGAGGTGGAGGAATATCCCTTGCTCATGAATAGGAAGACTCAATATTGTGAAAATGACAATACTACCAAAGGCAATTTACACGTTCAATGAAATCCCAATACAAGTAATAATACTATTCTTCAATGAGATGGAAAAGGTAATCTCCAGTTTCATTTGGAATAGAAAGAGCACCAAAATAAGCAAAGTACTCCTTAAGAAGGGAAACGAAATAGGAGGCATCTCACTCTCTGATTTCAAATCCTACTACACTGCCATGTTGGTGAAGACAGCATGGTACTGGTCCAATGACAGACACACAGATCAATCGAATACAATTGAGAATCCAGAAATCAGCCCATCTACCTATGGCTAACTGATATTTGACAATGAGATGAAATCAGTTAAGTGGGGAAATGACAGTCTTTTTAACAAATGGTGCTGGCAAAATTGGAAAACTATCTGCAGAAAACTCAAATAAGATCCACACCTCACTCCATACACAAAAACCAATTCAAAGTGGATTATGGACCTAGTACTAAAAACAAGAATTAAAAACCTCATTAAATAAAAGCTTGAAAGAACTCCAGAAGTTCTAATCCACGACATAAACAGTCTTCCAAGCATCCTGGGAAATCTACAACCAGGAGAGGAGAAAATAGAT
>NW_006399927.1:10801-31715 GCF_000299155.1 Elephantulus edwardii
AGAAGTGGGCAGGGAGAATAATACAGCAATGAATGAATGGAAATCCAAAATCTCTGTAAACGTTCTTCAAAATTAATAAAATAAAGAACTTTAAAAAAAAACACCCTAAAAAAAATCAAAACTGCAGCCCAAACAGATATATGTTCACCCACATTTATTGCTGCTTTGTTCACAATAACAAAGATTTGGAAACAACCTAAATGTCCCATCAAAAACGAATGGCTAAAGAAGCTGTGGTATATTTACACAATGGAATACTATGCTGCATTGAAAACCAAGGAACTCATGAAATATTGTTCAAAATGGGTGACCCTGAAGGACATTCGATTGTGTGAAATATCTCAGTCACAATAGGACAAATACTACATAGAGCCACTGTTGTAAAGCAGGACTGACATCAGTGTTGAGGGGGGAGTTAAGAGGGGATAATAATGTGCAGCAATGAAGGGCTGAAAACCCAAAATCCCTGTAAATGTTCATTAAAACTAATAAAATTTAATAATAATAAAAAAAGAGGGGATAATAATGTATGCTTCAGTGAAACCTATGAGGAAGAGAACTATTTAGGAGCAATATATGATTAAGTATTATTGTCATGACAAGAGTCATGGAATGGAGTGGATTGTGGGGGGGATTATATTGATTTATTTTTTTTTTACTTTTTAAAGAGAAAAGTGAACCAGAGTGATGGGTGAACAGGGAGGAAAGTGTGCAACTATGAATGAATGGAAATCCAAAGTCTCTGTAAACTTTCATTAAAATAATTTTAAAAAATAAACAATAGAAGTGTAAAAAACGAAATTTAAAAAAGTGTTACATTAGGAGAATTTACTATTCAGGACCTCTCCAAAGTGCTATGGATATCAGTATAAAAACTGAGCTGCACTGGATACAAGACACAATATTTTCAATTGCTTCATATATATCTAAAAGCTGGAGAATGAATAAAACTGTGATAAGAATGAATGTCTTTGAATTGTGGTGGTGGAGAAGAGTACTAAATATCTAAAGAACTGAATTGATTCTAATGGAATGAATAAGTCTGTCTTAGAGGAAGTGAAACCAGGCTTTTCATTAGAGGCAAAAATAGGGAAGCTTCGTTTATATCACACACTTTGGACATGTTTTCAGGAAATTTCAATCTCTGGAGAAAGACATCTTACAGGAAAAGGTGGAAGGTAGGGGGAAAAAAAGGAAGATTTTCAGTAAGTTGGGTTGATATAGTAGCTATAAAATAGTATTTAGCATGATGGGGATTCTGAAGATGATAGCGCAAAGTTTTGATCGTGTTTTTCATAGAGTCTGTATAAGTTGTAGTTTGCTCAATGACACATAACAAGAACAACCACAACTGTGGCAAGTCTTTTGAATATTTACCAGGAAGGGCTCATCCCTGAGTAAGAAAATTATGCTTGGTAAATTTGAGAGCGAGTGAAAAAGAGAAATCCTCAATGAGATGGATTGATGCAGAGGCTCCAAAAATGAGATTTGACTACAATGAGGGTAGCTGGGGAGGTAGTGTTTGTTTGACTTTGGAATCTATTGAAAAGCAGCCACTAACCATCATTTGCAGAAAAAAAGCTTTACAAAAACATGACAAAAAGGGAAAGAAAAAGATGTGGAAGATTAACTTTGAAATAATAACTCAAATTATGCTGAGTGAAATATCCCAGTCACAAAAGGACAAATATTACATGATGCCACTGTTGTAGAATGCGACTAACCTTGGGGTTGGGGAGAGACTGAGTAAGATGGGGTCAATAATGTATACTGCACTGAAACAGAGGAGGGAGAAAACTGTTTAAAAGAGATATGTGACTAGGTATTTCTGTCATCACAGGAGTCTAGAGCGAGGGCTACGTGGTGGAGGGGACCTGGGGGAGGGTTTGTAAAACAAGGAAAGAATCTTTTCTTTTACTTTTCCATAATTTTTGACTCATGTACTTATAACTTGTTAGTTAAATTTGTGTCTTCTAGGTTGCAACACCCCCATGATACATCTTCAAGGATATGGACATGTACGGTCAAGCACAATCAATACGAGTGCATCTAAATTCCAAAATCAATCTCCATAATAGTCTATGTGTTTCCTACTGCCAAAGGGGCCCTTTAGAGTAGTGAGAGAAGATCTTCACCCTGAAACCCACAGCGTCCCTTTTCAGCAGGAAGTAGCTAAGAGAATACGCCATCCCCTTTTCCTTATGAATCAGGGTGAAGTCTGTCTCAGGGAGGAGTGATAGGGAATGGCAAAGGACACACCGACAAAGGAGATTAATCAGAACTGACTTTGACAAGCACTGTGGCAATTGGGCAATTAAAACACATTCGGATCGCAGGGAAGAAGAACAAACTGGGGAGGAGGGTGGAGAGAATGGTGCGGCAATGAAGGAGTGAAAGCCCAGAATCCCTGTGAATGTTCATTGAAACTAATAAAATTTAATAATAATAATAAAAAAAAGAAATAATAACTAACTCAAGTCTCCCAAGTTTGTGCTCAGAAGTAAGAAGTAGCCACTGTACTAAACTTTGCACTCTGGTTTCACAAATTTCTGTACCGTCAAGCCAAAACACAAATTCATAGATAAACAAAGCTAGCAATAATAATAATAGCTAACATATCTAAAAGTACTTATTATGTTTTACTAGTCTGTCCACACATTTGAGTTTTATTATCATTTAATCCTACAATGTCATTCTAACATGAAAACAATTGTCATATTAACTTAACGATGAAACTACAAAGTAGGGCACTTAAGTAATTTGCCCCAAATTCCTTAACTAGTAAGTGGCACATCTGAGTTGTCTAATTCACAATTTAGGATCTATATGAAGAATACTAGTTTTCAGAAATATGTTTTGAGGTTTAAAGAAAAAAACAGAAGAAGGAAGGAAGGGACAAATAAGGTAGGAAAGGAGGCAGCTAGGAAGGGAGAATGGAAGGAAAGAACGAATTAAAGAGGAGCTTAGAATTTTAGAGTATTCTGAGATGTACAGCAATTACATATAATTACAATGTGCCTACATTATGAAGGGTCAAAGTGTGAGTGAAATAAAATAAATTTTTGAAACATTTTGATAATGGTACTAGTAAAGCAAAAGGGGGAAAATACATACATGCAAAAAGCAACAAAAAACTGGATTAAAAGTATTTGAGGAAAAAATAATTTGACAGAATGATAAATATATATTGTAGAAGAAAGGAAGCCAATGAAAGCATTGTAGCTAATGCAGTCCAGTAAAAAGTATAAATCGTAGCCTGGTCTGTTTGTAGAACAGACAGAAGAGCTAAAGAATAGCATAAATTCACCTAAAGAACCTTCAATTTTATTCGTTGAATTTACATGCTAATCACTTCATTCCACTTATTCTTCTAGGAAGGTATTCAATAAAGTAATTCTTATAGAATCTTCATGTCCAAAGCACGGTCTCTGTACTCACAGCATGGATTTTTCCTGGGGGTGTGTTGGAAATGCGTTCTACGGAGTCCTTTTCCATATCTCCTGAATCAGGACTTTGCCTTCTAGCAGACCCTTACCTGATTCTTTGTGTACAGAAACACTGGAGCCTGGGAGAAAAATAATCACAAGACATCTAGCTAATAATGTTTTTTCATCCTTGTATCTTCAGGGTCTAACTCAGAGTCTGAGACAGAATAAATGCTCATCATATTTTTAATTAATAAGTAGGTTATTATTCATAAAGCACTGATTTTTCTACTATCTCATAATGCCCTCTCTCTCTTGCTAAAATTCTACACCAATTATTGAGTGTGCCTCTCAGATGATATGAATTATATTTTGTCATGTCTTTGAGTTAGCTCTTCTGTGTACGCACAAGCGTACATAGAACATCTCTTCAAACAAAGTATCCCTGATTTGGTACTTTGGTACTTACAGAAATAGTTATTGTTTCCTCAATAGTAGCCCATTAAACAGCTGACTATAGCCAACAGGGTGTGTGTGTGTGTGTGTGTGTGTGTGTAATAAAGTATGAATTTAGACATCAAGCAGACCTAGAGTAATTTTTTACTTTCTTTCTCAGCAATTTTCATTATTTACTTAGTCTGTCTGTATCTCAGGTTCTTAATCATTAATATGGAGATAGTGACACATTTGAGAAGGCAGAATTTTCCTGTAAAACAAAACAAGTTTAGTTGCTTCCATCCTAATTCACTACCACCTCTCATGTGTCAGAGTGAAACCATGTGCCCTAAGTCTTTCAATGGCTATGATCCTTCAGAAGTAGATCATCAAACTTTTATTCTGAGGAATCTCTAGACACTGGTAAACATTATATCACCGAAGAACTCCAGTATCAATACAAACATATTTAAGCAAATGCAGCTCTTAGTGCTGATAAGTTAATTCTATTTTTCTCACCACACTTTAAGTCCTAGATATAAAATAATAAGGTAGAAATGGACATGTTGTTGTTGTTGTTATTGTTGACTGCCTTCAAGTCAAGCATGACTCATAGCAACTTTATGAACAAAAGCCCTTCCAGAACTATTGACATTTATCAAAGTTCATATAGTTTCTCGAAACAAGTTGTTTAGCAAGTGGATGCCACTTCTGCTTTCAAAACAAACTCATAAATCAATTGAAGTCTTTAAGTGTTAAAGACTTTAAGTGATTAAAGGCATTCCCCTTGAGAACAGGAATGAGGCAAAGATGCCCACTATCCCCTCTCCTATTCAATATAGTATTGGAAGTCATAGTGATAGCAATAAGACAAGAGAAGGAAATAAGAGGTATCCAAATTGGCACAGAGGAGGTAAAATTATCTCTATATGCAGATGATATGGTAGTATACTTAGAAATAGTAGACAGATTCAACACAGTAGGATACAAGATCAACATACAAAAATGAATTGGATTTCTCTACAATGACAAAGAAAACACTGAACTAGAAAGAAGAAAAACAATATCCTTCACAATTGCTAATCACAAGATTAAATACTTGGGAGTAAATCTAACTAAAAGCACAAAGGTTCTATTCAAAGAAAATGATAAAACATTACTATGAGAAACAAAAAGATACCTGATGAGGTGGAAGAATGTCCCTTGCTCATGACTCAATATTGTAATTATTGAAAATGACAATGTTACCAAAGGCAATTTACACATTCAGTGCAATCCCAATACAAATTCCAATTTCATTCTTAAACGAGATGGAAAAGAATATCTCCAATTTCATTTGGAATGGAAATAGGCCTAAAATAAGCAAAACATTCCTCAAAAAGAGAAACAGGTAGAAGGCATCCCACTCCCTGATTTCAAATCATACTATACTGCTGTGGTGGTCAAGACAGCAATGTACTGGTACAATGACAGACACACAGATCAAGCGAATAGAATTAAGAATCTAGAAATGAGCCCATATACCTATGGCCAACTGATTTTTGACAAAGAGATGAAATCTTTTAAGTGGGGAAATGAGAGCCTTTTTAACAAACAGTGCTGGCAAAATTGGAAAACTATTTGCCAAAAACTCAAGTAAGATCCACACCTCACCCCGTACACAAAAACCAACTCAAAGTGGATCATGGACCTAGAACTAAAACTAAGGACTAGAAACATGAGGAAAAAAGCTTGGAAGAACCCTACAAGTTCCAATTCACAACATATACAGTTTTCCAATCATCCTGGAAAGTCTACAACCAGGAGAGGATAAAATAGATGAATGGTACCTTCTAAGAAACAAATCCCTATGCACATTGGAAAACTTCTCCAACAGGGTAAAAAGGAAAGCCACGAACTGGGAAAATATATTTGGTAACAACATATCAGAGAAGGACTTATATCTAGAATTTATAAAATACTCAAGCACCACAAGATAAAGTTAAAGAGCCCAGTTGAAACATGGGCACAGGATATGAACAGACACTTCACCAAAAAAGACATTAAGATGGCAAATACATGAAGAAATGTTCAAAATCCCTATCTCTAAGAGAGATGCAAATCAAAATAACTATGAAATACCTCAACCCAGTCAGAATAGCAAAATTTAACAGAACAGCAAACATCAAATGCTGGTGAGTTTGCCGAGAAACTGGAATTCTTATTCACTATTGGGGGGAGTGTAAAATAGTGTAACCACTATGGAAAGCAGTATGGTGCTTTCTCAAAAAGTTGAAAATAGAAATAGCATTTGACCCAGCATTTCCACTACTGGGAATTTACCCTAAAGAAATCATAACTGCTATCCAAGTAGATATATTCACATTCATGTTTATTGCAGCTTTGTTCACAATAGCAAAGAGCTGGAAACAACACAAGTGCTCATCAACAAACGAATGGATAGAGAAGCTCTGGTATATTCACACACTGGAAACTATACTGCATTGAAAAACAAGGAACTCATGAAATATTATGCAAAATGTATGACCCTGGAGGATATTATGCTTAATGAAATATCTCAGTCACAAAAGACAAATATTGCATAGGGCCAGTGTCGTAAAATGGGAATAACATCGGGGTTGAGAAAGAGGTAATAAATAATCCATACTGCATAGAAACAGATGAGGGTTTGAATTGTTTAAAAGGGATATATGATTTAGGTATTACTGTCATGACAGGAGTCCTGAATGATGGCTGCACAGTGGAGTGGACTTGGGGGAGGGATTTTACAACAATAGAAGAATTTTTCTCTTAATTTTCAAAGAGAAGAACGAATTATGTGGGAAAGAGTGGACAGGCAGAAAAATGCAGGAATGAATGAATGGAAACCCTATGTCTCTGTAAACTTTCATTAAAATGAATAATAATAATAAAAAAGAACGAACAGTCAGCCAATCTTCTGTGTGGTTAACTGCCTCTCAAAACCCTTATGAGGATAATCTATGTGTCAGTTCATACTCCAGAGCACAGGTGGAAAACAACAAATTTATCATTTCCTTGTAAAAAATCATTTGATCATAGTTATATGTGCTCATTTTCTGGATTCTCAATTCTATTCCATTGATTTATGTCTGTCATTGTGCCAGTACCACACTGTCTTTACCACCATGGCAGTGTACTAGTATTTGAAATCAGGGAATAAGAAGCCTCCTACATTGGTTCTCTTTTTTCATATCCTTTTAAAATTAATTTTAATGAAAAGTTACAAAGAATTTGGATTTTCATTCACTCATTGTTGCACTTTTCTCCCTGCCTACCCCTCCCCGCCCAGTAAACTCTTCTCTTTGAAAAGTAAAAGTTCCCCCACTGTTTTACAATCCCTCCCCCCAGGGCCACTTCACTTTGCAGCCTTTGTTCTTGACTCCTGTCATGATAATAATACCTAATCACATATCCCTTTTAAACAGTTTTCACCCTCATCTGTTTCAAGGCAGTATACATTATTTAAACCATCCTTATCAGCCCCCCAACCTCGATTTCAGTACTGTGTTGCAACAGTGGCACTATGCATTATTTGTCCCTTTGTGACTGAGATATTTCACTCAGCATAATGTCCTCTAGGGTCACCCATTTTGAATAATATGGCATGAGTTCCTTGTTTTTCAATGCAGCATAGTATTCCATTGTGTGAATATACCACAGCTTCTCTATCCTTTTGTTTGTTGATGGGCACTTAGGTTGTTTCCAACTCCTTGCTATTGTGAGCAAAGCCACAATAAACATGGGTGTGCATATATCTGCTTTGGGTGGCAGTTATGGTCTCTTTGGAGTACATTCCAAGTAGTGGAATTTCTGGGTCAAACAGTATTTCTATTTGCAACTTTTTGAGAAAGCGCCGTACCACTTTCCATAGTGGTTGCAACATTTTACACTTCTGCCAATAACAAATAAGTTTTCCAGTTTCTCCACAACCTCACCAGAATTTGTCACTTGCTGTTCTGTTAAATTTTGCTATACTTACTGGGGTGAGATGACATCTCATAGTTGTTTTTTGTTTCTCTTTTTAAGGAATGCTTTGCTTATTCTGGGCCTATTTCCATTCCAAATGAAATTGGAGATTGCCTTTTCCATCTCGTTGGAGAATGGTATTGATACTTGTATTGGGATTTCACTGAACATGTAAGTTTCCTTTGGTAATATTGCCATTTTCACAATATTGGGTCTTCCTATTCATGAGCAAGGGATATTCTTCCACCTCTCCAGGTATTTTTTTGTTTCTTGTACTAATGTTTTATAATTTTCCTTGAATAGATCGTTTGTGCTTCGAGTTAGATTTACTCCCAAGTACTTAATCTTGTGATTAGCAATTTTGAAGGGTATTGTTTTTCTTAGCTTCAGTTCTGTACTCTTTTTGTCACTGTAGAGAAATTCAGTTGATTTTTAAAAGTTTATCTTGTATCCTGCTGCTTTGCTGAATTGGTCAACTATGTCTAGTAGTTTTCTTGCTGAGTCTTTAGGGTTTTCTAAGTACACTATCATATCATCTGCATAGAGAGATAAGTTTACCTCCTCTTTGTCAATTTGGATACTTCTTTTTTCCTTCTTTTGTCTTATTGCTATCTCTAAGACTTCTGATACAATATTTTATAGAAGTGATAGTAGGCATTCTTCCTAGTTACTCTTCTCAAAGGTAATGCCTTTAATCTCTCTCCATTGAGAATAATGTTGGCTCTCATATTTTTGTATATACTTTTTACTATGTGGAAGAAATTTCTTCTAATCCTGTTTTGTTGAGTGTTTTTAATAATTAAATTGTGTTGGATTTTGTCAAAGGCTTTTTCTGCATCAATTGATAGGATCATTTGGTTCTTGTTCTTCTTTGCTTTGTTAATGTGATGAAATCCAAAGTCTCTGTAAATTTTCACTAAAATTCATAAAATAAAGAAAAGAAAAACAACAAAGTTTTGTAATTCTTGCAGTTAGGTAGCAATGACCCTATAAGTAACAGATTTCAATTGTGTCCTATCCTGTGCTATCCTCACAATCTCTAACACACCAGAGCCCATTGCTGTGTCTGTCCACCTGGGTGAAGGTCTTCCTTTCTTTCACCATATTTCAATCTTTCCAAGCATTGTGTCCCTTTCCAGTGAATAGCTTCTCCTACAAACATGCACAAAATATGTGCGACAAAGCTCTGTCATCTTTGACCTCTAGGTGTATCTTCTCCAAGATAAATTGTTCTTTTGGCAGTGCATGGGATATTCATTACTCTTTTCCAACACTACAACTCAAAGACAGCAATTATTCTTCTGTTATTTTTATTCATTGAGTAACTCTCAGCGTCATAGCAAGTGATTGTAAAGATCATTTAAAAATTATTACAAAAGTCTGAATCAGATGTACCAGAACCCTCAAATTAACATCGTTGCTCCTCAATTATTAAGAAAGGTCATTGACTACAGACTTTCCCAGTGTAATATGTCTCCTGATTTCCCAATATCTTGCGTACTATTTGTGGATTAAAGTAAGATGAAATCATTGGCAGTTTCAATCTTTTCTCCAGGTATAATGATGTTGTTTATTTATCCACTGGTAAGAATTATTGTTTTCTTGATGTTGAGATGTAATCCATATTGAAGGTTCTACTCCTTGGACTTCTACAGCAAGAGCTTCAATTCCTCTTAATTTTCAGCAAGCAAGGTTGAATTATCTGCATAATGAAGGTTATTGATGACCCTCCATCTGATTCTGAAGCCACATCATCCTCCACAAATTCGAGCTTCCAGAATGATTTGCTCAACATACACATTCAATAGATATGGAAAAAATATACAACCTTGGTGTATACCTTTCTTTTTTATAAAAAAAAGTTGGTTTGCATACAATAATTTGTTTATATTGTGTTTTATTCATGTACATTGTTTTGCTTGATGCATATCTTTCTTAATTTAAATCTTGTATGCTCCCTAGCTCTGTTCACAATAGTTTCCTGGCCTAGGCATAGGCTTCATATGAGTACAATAAAGTGTTCTCAGGAGTCCTCATTCTTCTTAATATTGCCCATAATTTATTATGATCATACAGTCAAATGCCTTCTTATAGTCAGTAAAGCACAAATAGACATTCTTCTGATATTCTTTGTTTTTAGCAAAAATATCTATCTGATAGTCACAATGATATTCTTTGTTCCATGGCCCTCTTGTAAATCTAGCTTGACATTTTGATGGTTCTCTATGATCTTCAGGAGTTTTTTCTTGCATGTGATATTAATGATATTGTTCAATAGTTTCCACATTCTATTAGATCACCTTTTGGGGAATGGGAGCAAGTACGAATCTATTCTAGTCAGTCATTCAGACAGTTGTCCTCCAAATTTCCTGGCATAGACTGTTCATAGCAGGTCCAGGGCTGTATCTGTCATTTGTAACCTGTCAGTTGCTATTCCGTTGGTTCCTGGGGCCTTATTTTTTTGCCAATGTAGTTAGTGCAGTTTGTACTTCTTTCTTCATCACCACTGACTTTTGATCATATGGTGTTTTCTGAAATAGATACTGATTGTGCTTCTCTAGAGAACCCAGTCTAAGATAGGAACCCAAACTAAGGAAAAATATCTTTATTTATCTCTACCTATATCTCAATTGTCATCAAGTGAAAATTCACTCATGGCTGATGCTGTAGTATGCTTTCAGAGGTTGTAAATAGGAAAGCAGGAGATTGCCAGTCTTGATCCTGTGGAGCTGCTACTCAATTCATATCACTTGCTTTGGGTTGGCACTAGTACTCCTTACCCACTAGTTTACCAAAGCATCCATTTATGTGTGTATAGAGATGTAGACCAATGAGAGATAGATAGATAGATAGATAGATAGATAGATAGATAGATAGATAGATAGGATTTATAGAAAGCTACAGTTGCATATTGGTAAGAATCTGTGCTGCAATCTCCAGATTATGCAATTCTAATTCACCAGCTGCTCCATGGGAGAAGATATGCAGTCTCTTCTTGTGCAACTATTGCTTCTGAAAATCCACTGGAGGGTAAGCTATGATTTTCTTCTGTGGAGAACAAAGGCTAGGATAGAGATCCAAACTAAAATAGAGAACCTAGGATAAAGAAACATTTGAGAAAATAATTTTGTCTTAGCACTTATTTTTAAAAGGAAATCTAAGTTAATAGTTGTTGCTGTTAAGTACTGTTGAGTCATAGATGACTCATAGCAATCCTAAGAACAAGTCCTGAACACTTGTATAAGTTTCATCATTTCTCCAAGTTAATAGAGCAGACAAAATTTTCTTTATATTGACACAAATGCTATTTTTAATCTTATGTACCCATAAATTATCTTCAAAGGATGGACCTTTGCTGTTGTAAATATCTATTAACACAGCCTTGAAGTTGTGGTTGTCCAGGTTCAATGCCAGCCATGTGTATTTGATTCCTTAGAAAAAGGCAGTTGTGTGTAGAGGGAAAGTGAGGAGATAGTAGAATTTGAAGTAAGTTTGTGACAAATGAAAAAGAAGTAACAAAATTTCCATCTATTTAAGGGGACGATATTATTATTCCAATGAAAAAATTTAATATCTTTATGTTTCTTACACTATCAATTAATTAGAGATTTTTTATTTGATTAGTATCTCTTTCAAAATGTAAATGAACACTTGAAAACTGAACCTTATCCAACCTTTCTGCAATAACTTTTCTCATCTGATTTGGTCCCACATAGTTAGGCTCTGAAATAGAAAAAGAAATAAATGAACACAGAGAGAGTACCTTCAGTGGGCCTCAGTAGTGGGACAATGACTCACATTATGGGCAGAAGAGTTCTTTATTGATTAGGATCTTCCTTGCATTACAGGATATATAATAGTCCAGACTCTTGTCCTTAAAAGACATTTCATGTTTTCTGTTGTTGTTGTGTACTGTCAAGTCAGAACTGATCCATCCTGTTTTCTCTGGCACCTCTGTAAGAAGGACTTCTCTTGGTGTTTCCTGCAATGCTGGTCTTGTTTTTACAAACTTCCTTCAGTTTTGTTTTTCTGGGAATATCTTGATATTTCCTTCATATTTGATGGACAACTTTGCTGGTTACAATATTCTTTGCTGACAGCTGTGTTTTTTGAGTCTTCGAAATATGTCATTCCACTGTTTTCATGCTTGCATGGTTTCTGCTGAGAAATTGGCACTTATTCTCATCTGTTCTCCCTTATTGGTTATTCTTTGTTTCTCCGTTGCTGCTTTCAGGATTCTCTCCTTATCTTTGGTTCTGGCAAATTTGACTGTAATTGCCTTGGTGTTTTTCTTTTTGGGTGTACTGTATACGGTCTTCTCTGAGCTTCTTGAATATATATTCTCTCATTCTTCATTATGTCTTGGTAGTTTTCTTCTAGTAATTCTTCCACAACTTTTTCATTGCGTTTACTTGCTTCTTCCTATTCTGGGATTCCAATTATGTGCATGTTATTTCTTTTGATGGTGTCCCACATTGTTCTTCAGTTTTTTCTTTTTCCTTCCTTTTTGATTTTGCTTTTTTGTTCTAACAGATAAGTGGTAACAATTCTATATCTATTTCATTGATTCTGTTTTGCATCTCTTCAACTCTGTTCATAAGTCCCTCCATCATGTTGACAGCATCTGAAACATTGGACCTCATATTTTGCATTGTGTTTTCTTGTTTTTCCAGTGCCTCTAATGCCTCATTTGTTTTATCTGCATTGTTTTGGATTGTTTGGCTTTTTTCATTTTTTGGTGTATGTTTGTTTTTTGTTTTGTTTTATTTTTTTAAAGCTTTTCCTGTTTTTTGCTTGCAGTGTCCTGTAATTCTTCAGGTTTGTCTTTCACCCATTGAAAATATTCAGTCATTGTTCTTTTAAATTCTGTGTCAGAAAGTTTCATCATACTTTCTGGCTTCAGGAAATCAATTCATACTGTGTCAATTTTGGGGGGATGACATCTTGCTTTGGGCTTGTACAGGGATTAAGTAGCCTGCTTTCCACATAAAATTGCTATGGTAGAGTTTTTCATGCCTAAGGTGATGATAGATTCTTGATCTGAAGTCGTAGCTCCAGAAGAGGGTGGGGCAGCTACCCTGTCTGGGTTTCTCTCAGTTTAGTAAAAAAATGGCCTTCTCTGTCAGACAACTGCTGCAGCTAGAGTAGCCCACTATGCACCAGGCTAAAGGCAGTTGATGAACTGGTTGTGAAGAGACACAATGTGGAGTGCAGAGACCTAATTGGAAAACCAGGAAGTCTTGATTTTCACTTCAAGAATGAGCTCCAGCTATCTCACATTTTCTGATTGAGCTTAAGGGGTCACATGTGATCCAGCCAAATAGCAGTAACCTTCCACAAAGTACTTCACTCAAGTTCCAGGATTGTTCCTGGTACGCATCAGGAGCAACATGCTGGGTGTGTGACAGTGGCATTGAGACTAGAGTTTCTGGTGTGGGCCAACAACAATGGGACTGGAGTTCTGGGCTCATGTTCCCTCAGATTTCAGCTTTCCCACGCACCCCAGAGCATGACTTCCTGGCATGTTGCTGCCTGGTTTGTTGCTCCCTGGTGTGAGTGTGGCATCAGCAAACAGCTGATGTAGTGTCAGCAAGTAACTCCCCAGCATGTGTGTGGCATCAGCAAGCAACCCCCGGTGCCAGAACTAATCCATAGGTGACCCTTCCACAGGTTTTCAGAGGCAGTTAACCATACAGGAGGAGATAGAGAGTCCTTCTCCCATAGAGCAGCTAGTGGTCTCAAACTGTATGCCTTTGGGATTGCAGAGCAGCTTCTTCCCACTAGGCCACCAGAGCTCCTGTTTCCTAGTCATCATAATAATCCCAACCACTTTGAGAACTATTGCTTGCTATCAAGGAAAACCAATGTAAAAAATGTAGTGTAACTAGTTGCTGATGAGTTGGAACTAATCCATTAACTGACCTTCTGTTAAGAGTTAGCTGTCATAAAATTTGTGCAAAAACATAAAGAAGCTAAATCAAACATAATACATGAGAAGGAGTATGAATGTGAAATAGGAATGGTGTGAAACACAATGTATATACACTTTGTAATCAAACCAATGTTTTAAAAAGATTTTTTAAAAAAAAATGTAAAGTTACAGTCGTAAACCACCTTGCAGTTCCTGTTGGAACCTTGTTAAATATACTATTAGAGCACAGTTTGAGCCTGTATAAGGTATGCAAGAGGGCAAAAGCTAGTTCTCATCCAATCAGAACCAAAAGCCATACATACTACCTTATAAAGAAAATGTCAATGCCTCAGAACGCTAGCATGCACAGTAAAGTAACACTCAAGATTCAATGACTTTAGAATCTCACTAACAGTATTAGAGTTCCCACCTCTCCATATCCTCTCCAACATTTATTGATTGTCATCTTATTAAACTTTTGCTACTGCTAACTGAGCTTACGGGGCTGAAATTATCTTATATAATTTTCATCTCTCTGATTGCCAATGATTTTTAATATTTCTTCTCCTGTCTCTTTGGCCATCCTAATGTCTTCCTTTGTGAAAAAATTTCATGCCTTTTGTACATTTATTGTGTTATCATCAATCTTTTTCTTGTGGAGATACTGTAATACCATGTTAACTTGCATTATGAGACCCTTGACTGAGATGTCATTGCCAAATATTTTTTCCCAGTCCATAAGATTTCTTCTCAACCTATTGGGAAAAAAAGTGTTGATGCACATATGGTCTTGATTTTTAGAAGGTTACTTTTTTAAAAAATTTTATTATTTTTGTGTGCGTGTACCATCAAATCAGATCTGACTGGTACAGGAGGAGATTGCCCCTCCTTCCCCAGCAGAGCATCTGGTGGATTCGAACCATGTGCCTCTGGGATTGTAGTTGCAGCTCTTTGCCACTAGGCCACCAGAGCTCCCCTAGAAGGTTACATTTTATCCTCTTCTGGGTGTACATTCTGGCTATATTTGTAAGCCTATTGATGCTTAGGCTAAGGCTTCTAAATTTGGTACTATATTATGTCTATTGTTTAGGACTTTATTCATAATCCTCTGATCCACATTGAGTAGATTTTTGTTTATAGTGTGAATTGTGGTTTCTATTCCACATGTAGGTATATGTTCAATTTTGCCAGCAATATTTGTTGGAGAGGTAATTGTTTTGCCATTTGATAAGTTTTGATTCCTTGTCAAATACTAATTGACCACTTGAAGATAGGTTAGTTTCTGCATTCTCAGTCTATTCCTTTGGTCTATGTGTCTGTCACTGTACCAATACCATGCTGCTTTGGTTATTATGACTGTGTAGAATATTTTGAGATCAGGGAGGAATGATTTCCACTTCATTTTTATTTTTGAGAAGAGTTTTACTTTTTCAAGGTCTCTTTCCTTTCCACATAAACCTTTCCATTGTCTTTTCTGTATCTAAGAAAATGACTTTGGTATCTGTACTGGGATTGCATTGAACTTGTACATTGCTTTTAAGTAGCTTTGCTATTTTCACTGTGCTGAGTCTCCCTATCTGTGAACAGGGAATATTTTCCCCCCATGTAATTATGTTGCATATTGTTTCTTGGAATAGTTTTCCTAATAAAGGTCTTTTGTGATGCAAGTTAGGTTTATCCATCTTGTGTGCTGCTATTGTAAATGGTATTTCTTTCTTAGCTTTCTTTGTTAGAAATACCCTTAATTTTTCAATGGAATTCAATGTACATTTATTTTGTATCCTGCCACCCTATTGAGTTGGTCTACTATGACTAACAGGTTTGGGCTTGTTTTGGTTTTTTTTTTTAGTCTTTGGATTTTATGGTATACGCTATCATATCACCTGCCTATAGCAATGGTGCTCTTTGAAGAGTTTTTTGGCGGCAAGAATGATGATGCTTTGCCTCAAATACTTTGGACATGTTGCTAGGAGGTGCTATTCCTTGGAGAGAGATGTAATATTGGGAAGGGTGGAGGTCAGTGAAGGAGAGGGAAACTCTCAACCAAGTGAATTGACATGGTGACTGCTACAATGGTCTCTTATGTGTAAGGGAGTGTGAAGATGGGGCAGGACAGGACTGAGTTCAGATCTTTTGTTCCTGCGGTTGCTAAGAGTTGTACTCAATGGCACCCAACAACAGCAACAACACCATAGCAGCAGTTTTAACATCTGTTTTCCAATTTGGATGTTTCTTATTTCCTTCTTTCATTGACCTAGCAAGTACTTGTAATACAATACTAAATAGGAAGAGTGATAGTTGGCATCCTTCTCTGATACTTGTTAACAATGAGAAGTGGATTTAGCCTTTCTCTAATAAGAATGATGATATCTCTTGGTTTTACATATGTACTTTTCACTACGTTGAGGAAATTATCTTCTAGTACTATTTTGTTGAATGCTTTAATCAGGAAGGAAAGTTGGATTTTGTCAAACACCTATTCTGAGTCAATTTATAGGATTGTGTGGTTCTATTTTTTTCTTTGTTAATGTAATGAATGATGTGTTTGTTTTACTTATGTTGAACCATCTATGCATACTGTTATGAATCCCACTTGATCATGATGATCTTTTTGTGCCTATTACAATTTTTTAATTGAAATTTTAATAAAGGTTTATAAAGAACTTAGATTTTCACTCATTCATTCTTAGACATTTTCCTCCCTGCTCCCCATACAACTTGCTTTTCTCTTTGGAAAAAAACAGTCTTCTATTGTTGTACAATTAATTCCCCATCCCCACCCCAGTTCACTTTACTATGCAGCTCTTATATGACAATTTTAAAAATATTTACTACTGGATTACATTGGCCAGGAATTTCTTAAGGATTTTACATCTATGCTCATGAAAGATATTGGTCTATAGTTTTGTTTTCTGGTAATATTGTGGCCTGGTTTTGGTATTAGGGTTATTCTTGCACCATAGAATGGTTCTGGGAGTGTTTCTTTTTCCTACTTTTAAAAATAATTTAAGTCAAATTGCTGATAATTCATCTCTAAATGTTTGGTTGAATTCAGTGGTGAAGCCATCTGGGCCAAGACTTTTTTGGAAATCATTTTATGACCAGCTCAATTTCTTCTTTACTGATGGGTTTGTCCGAGTGTTGTACATCTGTCCACGTCTATAATGTCAGATGGATCTTGGCTGAAAACGGAGAATACCAGAGGAATGTCTATCTGTGTTTCATTGACCATACAAAGGCATTTGACTGTGTAGATCACCACAAACTATGTCTGACTCTGAAAAGAATGGGAATCCCAGAACACTTGATTTTGCCTATGTGAAACCTATACTTGGACCAGGAGACAGTCATCAGAACAGAACAAGGAAATTGCATGGTTCAAAATTGGGAAGGGAGTATGCCAAGGATGTGTCCTATCTCCATATCTTTTTAATCTTTATGTGGAACAGATTATCCTGGAGCCTGGGATCTATGAAGAGAAATGTGGAATCAAGATTAGAGGTACACTCGTCAACAATCTGCATTAACTCTGTTTCCTGAATCTGAAGAGGGCCTGAAGCACTTGATGCAGAAGGTCAGGGACTGCAGCCTTCATTATGGATTGAAGCTCAACATCTAGAAAACAAAGATTCTGACCACTAGGCCAATGATAGACAATGATTCTCACCACTGGGCAACATCATGGTAGACAGTGAAGAGACTGAGATTGTTAAGAGTTTCAGTTTGTTTGGCTCCACAATCGACACTCTTGGTACCAGCAGCCAGGAAATCAAAAGACAGATTACGTTGGGAAAATATGCTGTCAGAGACCACTCCAAAGTACTGAAGGGCAACAATGTCATTCTGGAGACTAAGATGCTCCTGATACAGGCCATGGTCTTTGCAATTACTTGCTATGCATCAGAAAGCTGGACAATGATTAGGGATGATAGAAGGAGAATTGATGCCTTTGAGCTGTGATGCTGGAGAAGAGTATTGAATATAATACCATAGACTGCTAGGAGAACAAACAAGTTTGTCCCGGAGTGGGTGAAGCCAGGCTGCTTCTTGGAAGCAAGGATTTTGAAGTTTCAGCTGACATACTTTGGACATGTTCCAAGGTGGGATCAATCATTGGGAGTGCGACCTCATGCTTGGGAGAGTGGAGCAATAGCACAGGAGAGGAAGACCCTCATTGAGATGGGTTGATTCAATGACAGGGGTAATAGGGGTAGGTGTGTCAAAGACAATAAGATTGGCACAGGATAGAGTGGGGTTTAGGGTTGTTTCATATAGGGTCGCTATGAATCACAGGTGACTTGATGGCACATACAACAACAATTGTGATTGCATTGAGCATTGTAGATTGCTTTTGGTATTGTCATTTTCACTATCTTGTCTTTCCAGAACATTTTTCCTTTTCTTTAGGTTTTTTTATTGCTTTTTGAAGATTTTGTCTTTTTCTTTGTACAGATCTTTTGTGTCTCTAGTTAGATTCATCCACAAATATCAATTTGGGGTTGGCTGTTGTAAATGGTATTACTTTCTTGGTTTCCTTCTCTGAGTTCTCTTTGTTACTGTAGAGGAATTCCACTGATTTTTGGATATTGATCTTATATTCTGCCACTCTACTAAATCGATCAAGTAGCTCAAATAGTTTTGTTGTTGTTGTTGTTCATGTTGATTCTTTGGGGTTTTCTGTGTACACTATCATAGCATCTGGATACAGCAATAGTTTAACCATCTTTTTGCCAATCTGGATGCCTTTTTTTTTTTCTCTTGTTGCATTGCCCTAGCAAGCAATACAATACTGAATAGAAGTGGTGACAGTGAGCATCATTGTAGGGTCCCTGTTAGCAAGAAAAATGCTTTTAATCTTTTCCATTGAGAATAAAATTGGCTCTTGGTTTTGCATATATAATTTTCATGAGTTTGAGGAAAATATCATCTTTTTTTAGTGTCTTAAGCAGCAAGGTGGGTTGGATTTTGTCAAATGTCTTTTTTGCATCAGTTGCTAGCATAATTTGGTTCTTGTTATTTGCTTTGTCAAGGTGGTGACTTATATTAATTGCTTTTCTTATGTTGAACCATCCTTGCATATGCAAAATAAATCCTACATGCCCTAATTAGATTATTGTTTTTTTCTGTGCTGTTGGATTCTATTGTCTAAGATTTTTCTTTATCAATGTTCATGAAAGATACTGGTCTGCAGGTTTGTTGTGAGGTTTTTTTGGTTGGGCTTCTAAAAAATATCTTTGCCTGGTTTGGTATTAGGGTTATGCTTGCTTCATAGACTGTCTCTAAGAGTATCCCTTTTTCTAGTTTTGAAAGTAATTTAATTAATTGGTAATAGATCTTATCTAAATGTTTGATAGAACTTGGTCTTGAAGCCATTTGGTCCAGGATTTTTTTTTCTGTTCATCAGTCTTTTTAGGAACTGCTTATTTTATTCTTTTGTGATGAATCTGTTCAAGTGTTCTACATTTGTTTGTCTAACCACATACACAAAAATCAAGTCAAGCTGTATCAAAGACTTGGGAATAAAGCCCCAAAGCATAAAGTTCATAAGAGACAATCTGAAACCAAGCATAGAAGACCTTGTCTATGGTATAAAAAGGCTGATAAATATAGCCAGAAATGGACAGTTTTGAGAGGATAAGATTGAGTAGGACCTTCTGAAGGTTAAATCTATGTGTGTATCAGAAACTTTGTCTAATAAGGTGAAAAGAAAACCTACCAACTTGGAGAAAACTTTTGACTATATAATTATAGACAAGGGTCTCATAATGACAGTTACAGACTACTACTGGGCTCCAGAAGACAAAAACTGATAATTAATTATAAAATGGAACAAAAGGCATGGAAAAAATTTTCACAGAGGAAGACATTCAGATGGCCACAGGTACATGAAGAAATGCTCAAAATCATGGGCGATAAGAGAGATGCAAATCAAAACCACAATGAGATATCATCTTATTCCAGTAGCAGTGTCAAAGTTTAGCAGGAAAGCAAGTAATAAATGTTGGAGAAGATGTGGAGAGGTGGGAATTCTCATATACTGTTGATAGGATTGTAAAATGGTATAACCACTCTGGAAGGCTGTGTGGTGTTTCCTACCAAAAGAAACCCAAAACCAAAACCAAAACAAAACAAAACATAAAAACTGAACATAGAACCCCCACATGATTCAGTTATTCCACTACTAGGAATATGCCCCAAGGAAATTAGAACTGGGACACAAATGGAGGTTTGTACACCAATATTTACAGCAGCATTATTCACCACGACAAGAACATGGAAACAACATCAATGTCCAGCCACAGATGAATGGATTAGAAATTGTGGTACATTCATACAATGGAACACTATGAAACACTCGAGAGTAACTCAAGAGCAAAAGTAGATTTCAAAAAGTACTACATAACATGAGAGAGAGAGTTGAGACTATTATGCTGGGTTAACTAACTCAGTCTCATAAGGACAAATACTGCATAACACCATTATTGTAAATATAAAAGGATAACTGGTGACCTAGTGACAGGAAGCTGCTCTGCAATTCTGAAGGCACATGGTTTGAGGTCATCAGGCACTCATGGGAGAAGGATGGGCAGTCTCCCCCCTTGTGATTAATTGCTTCGGAAAACCTGCCAGAGGGTCAACTATGGGGTGGTTCCAACCTGATGTTATAAAAAACAAACAACAACTAGTAAAAATTATGTGGATTTATGGATTTAGGGGGAAAGGAGTGGGAGCAGATGAGTGAGGATGGGTAGGGGTGAAATCATAAGGTTTCTCAATTTCGTGGGTGGAAGGAGGGGGTAAAAGAAATGTAAAAGATCCAGCCAGGACATGAAAAATAGGGTAATGGTGGGCATAGTACAATGGTGATTAATTTTATAAAACGTAATTAATAGGAATGTATGAAACACAACGTGAAAGAATAGTGTGAAACACAACGTGTACAAACTTCATAAGCAAACCAATAAAAATATTTTTAAAAGTGCAAAGTGTATCAATGTTTGCATGAAATACAAGGTGAATGAAAGCTTGTAAAAAGCGTGTTGTTGTTATGTGCCATTGAGTCGCCTGCGACTCATAGCGACCCTATGTACAACAGCCCTAAACTCCACTCTGTCCTGTGCCAATCGCACTGTCTCTGACACTCCCAACCCAATTA
>NW_006399927.1:37875-42347 GCF_000299155.1 Elephantulus edwardii
GGGAGTGTCAGAGACAGTGCGATTGGCACAGGACAGAGTGGAGTTTAGGGCTGTTGTACATAGGGTCGCTATGAGTTGCAAGCAACTCGACGACTCATAACAACAAACAACAACATAAAGCCATTATGTTTAATTCTGACTCTAACTTCAAACTGACAGGGCATAGTCGGCTAGAGAAGATGACTATAAAAAGAAGAAAACTGGACATACTGGCAGTTATGATTTAGCCTGGCATTTGTATCAATTATCATTGCCTGTAGTGTTGATGTAATGAGTGCCCTGTAGGAGAATCTGAAGTTTTAGCATGAAATAAATACAGGTAGCTCAATAGTCAAGAGTCTTTTGTTCCTATTTTTTTTAATTTTCATTTTAAGAAATGTTTACAGAACCGTTATATTTTAATTCATTCATGGTTGCATATTTTCCTCCCCACCCTCCCAATTCACTTTAAAAAAAATATTCATTCATTATTGCATAGTTTCCTCCCTTCCTCCCCCTCTCCCAGTTCACGTTGTTATACATCTCTTATTCTAGACTGTTGTTGTATAAATAATGCCTAATTATATATTCATTTTAAACAGAAATGACATGTGAGTTGGGTAGAAACTAAGAAAAGAGCAGATAAATAATCAATACTGCATTGGAACAAATGAAGAAAAAAACAGTTTAAAAGTCAGAGTTTTAGACATGCAAGGAACATGAACAGTAGAAGGTTAGCTGCTGCACTACATCAACAAGGAGAGTCAGCAGTTAAGGAATGATGTATATGACACACAAAAACACTAATCCCTCCCCTCCCCTATGTACAATAAAGCATAACTATGTCAAAATCTTCTATAAGAATGTTTCTATGGTCCATCCTAACTGAGAATTTATAGTAAGGGATTTCTGGAAAATATAATTCAGTCTAGTTAATACTACCAAGCTACAGCTTGTACCCTGGTGGTCAAAAGCATACCGCCTACACAACCACCTGTGACAGCCTGAAAACAGTAACCAATGAACCCCTACATGGAGTTCCATGGTGACAAGGACTACAAGAGGGATATGATGATGCAACAGACTGTACTAACAATACTATGCCTATTCAAGGAAGTCAGTAATTGATAGAAACGGGCTGGCAAGATTGGCAATTTATTTTGTAATGATATTAACATAACAGTTAAGAATACTGCCTGCAAATCCCAATCCTAACATTTATTAGCATGACATGATGAAAGGAATAATTTCATAAAGGCTTTCTTTACTCTTTTACAAATACCAAAATCCCTCTTGGATTAGTTTACCATTTTCTGAGCTTCAGACAAGAATTACTAGAAAAAGAATGGGCTTTCCCCTCCTTGTACATCTCAAAGAAGACATACAATTCAAAACAAATATTTAATACTTTTATTTATCATAGAAGCAAAGAACATGTAATTTTAATCTATTTTGTAGAAGGGAAAATTCCCCCTTTTATAACCTTCAGTCTATCTCTTTTCTATATTCAATAATTTTTTCTTGCCCATTAAAATGTTATCCCCCTTCTCCAGAGATCTAAATTTATTTCTCAGAATTTGCATTACATTAATGTGTATTCTTAAATAATCTTTGTACCATTACCCACAACTGTAGCTGTGTTTTTAATTGATCAATTTCATAATTTAAGGACATAGTGATACTCCTTTTGAATTAGTCTCTGTGGACCTTCAAAGAATTATTTTATCTCATATAACATCAAATAGAACAACTTACAAATTTTATTTGCCTTATATTCTTTAAAGGATGCAGTCATCATTTGTAAATATCTGATCAAATGTTAGAATTTCTTTTTTTTGCATCCAGAAGAACTGTTAAACTAAAGTTGTGTTTGAAGTTTAATTTATTTAAATATCCTACTTTAAGGCTGATTCATGAAAGGCAGTCTAGAGAAAAATATTGATCAGATAACATTTTCTTTCTTCTCCTTGTTCTTCTTGGGTTTAACAAGAAAAAAGCAATACTTGTTATCGATGTAAGCATATCACTAAGATATGTAAATTATGTTTCCGTGTCTTTCCTAGAAGACATTCTGTAGGTTAATGTATAACATGTTACACTGCTAATGAGAAGGTCAATTGTTTGAATCCCTCATTCACTAAGGAAGGAGAAAAATGGACAGTTGCCTTCCCTTGTGTTTACAGCCTCAGAAACACATGAGTAATATTTGGGTTTGGTTTTGGGTCTTTAATTAGAGGTTCCTTGGAGTTGTTTCTCATGAGTAGAGCCAAAAGAAGACTAGCAAAGAGAAATGTAATTTTTACAGAGGGCTAAGAGCTCTTTCAGTCTAATGGACCCAAGAAGCTTCAGAGCCCCTGCTTTTATTAGCAGAAAATAAAAGCTTATAGCCAAGCATGATCTCATAGGGTAGGTAAATGTTTAAGCATATGGAATAAAGCATAGGTAATATGGAACAAAGCATAGATAAGCATGAACAGTTTTCAAGAAAACATCTTTGTACTCATGAACAAGGTCTTTCTGCACTCTTAACAGTCTTATCAAATACATCAGAAAAGAGTCTTTGTTTAACAGAGATTTTACAGATCCCTTTCATGGTGGGACATGCTCCAGGAAGTCTGAGACTGCTTTCAGTCCCATCCATTCTTGGCATTCCTTGCCTGTTTTCAGGCATTGTAGCCAAGTCTTCTTGTACGTATTTCATTAACACCAGTAACCCTAGTGAACTAGAATGACTACATTTCCCCCTCTTTTGTTTAAGCAGATCTTGATAATTTCTTGTCAAGCACAGAGAAAACCACTGTTTGCTGTTGTTTCACTTGGGAACAGACTTAGAATCTTCTGCAGACTAGACCGAAAGCAATGATGTTGTTGTTGTTGTTATGTGCCATCGAGTCGTTTACGACTCATAGCGACCCTATGCACAACAGCCCTAAACCCTGCTCTATCCTGCGCTAACCGCACCGCCTCTGACACACCCAACCCGATTACCCCAGTCACTGAATCAATCCATCTCATAGAGGGTCTTCCCCTCCTGCGCTGTCCCTCCACCCTCCCAAGCATGATGTCCCTCTCTAAGGACCGGTCTCTCCTCACAACATGTCCAAATTAAGTTAGACGGTGCCTCAGAATCCTTGCCTCCAAGGAACCACCCGGTTTAACCCTCTCCAGGACAAATCTGTTTGTTTTCCTAGCAGTCCATGGTATTCTCAATACTCTTTTCCAGCACCACAGCTCAAAGGCATCAATTCTCCTTCTAACCTCCTTGGTCATTGTCCAACTCTCTGATGCATAACAAGAGATTGCAAAGACCATGGCCTGTATCAGACGCACCTTAGTCTCCAGAGAGACACCACTGCTCCTCAGCACCTTGGAGAGGTCCCTAACAGCAGACTTTCCCATCGCGATACGCTTTTTGATTTCCTGACTGCTGGTACCAAGAGTGTTGACTGTGGAGCCGAGCAAACTGAAGCTGTGAACACTCTCAATCTCTTCGTCATCCATCCTGACGCTCCAATTGGTCCAGTGGTGAGAATCTTTGTCTTCTTGACATTGAGCCTCAATCCATACTGAAGGCTGCAGTCCTTGACACTCCGCAGCAAGAACATCAGGTCCTCCTCAGTTTCAGCAAGCAGGGTTGTGTCATCTGCATAACGCAGATTGTTGATAGATCTTCCACCAATCCTGATGCCCCAATTCTCTTCATAGAGCCCAGCCTCTCGGATAATCTGCTCTGCATACATGTTGAAAAGGTATGGAGACAGGATGCATCCCTGGCCTACACCCTTCCCAATTTTGAACCATGCAGTGTTACCCTGCTCTGTTCTGACTACTGCCTCTTGATCCAAGTACAGGTTTCGCATTAGCACAATTAAATGTTCTGGAATTCCCATTCTTCTCAGAGTCAGCCACAGTTTGTTTTGATCCACACAATCAAATGCCTTTGCATAATCAATGAACAGCAACAAAAATTATTATAAACATCATATCAGAAGCAGTTCCAAATAACAACTTAACATACTTCATGGGGTCTAAAGAAGATATTCCTTCGCTGATTTTTGAAACATATCATGTCAAGATACAGTATGTAATTTTTTACAAAAAAAAGTGGCTTGAATATGAGTTTGTAACTCTAAAATTGACAGAGATAAATTTTGATGCATAAACAAATGGTGTGTAACTTTATGCCAAGAAACATAGTTTCATTATATTCTACTAATGTTACACAAAATGAAGGTATATTCCAATCACATTTCAAATTTTTTTGTCTTTCTAATTTAACAACTTGATCTCCCAATAATGCAACTCTCAGTTATAACTTGTCTAATACAGAATATATTTATGCATCTATTTGATGCTGATTTAATCAAAGAGTTTCTGAATCTCTGTGGCAGTGTTGTAAAATTCAGTAGTTTTTAGACTTTGAGATAAGGCTACTCATGATGTTGCAGTGGTGGCAGTAACAGCTGTAATACTTAATATGATAGCAATTAATA
>NW_006399927.1:42988-44942 GCF_000299155.1 Elephantulus edwardii
GAAAGCATCCTTGATTATAGCAACTCGAGGTTTGAATTTGTTCTTCAGTTCCTTGAGCTTAAGATATGCTGAGCGAGTTCGGCCCTTTTGATTGATAAAGCATAATATATATTTATGAAACACAATTTACCCCAATTATTGTACAAAAACCAATTAAAAAATAAATAAAATTGCTCAAGAGAAGATTGTCCATCTTTCTCTAGTGGAGCATTTAATGGATTCAAACCATCTGTCTTTGGAATGGCAGCAAAAATCCTTACTTATAAAGTGACTGGAGCTCCATAAAGTAAACGAAGTACATCAAAATTCATTCTAGTCTTTTTTATTAAATTTTAAGGGGGATTAATTGGTAGGATTCTTCCATAAGAGATCTAGGTTCGTAAGTCAACATGAGCCTCATCCAGCCCTACTTGATGGCATTTATATGTTTTTTATGCTTCTGAACAGGTTAAAGAAAAACCTCCAGAAATCTATCTAGAAAGAAATATCTGATTGTCTATTAAAACAACAGTAAAAACAGTCAATGGATCAATAGTCTGATCTCATTTGCATCAGATTGCCATGAGTCAACTCATTTGAAGACAGGTAACAGCAGCAATAACATTTTTTAGTTGCCTCCATTAACAAGGAAATATCTCATCTACAAATAAATGTCTCCATTAAGTTACAATGAGAGATATGGACTCCTCTATACCTAACTTTCCTCTGTTTCCCTCAAAGCGAGTCCAGCTTCAGCTTTCACAAGTATATGTCTTCTTCCCGGTTTCATTACCTTTTGCCATTCAGTATCACCTTCTAAATCTTCACTAGAAGGGAAAAGGAATGAGAAAGCACTTTGCACTCTTTTCCTCGATCCTCACTTCTCATTATCATGGATCAGTACTCTCCACCCTTCTATGCCAAGACGTGTTTTCTATCATTAGCCTTTCTGTTGTGGCTCAAGATTAAAAAATGTTGGAATGAATTACATTATCCAACAGCAAGTGCTGTTCTTCACTGCTTTATTATCACATCCCAGGGTTGCATTTAATTTTGACTAACTAAATGGAATTTTAATTTACATTAACTCTGTTCTTGATAGCACTTAGAAACAATGAAAGTCGAATGTTAAGTGATGGAGCTTATTGGAATGTGTTCCAGGGTTTCTCATAGTTTATTTTTTAGTTACCTGGCCATGTTAACCAGCACCACCCAGAAAATTATTCCATATTCAAACAGGTTTGGAAAAGATTTCACTGAACCAGTTTCTTAGGTACGTAACAAAACAGAGACTTGATATCAATAAGCATTAGGAACTCAATGATATAAAAAAGCATTAGGTCCCTTCTGATAACATGCCCGAGAAACTTGAGATGAAGTCTCTCTAATCTACCACTTAGGGAGAATTTGTTCTTCTGGCAGTCAATAATATAATTAATATATTTTATCAATGCCATATTTCAAATTTGTATATAAGTAGAAAACAAATAGACGGTATGTAAGTAGATAGGTAAGTAGGTAGGCAGGTGATAGACAGGTAGATTGATTGATAGATATATACAGACTGATAGACAAATAGGTAGACAGATCTGTTATTCATTTTTTATCAAACACAACTATGGAAGCTGATTAAAGGCCTCTATAAATCGAAGACGCAAAAACCGCGTGACATTCGTTCTGGCCCGAGGGCCACAGACCCTCGGGCCAAGAAAAGCCTATCTACACACCAGTTCTACAAATGCATCACCTTTGCTCGGGAAACATTATGACTAAACTTCAGAAACATTGAGACCAACATAAGGAACTGCCATCAGCTGATGTGTTTGGAATCACAGAAGCCATGGAAGCCTCATATATAAGTTATTAGATGGAGGGCTGGTCAAAGGGAGATAGATGTGAAGGGAGGGGGTAGAAGTGGGTATCCTGGTGGATGGAGGATCAGGGAAATAAGTGGGTAAAGACGCGTGTGAGAAAG